>NC_044303.2:211270213-211600213 GCF_007474595.2 Lynx canadensis
GGTTGTGGTGTTATCATTTTAATTGGCTTCCATATACTTTTCAATTTCCTCTTTAACTTCGTGGTTAGCCCATTCATTCTTCAGTAGCATGTTCTTCAGTTTCCAAGTATTTGTTACTTTTCCAAATTTTTTGTTGTGGTTGATTTCGAGTTTCATAGCATTGTGGTCTGAAAATATGCATGGTATGATGTCGATCTTTTTGTATTTACTTAGGGCTGATTTGTGTCCCAGTATGTGGTCTATTCTGGAGAATGTTCCATGTGCATTGGAGAAGAATGTATATTCCTCTGCTTTAGGATGAAATGTCCTGAATATATCTGTGAAGTCCATCTAGTCCAGGGTGTCATTCAAAGGCATTGTTTCCTTGTTGATTTTTTGATTAGATGATTTGTCCATTGCTGTGAGTGGGGCGTTGAAGTCTCCTACTATTATGGTATTACTATCGATGAGTTTCTTTATGTTTGTGATTAATTGATTTATATATTTGGGTGCTGCCACATTTGGCACATAAATGTTTACAATTGTTAGGTCTTCTTGGTGGATAGACCCCTTGATTATGATATAATGCCCTTCTGCCATCTCTTGATGCAGTCTTTATTTTAAAGTCTAGATTGTCTGATAAAAGTATGGCTACTCCAGCTTTCTTTTGTTGACCATTAGCATGATAGCTGCTTCTCCATCCCCTTATTTTCAATCTGTAGGTGTCTTTAGGTCTAAAGTGGGTCTCTAGTATACAGCATATAGATGGGAGACGGGTCTTGTTTTCTTATCCATTCTGTTACGCTATGTCTTTTGATTGGAGCATTGAGTCCATTGACGTTTAGAGTGAGTACTGAAAGTATGAATTTATTGCCATTATGATGCTTGTAAAGTTGGAGTTTCTGGTGGTGTTCTCTGGTCCTTTCTAATCTTTTGCTGCTCTGTGTGTGTGTGTGTGTGTGTGTGTGTGTGTGTGTATGTATTTTCATCTTTTCTCCCCCTGAGAGAGTCCCCCTTAAAATTTCTTGCAGGGTGGTTTAGTGGTCACAAACTCCTTTAATTTTTGTTTGTCTGGGAAAGTTTTTATCTCTCCTTCTATTTTGAATGACAGCCTTGCTGGATAAAGAATTCTTGGCTGCATGTTTCTGATTCAGCACACTGAATATAACCCGCCACTCCTTTCTGGCCTGCCAAGTTTCTGTGGATAAGTCTGCTGCAAACCTGATCTGTCTTCCCTTGTAGGTTAGGGACTTTTTTTCCCTTGCTGCTTTCATGATTCTCTCCTTGCTTGAGTATTTTGTGAATTTGACTACGCTATGCCTTACTAATGGTCGGTTTTTGTTGAATCTAATGGGAGTCCTCTGTGCTTCCTGGATTTTGATGTCTGTGTCTTTCTCCAAGTTAGGAAAGTTTCCTGCTATTATTTGCTCACATAACCCTTCTACCCCTTTTTCTCTCTCTTCCTCCTCTGGGACCCCTATGATTCTGATGTTGTTCCTTTTTAATGAGTCACTGATTTCTCTAATTCTTAAATCGTGCTCTTTTGTCTTAATTTCCCTCTTTTTTTCTGCTTCATTATTCTCTATAAGTTTGTTCTCTGTATCACTGATTCTCTGTTCTGCCTCATCCATCCTTGGTGCTGCTGCATCCATCCGTGTTTGCAGCTCGTTTATAGCATTTTTAATTTCATTCTGGCTATTTTTTACTTCTTTTATCTCTGCAGGAAGGGATTCTAATCTATTTTTGAGTCCAGCTAGTATTCTTATTATGGTAATTCTAAATTCTGGTTCAGACATCTTGCTTGTGTCTGTGTTGGTTAAATCCCTGGCTGTCGTTTCTTTGTGCTCTTTCTTTTGGGGTGAATTCCTTCATTGCGTCATTTTGAAGGGAGAAAAGGAAGTAATGAGGCAGAAAAATTGAAATTAAAAAAATATAATATTAAAGAAATATTAAAATTAAAAAATTGAAAACACACACACACAAAAATTGAATAAATGATACTAGATCCTAGGTGTGTTTGGTCTGGGTGTTGAAAGTGGTTTGATAGATTAGAGAAAAAAGGTGGGGGAGGAAAAAAGGAAATTGTTTGAGAAATTGAAAAATTGAATACACTGAAGTAGACTAAAATGAAATGTTGGGAGTAAAATAGAATGAAAAAATTTACATAATAGTAAAAAATATAGTGAAAAAATTAAAGAAAAATATTTTTAATAGAGATTGAAAATAAAATGAATTTTTTCTCTTTCTGTATTCAAGAGAAAGAAAAGAAATGAATAAGAGAAAAAAGAATAAGAAAAAAGGAAATCATTTGAAAATTTGATAAAGTGAATACACTGAAGTAGAGTAAAGTAATATGATGGAAGTAAAATAGAATTTGAAAAAATTTACACAAAAGTAAAAAATATAGTAAAAAAGTTAAACAAAAATGTGTTTAATAAAAATTAAAAATGAATTTTTCTCTTTCTGTATTCAAGAAAAAGAAAAGAAGTGAAAAAGAAAAAAAAAGGAAAGAAAATTGAATAGATGGATGTGCTAACAGACTGAAATAGGACTGAAATTACTTCGTTTTCTGCTAGAAGTCAGACTATGAAGCACTTTATAGTCCACACACTAAGCAGGCGGTGAGACTTGTGTTCTTCAAGAGCAAGGTTGGCCCAGTTGGGCGGGGCTTAGTGTAATGGCCTCATTTTCCACTAAATGGTGCTACTAGCCTACTGGGGTGGAGTGTTGTGGCACTCATAGGTGCATATGCACATGCGTGGGAGCAGTGAAAATGGTGTCACCCCATTACCCAGTCTCTAGTGTCGGAATTCTGTTCTCCCCAGCCAGCAATCATGCACCCATCCTCTGTCTTCAGCTTTGGTCCACTGCCTGCTTCTTTACTGTCCATGACCAAGCCCCAGGCAGTATCTCTCTCCAGAGTTTTATCTCAGATGCAGCTGTTTTCCCTGGCCCCTTATTGTGAAAGACCTTGGCTTTGACCCATTCCACCCCTCTACAGGAGGGTCTCACCTCACAACGGCCGAATGTCAGCTGCACCCAGGAATACTTGCTGGACCCTGCTGCTGCCTGTGCCCAAAGACTGCGGCCAGGTGCCATCCTGCCTCAGAAAAAGTTCTCGAGATAGTGTAGCAGCAGTGATTCAGGGATTATGGAAAATCACAGTGCACATCAGGCACCAGGCTTCACCCTTAACAACCTTGTTCCAGCACCAGCCAATGTGGCCGTTTTCTGGGGTCTGCTGGGAACAGGTGGCCTCAACAGTTTCTACAAAATGTCCTTTTAGCAGTGAAACTGCTTTTCCTCATGTGGCCCAAGAACCTCCTGGACCCCACTCTGTTCCTGGGGATTCGCCCTTCCCATCAGAGTACTGCCAGGTATCAAGCTGTGGAGTTGCAGACTTTGTGCTCCCCTTGTTTACAGTCTTAATGGAATTTAAATCCTTTCCTTTCTCCTTTCTCCCTTTTTAGTTTAGTCCCTGGGGTTGTTTCCAATTTTCCACTTTCTCTCCAGCTGCTTTTGGAGACGGGTGTTTTTCCTGTATCTCCCCTCCGTCCCAGTCTCCATCCTCTCTCTGCCTGCAAAAGGGGTTCCCTACCTTTTGGGGCTTCTTGCTCTCCAAGTTCAGCTCTTTGTGTCATGTACCTGCTGAATTCTGTGGTTCAGGTTGTGCAGATTGTTGTGTTAATCTTCCAATCAGTTCTCTAGGTGTGTAAGATGGTTTACTGTTGGTCTGGCTGTATTTCATAGACGAGAGACCCACAAAAATCTTCCATGTTGTTCCATCATCTTGGCTCCTCTATTATTTTTTATTGAAGTATAGTTGATACACAATGTGACACTAGTTTCAGATGTCTGACATAGTGATTTGCCAAATGCATATGTATATGTTATGCTATGCTCACCACACGTGTAGCTACCACCTGTCACCAAACAATGCTATTACAATTGGATCATGTGTTTTTACCCAAAGTCTGTCTTTTGATATGGGAGTTTCATGCATGTCCATTTGAAGTACTTACTGATGAGGAGAGACTTCTGTCATTTTTCTATTTGTTTTCTATATGCCTTGCAGGTTTTTTGTTCCTCACTTTCTGTATTACTGTTTCTTTTGTGTTTAGTTGATTCTTTGTTGTGAAAATTTTAAATCCCTTTGTCATTTCCTTTTGTATATTCTATAGCTATTTTTTGCGTGTGTTATCTTGGGGATTTCATTTAACCTGCTAAATCTGTGTCATTCATTATAATTTATAGAAGTTCAAGTTTAATAACATTCAAAAATTCTGCTCCTGTAATGTGTTGTTCATGGTCACCCTCTTGGGTTGTTGACATCACAAATATATCTTTTTGTACATTGTGTGCCCCCAGACATAAACTTTCATTAATTTAAATGAATTAGTACATTAAATTATATAGAAAACTTGATTGGCGTTACAAAGTTTAAGTAATACTTGTTTTTAAATCAATGATTTGTTTTAAAAAAACGGACTAGTTTCTTTAATCATGTAGAAACCAAAAGTAGTTAGAAACTGTTGCTATAATACTAAGTTTATATTTTTCTATGCAGTTACCTTTATTAAAATATTTATTTTTCATTCACCTTTGAGTTAGTATCTGGTGTCCTTTTGTTTTTTCCCTGGAGGACTCCCTTGAGCATTTCTCTCAGTGTGGGCCTAGTAGTAGCAAGTTTCCTTAGGTTTTGTTTATTTGGGAATGTTTTGATTTTCCCCTCACTTTTGAGGGACAGTGTTGCCAGATATAGAATTTTTTTTTTTGGCCATTCTTTTATTTTACCACTTTGAATGTATTGGCCTGCTGACTTCTGGTCTCTAAAGTTTCTGATTAGAAATCTATTGATAATCTCATTGACAATCACTTGTATGTGATGAGTCACTTTTCTCTTGCTGCTTTTAATATTCTCTTTTTATCTTTCTAAATTTGATTATAATGTGTCTCGACTATGTGTCTGAGCTCATTTTTCTTGGAGTTGATGAGCTTGGATGTTTATATTCACATCTTTCATCCAATTTGGGAGATTTGGGAGATCATAGCTGAAATATTCTCTCTATCCCTTTCTTTCTTTCTTCTCCTTCTGAGCATCCACAGTGCATATGTTGGATCCTTAGGCTATGTTGTCTTGTTTTCAGTCTTAACTTTACTGCTCTCCAGCCTCTATCATTTCCATTATCTTCTCTTTAGGTTCACTGTTAATTTCTTTTGCCTCAAATCTGCCTTTGAATGCCTCTAGTGAAATTTTCATCACGTTAGTTGTATTTTTCATTTCTAGAATTCATTTTTAGCTTCTTTTTTGATTTTCTATCCCTTTATTGACATTTTTATTTTGCACACATTTTTTTTCTTCTGCCTTCCCCACATCTTGCTTTAGTTCTCTGAGAATCTTTAAGGCAGTGATTTTAAAGTCATTGTCTGGTATATCTACCATCAGGTTTTTCTCAAGAACAGTTTCTGTTGATTTATTATTTTCCTCTGAATAGGCTTTTGTTTTCAGCTTCTTGGTGTGTCTTGTGATTTTTGTAGAAGACTGAATATTTGAATCTAACCATGTGTTGAATCTGGAGATGAGACTTTCCTCCCTTCCCCAGGGTCTGCAGATTTTTGTTATTCGTTTTGTTTATTAATTTTTTTGATTGTTTTATCCTGCTGTTGTGGAAAAGATCAATCTAAGATGTAGATTTCAATGTCCTCAGGTATTTTCTGGACCTTTTCCTGGTCATAAGTGGACACTTTCTTCTAATGTTCCTGGTTTATGTAGTTGTTTTCCAATGTTCTAGCCTTTAATATCTGTCTTGCATAAGGGAAAAACAGAAAAATGAGGGAGAAAAAAAGGTCATCAGCCTTTTAAGATCCCTTGAAGTCCATTCAGCCAGAGGGGGGAGATGGTTGCAACAATAGGTGTAGGGACAGCAAAGACTTTGCTGCCTACTTCTTTGTCTGCACTTCTGTGATTAGAGCAGCAAGCAGCAATCAGAACCCAGATACGTGATATTTGGATTTTGGTTTTTTTTTTTTTTTTTTTTTTTTTTTTTGGTCCACTCTGGTTCTTGAAACCTCTGTGCATGCTGCTTTGTGAACACATGTATAGGTGCTTGCCATGTGATGGGGACAGGGGATGGATAGTTGCTACTGTGATAAAAGCTGAAATAACTGAAATTGAGTAAAATTATCTGCAATTTACATTGAAAACCTGCCCTAGAAGTTACTGCAACTCTTCAAAATAGATACTCTAGACCGAGTCTTCTAGTTCAATTTTTATTTAATTAGGGGAGGCAGATTCCTGTTGCTCTACCATCTTCCCAGAAATTTTCCTACTATCTTTTGACCTTTTTTTTTTTTTTTACAAAATTATATATATACATATGATGTTGAATATGTGTGTGTGTGAATATAAAAGAGAATTTTCACCAGTTTCTGTTTGAATGTGTGTCCAGGAAAGCTTTTTATACATATGTGCTCAAAGTGGACCACAGGAGTACTTTCTTGACAGTGTCAGGGTTGGAAAGTCTTCCACTGAACAAATAATTCTTCTTAGGAATCACCTGAGGTGCTGTAGCTTCTGCTTTGTGTAAGGCAGCGGCACATCCCTCTTTGTGAGCCTCTATGTGAATTTTTGTGTCTTGAATGAGTGTGTTCAATGAATCTCTACAAAAGTTGTCCACAATATAGTGTCATACACGTGCTCCTGGAGAAAGGTGAATGTGGTTAAGATCTTGCCAGCAAAGCTTATGAGCAAGGCTGTTGAGGTAGTCCATGAGAAGTCAGTACAAGTGATTTGTATCCTTCAAAGATGAAGGAGAAGATGAAGGAGATCTCTGCAGCTGAGATCTTGTTGAAATAGGATCAGAACATACTAACAAATCTATGCTTGCAAAGTATCTATTACTACTTAGATAGAGTCAGCAATTTCAGTAATATTGGAGATGGGGAGCAGGCTTAATATGATGCATCACTGCAATAATGTTATAGTAATGTTCTGCAAGGTATCATAAATTCTTTTCAGGTTTATGAATTAATCTAAATTAAGCTATTAAATGGAAAAGCAGTGTAGATAATCTCTCCTTTGCTTAATAGATCTTTTATAATGGGATTTCATCCTTAAAGCCACTGTTTCAATATGTATTGGGTTGTATTTAAAGGTTAATATGTTGGACAGATCCAAACACGTCCTTTTTTGTGAAGCTGACTATAAGTGCCAGAACTCTAATATTATTTTAATTTATGACATGTTACATAAGACAACAATAACTATTAGTAGATGATGTAAAAGATGGTTGCTATGACTATGGGATATTTTATCCCAGTAGTTAAGACAGGGCATGGAAATTTGTCTTGTATCTAATACTTTTGACTCCTAGTAATACAGGAATATCTACATAAATATAGAAAATATAATCATTATATCTGTTATTTTTGCCCCAGTATTGATTAAGAACACTAATCTCACTAATCTTTGTCATTGTTTCATCTCATCCAATGTTAAAATTCATTTGGAAGTTCTGACAGAGAGGTACAAAAGCAACTTGTGCCCTTTATCAGTTGTAAATTTTTTAAAGTAATGTTAGATTCCCACACGTATCAAAACAGAACTCTGTTTTCTTTCCTGACTCTCCCACCCTGCCCATCTCCTCTCTTTCCTCTTTCTTTTGGTTGTTATTAGATGTATTTTGGGGAAGTATCTGTTATAACCTGCCTCTATATATATATATATATATATATATATATATATATATAAGCTTCTTCTTCAGAATATCCCCATTAGTATCATCAAAGTTAGGGGTCTCCCCATGGATAATTTTGAGACATGTGAAATTAATTCGAACTAACTCCTTGAAATAACTCCATGGGCCTGTTATCAGTCTTTTTCTCTATTACTGTGTTAATCAAGATTTTCCTCTAGCTGCAAGATAATCAGCAGCAGCAGAAAAGTCATTTTCTAAGGTTCTAGCACACCATCTACTTTTGCAGGTATCGATCTCATCATACCACTTGGTAACTACCCTTCTTTACATCATTCAGTGCACTTGTAAATTGCTATCAGTTCTACTCTGGAGGACCATTCTTAAGGGGGCAATACCTGACTGCGACACACAGTCACAGAATTCTACCTAGCCTAGTGTCAATCACAGCTCATGCTGGAATCCAGAAACACAATCCAATCTGATACAGAAAATAGGTTTGTGTGAGACACATAATCAAGACCATGTAAAGACTAAACCCATACTTTTGTCTCTAAATGCCAATTGTGGAAGCTTCTGAGTGGGATGGAGGTGAGGATCCCCCTAACGTGGGTCTGGCCTGCTTGGCTTGAAAATCTTGGTCACACAAGGGAGGGCATGTTGAGTCTTTCCTCTAAGTTTTTCAGGATATGTCACGGAAGGTTAAGGGAGAGATGAAGCTTGAAAGCTGTCAGCAGTCTAACTTCAAAAATGGTGTTAGACTTTTTATTACACAGGAGTTATGGGGAAAATGCCAGGATGGTAAGTAGGGCTGCAGAAGACTGCAATTTTTAACTGCAATTTTTAATTTAGAAGACTAAATTTTTAATTTAGGCATTGGTATTTTTTGGTAGAATGAAAAACCTCTGCATGTTTCACTTTTAATTTTAATGAAAATGATTTCTTTTTCTAAGTGATAAATGACAGGGGAACGGGTATAAAATAAGGTCTGTATTTAAATATAAGGTATGCCATTCACTATACGTGCAATCCTGACAAATTATCTGGCACTCCTTTCATCTCTGTTTTCTCACCTATAAAATGATGAATAGTTATACCTTTATGTGAAAACTTTTAATAGAATCTTGAAGTACTTTAAAATGAATAAAAGTGTCTAAACCTATTAACAGGTTATCAATAAATATTGGCAGGTTGTGTGATTGAAGAAATGAGAAAGCAGAAAAAAACCATACAAAATAGAAGTTCAGTAAGGGAACATTTGAAAATATTTACAATAATTGGAATAAATAAACCATGATATCCTCATGCGAATGTTAATTTGGGTTGTATGGCATAATTAAAAATTTTCCTATTGGTGTTTTATTTTTTATCCTCTTTTTTAAGAAAAGGGTGAAACATCGTATGAAGTTATCAGTTGGCTTCGACCTGAAGATCATAAAAAAGAATTCAAGAAATGTTTTGATTTCCTTGTGACAGAAACTTTGCATGGCAGGTAATTTCTTTTATTCTCTGCTTGAAAGACTTACCGTTTTAGTGATTTAAATGAATGGTTGGATACATAGATACTTGGAGTGAGTTTAAGAGCAATGGATAGATGAATGGATGAATGGATAGATGGGGAGATCAATGACAGGGGGCAGAGGATAAATGGAGTAGATGAATTTTTACTCGCAATTATTCAGTCTGTGTAGTGTGCCTCTTCCACTGAAAGTAGGAATGCATTTCTGTATATGAGGGGGATTGTTCCTTTTGGATCTTCCTGGCAACACTTCACCTACAGTGTTTGCATATTCTCCACCACACAGATGGTGGATAGAAATTTAATTTCTCATTGTTGGTATGCAAATGGGAGTCGCCATATTATACTTATTTTTCCTCCCACTTCCTCCCATAAATTCAAGAATAGAAAAATGCTTATGAATATTGATTTCTTATACCTCAAACCAGTGTCTTTTAAACTCATTTAAGAAACCAAATATCTTGGTGATACACAATGAGTGAGTAACCTGAGAGCTTTGCCATTACCTAGAATGTATAGAAAGTTCTTCATGTTTGACATCAGAGGGGAAGACACAAATTCATTCCTTACTTGCTTAATACAGTGGCTTAATGTCCATCCCCCTTCTTCCTTAGAAATTCTGTTTGCTAGTAGGTGGTCATAAAATATGGCTTTTTTATAAAGTCATTTTCCTTAGTCAAACTAGACTCCAAATTTTCTCATATATAAGAGATCTGATCTAAAGTACTGATTTGAAATTTTGTCTATATCATCTTATCTTGTTATTGATACATTTTTAAATTCTGTATCTCATCTCTTCTTCCTTAAACTGATTACCTTGAAGGCCGTTTTTTTTTTTAATGTTTATTTTATTTTTGAGAAAGAGAGAGACAGTGAGAGCAGGGGAGGAGCAGAGAGATAGGGAGACACAGAATCCGAAGCAGGCTCCAGGCTCTGAGCTGTCAGCACAGAGCCTGACACGGGGCTGCAACTCACAGAACGTGAGATCATGACCTGTGCTGAAGTCGGACGCTTAACCGACTGAGCCACCCTGCCGCCCTGAAGGCTGGTTTTATATACACGTCACATATGGTATAATATACCAAGCACAGTGCTTTCCTATATTTTTTAATTAACTTAATTTCTGACATGATTAATGTTCTACTTTTAAGGAATTTGTACTTCACATTTTAAATTTGTCACCAATAATTAGCAGCACTGTTCGGGTAAAATCACTTAAAATATAATAGAGAATAATTTCAGCTAATCACCTGTTATCACATGAAGTTGATTTTAACCCCCAGGTGTAGATCTGCATATTGCCAATGAGTTCTCACCTGTGGGCTTTCTTTCAGTGGGCTGACATAGTGTAGTGTTGTACAGGTTACAGGTTGGCCAGGCCATTGATTCTCTTAGTTCTTCATTCAAATGGTAGGCCCATGGGTCACCAAAGTACTTGTACCTGTAACCTCTGGTCAGGAACATTCTCATCTATTTGTCCCTATGCTGTATAAAAAGGATCATTTTCCTTGCAGACACTGATGCAAAAACATTGAAGCAGAATGGTTCCTGGAACAGTGCCATAGACCAGAGTCTTAATAGATATTGGTAAAATTTTAGCATGAACTTTTATGAATACTCCAGCTGGGTATGAAGTGGAAAGGATAGTAGTTAGCTTCACAAAGGCTTTTATTTTTGTTTGTTTTAAATGTTAATCTTTTCTGGTAGGAAGACGTAAATCTCATGTTCAGCTTAGAATTAGAATTCAAATATTGCCATCAGAAAGTTCCTTGTGTGAGGCAATCTACCAAATTCAGGCTATTCTCAATTTCAACTAAAAGGGCTATATCATGAATATTGATGTCATGAAGTTATTTCTACAGTTCACTTAGGAAACAGGACAGTCACTGATAAAAAGTCAGTATACAAATGAAAGTTAAAGAGAGCACCACACCTAAAGGAAATAGAAGCAGAACAGCAAAGACACCCCAAACCCAGCAGAAGAAGAGAAATAATAAAGATCAGAGCAGAAATAAACAATATAGAATCTAAAAAAACAGTAGAGCAGATCAATGAAACCAAGAGTTGTTTGTTTGAAAAAATAAACAAAATTGATAAACCTCTAGCCAGGCTTCTCAAAAAGAAAAGGGAGAGGACCCAAATTGATAAAATCATGAATGAAAATGGAATTATTACAACCAATCCTTCAGAGATACAAGAAATGATCAGGGAATACTATGAAAAACTATATGCCAACAAACTGGACAACCTGGAAGGAATGGACAAATTCCTAAACACCCACACTCTTCCAAAACTCAAACAGGAAGAACTAGAAAATTTGAACAGACCCATAACCAGCGAGGAAATTGAATCAGTTATCAAAAATCTCCCAACAAATAAGAGTCCAGGACCAGATGGCTTCCCTGGGGAATTCTACCAGACCTTTAAAGCAGAGATAATACCTATTCTCAAGCTGTTCCAAAAAATAGAAAGGGAAGGAAAGCTTCCAGACTCATTCTTTGATGCCAGCATTACTTTGATTCCTAAATCAGACAGAGACCCAGCAAAAAAAGAGAACTACAGGCCAATATCCCTGATGAATATGGATGCAAAAATTCTCAATAAGATACTAGCAAATCGAATTCAACAGTATATAAAAAGAATTATTCACCATGATCAAGTGGGATTCATTCCTGGGCTGCAGGGGGGGTTCAACATTCACAAATAAATCAGTGTGATACATCACATTAATAAAAGAAAAGAAAAGAACCGTATGATCCTGTCAATCAGTGCAGAAGAAGCATTTGACAAAACTTAGCATCCTTTCTTAATAAAAACCCTTGAGAAAGTCGGGATAGAAGGAACATACTTAAGCATCATAAAAGCCATTTATGAAAAGCCCATAGCCAATATCATCCTCAATGGGGAAAAAATGAGAACTTTCCTCAGGAACACGACAGAGATGTCTACTTTCACCACTGTTGTTTAACATAGTGTTGGAAGTGCTGGCATCAGCAATCAGACAAAAAAAAAACGAAATAAATACGTATCCAAATCGGTAAAGAAGTCAAACTTTCATTTTTCACAGATGACATGCTACTCTACATGGAAAACCCGAAAGATTCCACCAAAAAGCTGCTAGAACTGATACATGAATTCAGAAAAGTCACAGGATACAAAATTAATGTACAGAAATCAGTTGCATTCTTATACACTAACAATGAAGCAACAGAAAGACACATAAAGAAACTGATCCCATTCACAATTGCACCAAGAAGCATAAAATACCTAGGGATAAATCTAACCAAAGATGTAAAAGATCTGTATGCTGAAAACTATAGAAAGCTTATGAAGGAAATTGAAGAAGATATAAAGAAATGGAAAAACATTCCTTTCTCATGGATTGGAGAGTAAATATTGTTAAAATGTCAACACTACCCAAAGCAATCTACACATCTAATGCAATCCGAAACAAAATTGCACCAGCGTTCTTCTCGAAGCTAGAACAAGCAATCCTAAAGTTTGTATGGAACCACAAAAGACCCCAAATAGCCAAAATAATATTGAGAAAGAAAACCAAAGCAGGAGGCATCACAATCCCAGACTTTAGTCTCTACTACAAAGCTGTCATCATTAAGACAGCATGGTATTGGCACAAAAACAAACACATAGACCAATGGAATAGAATAGAGACTCCAGAATTGGACTCACAAATGTATGGCCAACTAATCTTTGACAAAACAGGAAAGAATATCCAATGGATAAAAGACAGTCTCTTTAACAAATGGTGCTGGGAGATCTGGACAGC
Organism: Lynx canadensis; assembly: GCF_007474595.2. Taxonomy (NCBI): domain Eukaryota; kingdom Metazoa; phylum Chordata; class Mammalia; order Carnivora; family Felidae; genus Lynx; species Lynx canadensis. Next base: position 211,283,193 of record NC_044303.2, read on the forward strand.
AACATGCAGAAGAATGAAACTAGACCACTTTCTTACATCATTCAGAAAAATAAATTCAAAATGGATGAAGGACCTGAATGTGAGACAGGAAACCATCAAAACCCTAGAGATGAAAGCAAGAAAAAGCTCTCAGACCTCAGCCGCAGCAATTTCTTACTTTACACATCCCCAAAGGCAAGGGAATTAAAAGAAAAAATGAACTATTGGGACCTCATTCAAGATAAAAAACTTCTGCACTGCAAAGGAAACAATCAACAAAACTAAAAGGCAACCGATGGAATGGTAAAAGATATTTGCAAATGACATATTGGGTAAAGGGCTAGTATCCAAACAGAAGAGACTCATAAATATGGAGAACAAACTGAGGGTTGCTGGAGGGGTTGAGGGAGGGGAGGTGGGCTAAATGGGTAAGGGGCACTAAGGAATCTCTTCCTGAAATCATTGTTTCACTATATGCTAACTAATTTGGATGTAAATTTTTAAAAATAAAGAAGAAAATTAAAACAATTATAGAAAATGTTTAATATATAATATTAAATGAAAGAAACGATATGTAAAAAAATAAAATAAATAAATAAAAATAAAAAATAAAATCAGAAATAAAAGACATCCAGATGGCCAACAGGCACATGAAACGATGCTCAATGTCACTCTTCATCAGGGAAATACAAATCAAAACCACATTGAGATATCACCTCACGCCAGTCAGAGTGGCTAAAATGAACAAATCAGGAGACTATAGATGCTGGAGAGGATGTGAAGCAATGGGAACCCTCTTGTACTGTTGGTGGGAATGCAAACTGGTGCAGCTGATCTGGAAAACAGTGTGGAGGTTCCTCAAAAAATTAAAAATAGATCTACCCTATGACCCAGCGATAGCACTGCTGGGAATTTACCCAAGGGATACAGGAGTGCTGATGCATAGGGGTACTTGTACCCCATTGTTTATAGCAGCACTTTCAACAATAGCCAGATTATGGAAGGAGCCTAAATGTCCATCAACTGACGAATGGATAAAGAAGATGTGGTTTATGTATACAATGGAATATGAATTGGCAATGAGAAAGAATGAAATCTGGTCATTTGTAGCAACGTGGATGGAATTGGAGAGTGTTATGCTAAGTGAAATAAGTCAGGCAGAGAAAGACAGATACCATATGTTTTCACTCATATGTGGATCCTGAGAAACTCAACAGAAGACCAGGAGGGAGGAGAAGGGGAAAAAAAAGAGTTACAGAGAGGGAAGGAGGAAAACCATAAGAGACTCTTAAATATTGAGAATAAACTGAGGGTTGATGGGGGGTGGAGGGGAGGGGAAAGTGGGTGATGGGCATTGAGGAGGGCACCTGTTGGGATGAGCACTGGGTGTTGTATGGAAACCAATTTGACAATAAATTTCATAGTAAAAAAAAAAGAATGTATCAACTAGAAATGAAACTCTAAATTCTGCTAGTGTAGGGAATGCTTTCAAAGCAGAAGGATCTTGAATTAGCTCTGATAGTGGGTGCATATGGATTGGCCAGAGAAAGGGGAGGGGAGGAGGTGAGAACATTTCAGGAGGCAGAAACACCTGGAGCAGAGTGATCAGAGCAGAGTATTCATTGGACACTGGTAAAATGGGTGGGTGGTAAAATATTGTGAAAATAACACCTCCAATGAATATTTGTCTTTAGTTTTTTGTTTGTTTGTTTGTTTTTGTTTTTACAGGGATGCATTTGACAACTTTGTATCATTAATGAAACAACTGGGAATTCGATGCAGTGATTTGCTAAGGAGAGGTGATATCATGGATTTCTTAAAAAATGAGAACTTTGACTTGGTATTTGTTGAAGCATTTGACTTCTGTTCTTTCCTCATTGCTGAGAAGCTTGGGAAGCCATTTGTGTCAATTCTTCCTACCCAATTTGGAAGTGTAGACCATGGGCTACCAAGTCCTGTGTCTTATGTTCCATTATTCCGTTCCTTGCTCACCGACCACATGGACTTCTGGGACAGAGTGAGGAATTTTCTGATGGTCTTTGATTTCTCCATAAAGCAAAGGCAAATCCATTCTACCATTGAGAACACCATCAAGGAACATTTCCCGGAAGGCTCCAGGCCAGTTTTGTCTCATCTTTTAAAGAAAGCAGAGCTGTGGTTTGTTAACTCTGACTTTGCCCTTGAATTTGCTAGGCCCCTGCTTCCCAACACTGTGTATGTTGGAGGCTTAATGGCCAGACCTGTTAAACCAGTACCACAAGTAAGTAAAACCTTAGTGTTCAATAGCGACTTCATGCAGAGCTCTTCAGTGCAGAGTTGGTGGCTTCCCTGCCAGTGGGAACTGGGAGTGAAGTAGGATGAGACAAACAAAACACCTAAATGTAAATTTTTATTTTTTTAATTTTTTAATTTTTATTTTTCTATTCTATTTATTCTATTTTAAATTTTATATTATTTGGGTAAAAACACTTAATATGAGATCTAGCCCCTTATCAAAATTTTAACCATACAATACATAATTATTTACTGTAGGTACCATATTGGATCTCAGATCTCTAGACCTTATTTATCTCACTTATCTGTAATTCTTTCTCCATTGAATAATAGCTACCCTTTTCTCTTAAACCCTAAACCTTGGAAACCAGCTGCCACTTTTCATTTTATGAATTTGAATATTTTAAATGCTTCAGATAAGTTAACTCATGCAGTATTTGCTTATCTGGCTTATGTCACTTATCATAATATCTTTAAGTTTCACCCATGTTTTCCCATATTGCAAAATTTTCTTCTTTTTTAAAGAATACATAATATTCTTCTTAAAAGAACATATAGTATTCTTTTTTAAAGAATATAAGTATTGTTTTTTTAAAGAATATAGAGAACTTTTAAAAAATATGTAGTATTTTTTAAAGAATATATATATTATATATATAATGGAATATATATATACATATATATATCTCACAATTTCTTCAACCATTCATCTTTAATGAATATTTTGTTTGTTTCCATATCTTGCTTATTGTGAATAGTGCTTCCGTGAATATGGGAATACAGACATCTCTTTGAGATCTTGATTTCCATTTTCTGTTTTTAATTTGTGGGGAAATTTCCATACTATTGTCCTTAGTGTCTTTGACATTTTTCATTCCCAACCACAGTATGTAAGGGTTGTTATTTCTCCATATCTTTAACACTAGTTGTCTTCTGATTTTTAAAAATAACTACCAATATTTGTGAATTAATAACTCATTGTGGTTTTGATGTGTATTTCTCTGATGGCTAGTGTTGTTGAGCACTTTTTTCATATTTCTGTTTGCCATTTGGCATGTTTTCTTTGGATAAATGTCTATTCAAGTCCTCCATCTATTTTTAATAGAGTTATAAGACTTTTTTCTTCTCCATTGAATTGTAAGCCTTTCTTATACATTTTGGCGATTAATCTCTTAGGATTATGGTTTATAAATGTTTTCTATTCTGTAGGTCTTCTGTTACTCTGTTGATTGTTTCTTTGCTGTGCAGAAGCTTTGTAGTTTAATGTAGTCTCACTTGTTTTGTTGTTTGTTTTGGTGTTTGTTTCTTTTGATTTTGATATTTCATTTTCCAGTTTATTGTGCTATATTTTTGAAATCAATAGCAAGACCAATACCATGAAGTTTCACCCTGTGTTTTTTTTCTAAGAGCTTTGTCGTTTCCGTCTTAGGATTAAGTCTTTAATCAATTTTGAGTTGAGTTTTTTGTATGGAGTAAGGTGAGGGTCTAGTCAACCTCTGGTGAGAGGTTGTTTTCATAACTATCTGCCAACTTTGGTGAGACTGGTTATACAATTGCCTGGGGTACAGTTAGTTTTTAGTTATTTTTATTTTTTTTATTTATTTTTAAAAAAAAATTTTTTTCAATGTTTTTTATTTATTTTGGGGACAGAGAGAGACAGAGCATGAACGGGGGAGGGGCAGAGAGAGAGGGAGACACAGAATCGGAAACAGGCTCCAGGCTCCGAGCCATCAGCCCAGAGCCTGACGCGGGGCTCCAACTCACGGACCGCAAGATCGTGACCTGGCTGAAGTCAGACGCTTAACCGACTGCGCCACCCAGGAGCCCCAGTTTTTAGTTATTTTTATCTTTTAAGTACTTCAAATAAAATATTTTTAAAATATTTCTGTACAGAATGAGAGCATGGAACTTCCTATTCTAATGTCATGTTGTGCTCTTTTCAGTTTTAAATAATAGATTTACATTAATCTTATAATTATCAAAAGATAGTAAAGGTGATTTTAAGTGGTCCCCCAGAATGGTAGTTCTAACAGTGTAGTGCTGGATGGAGTCAATTACAGCCCAATGGAAGAATGGGGTATAGGTTGGGAATTGGGAACAACCAAACCATGAAAAGGATGGAGAAACTGTTATAAAGAATTGACAAAACTGTATTCATGCTCATTTTTAGGGGATTAAATCAGAAACTTCCTAGGGGGCCTGGTGGCTCATTTGGTTAAGCATGTGACTGCGACTCAGGTCATGATCTTACCATTCGTGAGTTGGAGCCCCGCATTGGGCCCTGTGCTGACAGCTCAGAGCCTGGGGCCTGCTTCAGGTTCTGTGTCTCTCTGTTTCTGCCCCTCTTATGCTCGCACTCTGTCTCTGTCTCTCTGTTTCAAAAATAAATAAACGTAAAAAAATTAAAAAAAATTTCCTAAGAATAATCTAGGAATTATTATATGCTATATATTATATAGCATAATATATGCTAATTAATATCACACAAAATAGACTTCAGTCAAAAAGTTCACAGGAGGTAAAAATATTTTATAAATGGTTTAATATAACAAATCAATCAATGTAATACATTATTAGAGTGGAAGGAATAAAAAAACACATCATGTCAATATATGCAGAAAAGATATTTGACTAAATGAATACCCTTTCATGATAAAAACAAAACTAAGGGTAAAAAAGGTACTTCTTCACATGACAAAGAGTATTTACTGGAACACTCACAGCTAACATCATATTCTTTATGATAGACAGAAATTGTGCTGCCTCAGGTCGGTAGTCTAAGATGCCCACTGCTACTTAAATATGCCATAGACAGAGCAAGTAGGCAAGAAAAAGAAATTCCAAATTGGAATGGACAATGTCAAAATAGCTTACATTTTTTTATATGACATAAGTCTGTCTATAGAACATCCCAAAGACTTCACACACCAAAAAGAAACTAGTAGATGTTAAACAAATCTAGCAAAGTTGCAGGGAAAATATCAACATGGAAATAGGACTTGTGTTTCCATACACTGGCTAGGAACAACCTGAAAATGAAATCAAGTAAATTATTCTGCTTACAACAGCATCCAATTAAACGGAGGAGGTGAAAGACATGTATGTTCACTGGACACTACAAATTTCCTGAGAGAAATTAAGAAAGACCTAAATAAATAAAAAGATATCTCTAGATCATGGGTTATGATACTTAATATTGTTAAAAGAGCAATACTACTGAAAATTATCTACAGATTTGATCTAATCCTTATCAATAGTTTAATGGCCTTTTTTATAGATGAAAAAGGCAGTTTTCAAATGCATATGGAAATGAAGAGACCCTGAATAACCAAAGCAATAATAAAAAGAAGAATGACTCATACATCTGTGACTAATTCATTTTTACAAGGATGCCAAAAACAACCAATGCAGTCTCTTCAGACTCTCTTCAGAAAATGGTGCTGAGACCATTGGATATTTGTTCACATTGAAGGGAATGTATTTTGAGCCTTCCTCACACCACATACCAATATGAACTCAAAATGGATCAATGGCCTAAATAAAGAGCTAAAAGCCATAAAATTCTTAGAAGACAAGAAAGGGATAAATCTACAAAGACTTGGATTTGGCAATGAATTTGTAGATGTGACACCAAAGCATGAGTAACAAAGGAAAAAAATACATAAATTGGACTTCATCAGGATAAAAAACTTCTCTGTATCAAGGTAGAATGCAAGTTTGTCTTCTCACTGCCACATTTTAGCCTCATACTGGAGGTCCTAAGTAAAGCAATAAGACAAAAAAGGAGGTAAAAGGCATATAGATTAGACAGGAGGAAATAACGTGGTTTTGTTCACAGATGGCATGATGGTCCATTTAGAAAATCTGAAAAGTCATAAAAAAATCCTAGAATTAGTAAGCAATTGGAGCAATGCCACAGGATACTAGTTTAATGTATAAAATCATCCTTTTCTTATATATCAGCAATGAATGGAGGAATATGAAATTAAAAACAATAAACTATTTACATTAGCACTACCAAAAATGAGATCTTAGGAATAAATAAAAAATATGTATATATACAAGATTAAATGAGGAAAACTATAAAACTCTAAAGAAAGAAAGAAATTAAAGAACTAAATAAATGGAGAGTAAGTCCATGTTCATGGGTAAGAAGACTCAATATTGCCAAGATATTAGTTCTTTGAAAATTGATCTATACATTCAATGCAATCCCAATCAAAACCTCTGCAACTATTTTGTGGATATTAATTAAAAAATTTTAAAATTTGCATGGAGAGGCAAAAACCCTAAACAGCCAACACAATATTGAAGATGAAGAACAAAGTTTGAGGAGTGATATTGTCAACTTCATGACTTACTATAAAGCTACAATAATCAAAATGGTATGATATTGGCAAAAGATTAGAAGTCAATGTAACAGAATAGAGAAGCCAAAATAGACCCACATAAATTTAGTGGGCTGATGTGTCATAAAGGAGTAAAGACAATAGTATAGAGAAAGCAGACTTTCAAAAACCAACAGTGCTGGAAAAATGATCTGACTACATAGAAAATTAATTAGCCTCAGATCCTACACATTCAAAAAAATTAACTCAAAACAGACCGTAAACCTTAATATAAAAAGCAAGTGCAAAGTATGAAACTTTTAGAATATGATATCAGAAAAGAATCTAGAGGACCTAGGGTTTGGTGAAAACTTTTTAAATGCAAAACCTAAGTCATGATCTATGAAAGAAAGAGTTGATAAGTGTGCTAAGTTGAAATTAAAATTTCTCTTCTGGGCAGGAATTATCAAGAGAATGAAAGGGGGAGGAACAGAACACAACCAAATGTTTGGAACAGATCTGTTAAAAACTATTATTCAAAATATTCAAATAAACACACACACACATATACACAATATACAAAGAACTATTAAAATTTAACAATTAAAGCCAGTATTTTAAAAATGGACCGAACACCTTACCAGAACTGTCAACAAAGAAAACACAGATGGCTCGTAAGCATATGAAGGAGACACATGACAGATATTTTCCCAGCATTACCTCAGTTTCCAGAAGGCCTACTGCCCCCTACTGGTCTAGGACATCAAGTGGCACTCTCCCAGGCACTAGCACCCTGGTCTGACATTGGAACACTCCTAAGTGACCATGTATCCCTAGAACTAGGATGTTAATGAAGAAAGAAGTTTCCACCCCCTGTACTTTCCTCTTCTTAAAACATTGTTAAATCAACATTCTGAATCTAGGTGTTGGTGCTACAGTATGTGTTAAGTGCCTTACGTGCAATGTGGGCTATTGTGATAGTGGCTGGACACCTAAGGCTCTCCACACATCCATTTGTGATTATTGAAGGTATTCATATGGTATAGCGTGTCCTGAGATCTCAGAAAAATGACTTCAAAGCCACCAGACACAATGGATACGAGCACAGTGAAGAGTGCACTGAGCTGTTCCCAGGGCTATGAGAACAATTTCAAGACAGTGAGCTCTAGGTACTGACAGGAGGGCGTATTCAGTTAATAGTTGACTTTCATTTCATGAATGTCTAGGCTTTCATAAACAACTTTGTTCACATCCTGTCCTTTCTCACTTCTCTCCAGGAATTTGAGAATTTCATCAGCAAGTTTGGAGACTCTGGTTTTGTCCTTGTGGCCCTGGGCTCCATAGTGAGCAACTATCAGTCCCAGGAAGTTCTCATGGAGATGAACAGTGCCTTTGCTAATCTGTCTCAAGGTGTGATATGGAAATGTAAGTTATCTAAGTGGCCCAAAGACGTCAAATTGGCAGCAAATGTGAAAATTGCGGACTGGCTTCCTCAGAATGACCTCTTGGGTAAGGACTACCCAGATCTATTTCTCTCTTTCCATTTATGTAACTTTAGGGCTCTACTAGGCACCCCAGCAGCCTGTGAAGGAGCAGATGGTAGCTAAAGGTAATGTCTAGAGGGTAGGAATGGAGCAGCCAGTTGGAGTTCTTGGGATATTAGGTATACTTCCCAAATGGCTAAAATTTCCATGTTTTCTTCTTCCTTTCTATTCCTGATACCTTCAGTCAGAAGTGATATTATCATGCCATTATTTTGACCCTATCATATTTGGCACTGAACCACATTGCCTAAATACAAAGACAGTTTACGGACTCTGAGAACACATATCAAGGGCCATACTACCAGTGTTTTCCAGGCATCTTGAGCACCTGTTAGGCTTTATGCCATTGTAGAAACACACTCCCACACTTACTGGTTCACCCTCCTTTGCTGCAAAAGATGTACTCATACTTTCACAAGGTTTCTGTTAACTGTCTGAAGAGTGTACTAAAATATCTGAATGTCAAGCTGAATAACCTCTCAGGTTTTTACCTGGTTCAACAAATTCTCTGGTAACAGAGAGCTAGATGGTTCTGCACATTTTTTTCAGAAGGCATGGGGTATGTAAAAAGATTCTGATTTTCAAAGAAACACAAATAAATTCTGATGCACATCCCCGTTGAGAGGCAGTGTTGGAGATGAACTCTTTGTTATCAACACTTGTTTTAGTTTTCTCTAAAGAAGGGTGGAGTAAGCACACAGGAACTGGAAATACTGAGATGGGTGGTCCATCATTCTCTGCTTTAGAGGATTTCCTATGGAATTGAATAGAAAGCATATGAGGTGTAAGTTTGATGAATGTCACATGATTATGTGTCGTCAATGAAAGTGTTAAGACTTCAGATAACAGGGAAGTGAATGGACAGTGAAAGAGAGAGTGTGAAACCTGGAGAGGGAGAGATGGAAACAGAGATAGAGTGAGATACCAAGAGAGACAACAGGGATGGGAGACGCAAGAGAGATGTAGCATTGAGAGAAAAGAATGGATGGATGAAAGGATGGATATGGGAGGAGGATTATTTCTTGCTAAGCACTGTTCTCTGCAGATTTCCTTGGGTTCTTATTCCCACATGGATTGTTTTAAGGAATCTCTGTACAGAGACAAGGCCAGAATCTTGTATCTTGGAATATGCACCCTTGAGTGTGTCCTAAGCTAAATCAATATATCAGTTTCTCCAACATAATTTGAGATCTCTTTGTATTTTTTTCTGCCCTTGCTACTTTATCAGATGTTCTGAAAATTTTCACCCTGAAATATTCTGCTCTGTTCCTGATTTACAACAGCTCACCCACGCATCCGTCTTTTTGTCACTCATGGTGGGATGAATAGCATAATGGAGGCCATCCAACATGGTGTACCCATGGTAGCGATTCCTGTCCTTAAAGAACAGGCTGAAAACGTGGTCCGAGTAGAAGCCAAAAAGTTTGGTGTCTCTATCCAGTTAAAGCAGATCAAGGCAGAGACATTGGCTCTGAAGATGAAGGAAGTCATAGAAGACAAGAGGTATGGAGCTCTTTGGGCTTGTGGTCACTTAGGCTGAATGAAGGCATCAAATACGAAGGGTGCTGTGTGGCACACTTTTGCAATAACAGCTGGAACTTCCAGGACACGGAATATGTATGTGACGCTAACATCTGACCTGTTACCTTTGAGAGCAAGACTAGGCATTTAGGTTAGATATTGAGAACGAGTTCTACTCAACTATAAGTAGGACTGTGACCTACTTATATAGGGTTTCTGAGAGTTGTTATAGTTTAAGGGTGCTTATAATTGAATTACTTAAGGCAGAAGGTTGCCTTTCAGTCCCCCAATATGCCACACTGTTTCCTGCCTCAGGCCCTTTGTCAGTGTTGCTCTCTAAAACATCCTTCCTTCTCCTCTCAGGACTGGCACCTTCATGACAGTCGGACTAATCTCCAATGCCCTCTCCTCAGAGAGGCAGTCTTTATCTAACAGTCCTAACTGCACTCTTCTCCCATTCCCTTTGATCATAATTTCATTTTTCCTTCTTATCGCTTCTCAGGATCAGCAACTACCCCATCCCCATTTCTTTCTGTTTTAATTTATTGTGTGTCCCTCACACTATAGAGAGTAAGCTCCCCTAGATGGCCAAGTGTGTCTCTTGTGTTCCCATATTCCCAGGGCCTAGTAAAGGGCCTGCTACAAAGTAAGGATGAATTTATGTTAAGTGAATCAGTAAAAGGGCCCATGATATCCTAGGTAAATTCCCATCCAGCACAATGATCTGATAACCAGGATGAACTGAATAACTTATTAGGGTCTCCAGGACATCTATACTGAATGGGTTATATGTTACATCCCATATATTCATATCTACTCTTCCCTTTATCAAACATAAGCTTCCTGGGTAGAGATTTGACTTTACAACTTAGTCCCTGTTTTATAGTTTAGCACTTTTAGCACTAATCATGTATCTTCGCATGGAGGCGCTAGTTTGAGCTTTTCAGTGGGACCAACTGGACGGTGGTAAGGCCAGGCCAACAACTTTTCCTTGAAAATGAGTCTTCTGTGCATGCAGAGGAAAGCATGTGTGACACAAGGTCTCTAAGACTTCTGAGACCACAGGAAGTAATGCCCCGCCTCTGTGTCTGCCAACAGGTACAAGTCAGCAGCGGTGGCCGCCAGCATCATCAGGCGCTCCCACCCCCTGACCCCTGCCCAGAGGCTGGTGGGCTGGATCGACCACATCCTCCAGACAGGGGGTGCGGCCCACCTCAAGCCCCATGCCCTGCAGCAGCCGTGGCATGAGCAGTACCTGCTGGACGTCTTCTTGTTCCTACTGGTGGTCACCCTGGGCACCCTGTGGCTCTGCGGGAAGCTGCTGGGCATGGTGACCAGGTGGCTGTGTGGGGCCAGGAAGCTGAAGAAGGCCTGATGGGGATATAATGTTGATGGTTGTCTCAGGACCCACTGGTTGTACGAGGCTTCCAACAAACACAGGACACTGCTGGTGTCTTCCCCATATTGGCACTTTAGGGTGGAACACAAATATCTCCTCATTATAATCTGCCTCTGCTTAGAAATTCTTATGAAGTAATCTTGGGATCTTTTTTAAAATTGTGGTAAAATTTATATTATGTAAAATTTACCATTTTAACCATTATGTGTACAGTCGTTGGCATTAAGCACATTGATGTTATCATGCAAACCTCACTACCATTCATTCCAGAACTGTTTTCATCATCCCAAATTCAAACTCCATGCTAACCAAACAGTAAATACTCATAACCCTGCCCCCACCCCCATGACCCCACAGGCTCCTGCCAACCCCCATTCTACTCTCTGTGTCTGTGAATTTTATCTTGGCTTCTTGACTTGCCCCTCATCAATGGCCTCCTCACTCAGATCCAGGCCTTCATCCGACAACCCTGCTTTCCTCCCCATTCCATGTCCCTAGACACAGGGCCCTGCTTACTTCACTGTTGCTCTCTGGACACTTTTCTCTCTCTGATCTTTCTCTATCCTCACTTTTTATGGCATGACATAAGATCTTGGCCAGTTGTTCCAGTTTGGGTCTCTTTCCTCTTGTGTCTCCTTCTCACCTCACGTCCAAGCTCAGGAAGCCTCTCCTCTGTCTGTCCTGCAGTTAGGCAGGGGTGGCCCTCCCTGGACTCCACTTGTGGTCTCTGTGCTGAGTCCCCTCCTATGAAGAGCATCTCCTTTGCTCTCAGACCTGGAGCCTGCCTTTCAGCCACAGCTGATGCTGTGTTTTTCACTTGTCACAATTACCTTCTCATTTCTCACTCTTAAAAATGTAGTCATGGTGACCTCAAGTCAGATCCCAGACCTCTGTGTGAGGCTTTGGGGCCCAGGTCCAGTGACCATGGCCATTCCCAGGACTTTGTTGATTTAGGAAACATCTTTCTGCCACCCTACTGTGGCGTAAATAGGAAGTAACCCACTATGTATAGCAATTACATTCAGTTCCTAGCAACATACACCAGAAAAAGAGTGTATTAACCACCAGGGTTATTTTTTGTCTTCTTGTTTGCTTCTTTGATAAGGACTGGTGTGGTGGCTCCATCTTATTGTCTGTAGATTTTGCTCCATTTTTTTTTTTTGACTTTTTGATATTCTTTACTAGACATCAGGCTCCCACTCTGGTAGGTTCCCTTCATAATATATTTTACTTTCAAGTGATTATGTGCTGATATTTGCTTTTGCATTTACAGATGGAATTATATTTCTCCTTTAAAGTTTCAAATGTATGCTATCTTGTGGGTTATAACACAGTGAAGAAAATAGTAGATATGCAGGATGGTCCCAGAAAACATAGTTTGACTGCTTAATTCTGGGGTTGTGCCCACATCTTGAAATAATTCAAATAGAGGATGAAGCAGCTGCTACCAATACTTCTTGCAGATGTGGAAAGAGGCCCATCCTTACCAAGGTCAGGATAGGATTTTCTGGGTAGAATGTGAAGTGGTGCCAGGTGTCTACCGAGTCCTGTGAGTTCTCATGCTGCACGATGTCACTTATAGTCCCAAGTACATCACATGAGGATGTGTGTGTGTGTGTGTCTGTTATTCAAGGTTTAATTTTTGTAATTCTTTTAAAAAAGTGTTTATTTATTTATTTTGAGAGAGAGAGAATATGAGCGAGCAGGGGAGGGGTAGAGAGAGAGGGAGAGAGAGAATCCTGAGCAGGCTGTGTGCTGTCAGTGCAGAGCCCAATCTAGGGTTTGATTTCATGAATTGTTAGATCATGACCTGAGCTGAAATCAAGAGTCAGATGCTCAACCGATTGAGTCACTCAGGTGCCCCTATTTCTGTAATTTTTATGAATGAAATCTCTAAAATTTGTCTTTGGTAATAGTGCCTTGAAAGGCAGACCTGAAGCTTTTTCTGTGTTGTGATTAGAAAGAAAAGCCAAGATTTCTTACCTTCATAATCAACAAACGGATATAAGGATCAGACTTTCAGATGCTGATTCCCTTTTCCATTCCTACCACATCATCATCTTTGAACACTTGTAACTCAGTGATGCCAACTCTCTGCCTGCTGCTTCCTGGGCTCTGCTTTCATCCAGCACATCTGATCAAAGGAAGCCGTGAGTGGGGATGATGCCTCTAGTCTGGATCCATTGAAACCTTCTCCACTGGACTGTGTCAGCATGGTCTTGACAGTATGGACATCTGATCTCATCATTTCCTGGTTAAGATCCTTTCCTGGCTCTCATTGCATGTAATACAAGCCCTCTGTGGTTTGTGTCTGGCTACCACTCCAGGAGCATCTTGAAAACTTGGAAATAGACCCACGCAGACATGTTTACTTGATTTATGACAAATCTCTTCAGCAAATTTTACTGGAGTAACTGATATCTGAATGGTCTTTGATTTTTACTTAATGGCACACACAGAAAAACATTGACTGTTACTGCATACCATACAGTATGCAAAGTAAGACATTTGATAAATTGGACTTTATCAAAATGAACAACCTTCACTCTTCTAGAGACATGCGTAAGAAGACAAAAATATAAGCCATAAACTGGGAGAAAATATTGCAACACATTTCTCAGAGAACTTGTATCTAGAATATTCAAACAAATCTTACAACCAGTACAAACATGGACAAAAAAAGCTTGACCAGACACTTCACAAAAGAAAATATGCAAATGGCCAATAATCACATGAAAAAGTGGATACTGTAGTCATTTAGAGAAATGCAAAATAAAATCTCAATATCACAACACATCTACCAGGCCGGCTAAAATTAATAGGACTGATCATATCAATAGTGAGCAAGAAGACAGAGCTACTGGAACTCATACCCGTTCCATTGCTGAGGAGAACGTGAAATGGTGCAGCCACATAGGAAAATCGCTCTGTAGTTTCTCAGTTAAGCATATACTTGCCACATGACCCAGCATTACTTGTAGGTATTTACTTAAGTTCATGAAAACATATGTCCACTTGAAAGTCTATACACAAATGTTCATAGCAGCTTTATTTATAATGGCCCCAGATTAAGAAAAATTACATGCCCATCAATAGGTGAATGAAATGACATTGTGTTGTATCCATGTAATGAATGCAGTTTGTTGCATACAAATTACACTTTAAAACTGATTTGAAAATCTCTATGTGTGAGATGTGTTTTTTTAAAGATGTTTATTTATTCATTTTGAGAGACAGACAGAGCACAGGTGAGGGGCAGAGATGAGAATCCAAAGCTGGAAGGACAGAACAAGAGATGAGGCTCGGTCCCACCAACTGTGAGATCATGACCTGAGTGCTTAACAGACTGAGCTACCCAGGCACCCCTGTATGAGATGTGTTTTTAAGTGTCTTCCTCTTGTGTACTTTAAAATGTAGTGTTCACCAATTATTGTTGCATTACATATAATTGGAAATGCAAATACATTTTAATTTCTAGAATAATAGAACTAGTACAATTTTGATGAAGGAGGAGAGATGTGTGTATAAGAAATGGAGTTACTTCTTAGAGAATCAGAGGACTAATGGTAAACAGACTAAGGAAGACCTAATCCAAATTTATTTTGTGTGTGAGACCTGTAGTCTCTCTGTAATTATAAAATAACATTCAGAAATGATAAAAACAGGCAAAATATTTAATTTGTTGACATCTAATGGGCATGGAACATGACACACATGAAGGATCTACATATAAAATGCATATATTTGGAGGTGTGTGTTAGAATGTCAAAATGAAGTTCAATCTGTCATTTATGTTTCTTTTCACTATGTAGTGATTCTTTCACTGACATGTTTCTACCATTACCACTAACCATGATCACATATTGATTCTTTGTTTGCCTAGCTACACTAAATACTCTACGGATGTGATTTTCCCCCATGTCAATCTTCTGTTGTTTGGTTTATCACATTGTGATAAACACATCTTGCAGGCACTGTGAGATGATTACTTGTTGAAGTGTCAACCAATTATCTATGCAAAAGGAGGTAAATGGAATTACTTGTTGTCTTAAGCAAACTTCTTTCTACTTAGCTCAAGGAACTGGCTATTTCTGAAAAGCGGATTTCATATTGTAAATGTCCTTAGGACGAATGCATTTTACCCAGTTCAACAATTTGATTCAGCCAACACTGACTGCTTTCATATTTGTCAAAAGGCATCATACTGGGCATTTTGGAAGATGCAGATTCTAAGCTGAAAGTGGGTTCAGCAGGCCAAGGGCAGGGCAGCAGGCCAGGGTGGAACCCTAGTCTAGAAGAGGATTCAGAGGATCCTGACTAAAATTTGGTGAAGGAGGGAATCTTGTCACACCCACTCCAACACATTGTGCTGTGCTGTACTTCTGTATCAGTGACCACACTGTGTCCTCTCTCAGAAATGCCATTCTGCTCTTGTTGGGACAAAAAGCTTCTACATGTTCTTCCTACCAAACTTTATTGTGTTCACATTAGTGTGGCTGCACTTGACTTTGACCCTCACAACAGAGCTCTCTGTGTATCCTCTTTCGAAGCATTTTTCCTAATATGTTGAAATCACTTGTTAACATGTATGTCCCTCAATTTAGAAACTATAAGACCCTAACGATCAGGGACTGGGTTCCGTTTATCTTGTGCTTATAGCACATGGCATGGTGGTTCAAACAAATAATGCTGAGATGACAGGATAATCTTTTAGAAGAGAGACAATATTTGATCCATATCTCACACCATATCTAAAAGTAAACTCTAAATACATTAGATATTTAATATAAATAAATGACAACATACTGAGTCTAAAAATAAGGTGTGTGTATGGAATTACTATGGAATGACCCTGATCCCTGTGTATGGAATGATCTTTTATATGACTTAAATATTCTGAAGCAACAAAGAAAAGTTAACTAGTTTAATTTGACAATAGTAAAATGTTTTTACACAGCTAAATTACCACAAGTAGAAAAATACCATTAAAAAAGTGGGATAAGTGTATTCATAATTTTCATCACAGTGAGATGACTACTAGTCCTAACATTTTAAAACTCTGTCAAAATTGAGGAAGGAAGCTTGTTACAAGGACACAGTGGGATCATAGATACCTATAAACCACAATGAACAAGACAATTTTAAACTAATGTGGATTGAATTCTAATCTGTTAAGTAAAAGAACATAGTCTAAAGACAATATAGTAAGCTCACTTTTATTTTTAAGTAGAGAGAAAAAGGGAGAGAAAAAAATATAATTATATCTACATGCTGTTGCAAAAAGAAGCAGAGGGATGAAAAATCAGAATCATGTGATAGATTATAAAGTTGTTTTTGAATAGCGTGAAGGTCAAGGAAACAAATGGCATGTCTGTAGATTTCTGTGTTTACATAGTTTGGTCCTTGTAGGCATGTTATTATTTTTCATAACAAAGTTCTATTTATAACAAAAAATGGAGGAGAAAACTCTAAAATAGAATACAAACAGAAACAAATGAATTCAAAATATTTTCAAATGTGTAACAATTGCACTGTACCAAAAAAAATGAGGGAACACAATTGCATTTTGAACACAGTACTTTGAATATATGTCTCATCAATCTAAGGAAAAAAGGAACTGCAAAAATCTACTTTTAGACTAATCTATTTTTTGAGTCGTCTATTGGGTAGAACGGATATTCACAGTTCATGGATTAGTACATGGTAACATTTTTTCAGTATGATTGAGCAGATGTGTAAATATACCAAGGATTTTGAAAGTAGATTTCTTAAATTTAGAAGGGGAGTTACTAATGTGGAAATGGAGGAGATGAAAATCACCTCTGTGGTGGTGCTGGAATTGAAGGTATTATCAGTATGGATTCACATTTTCCCACAAATTATATGTAAACATGGTGATATAGATATGTAATATTTACATCCATCCTGTATCTATATATTTCATAACTGTCCACTGAAAAGGATTTATGAACAACAGTGCTTCATTAGCAATGAGCACTTCTGCAAACCACACCTATTTTTTAAAATACCATTAGGTGTCTTTGAGAAATGGAAGATTTGAAGACAGAACAAAAAAAATTCGAGTGGAGTCTGGAAATTGTGTGCAAGCAAGAAAGGAAAAGCTCCAAAATGGTTGAGTTTCAACAGCAGCAACCCAATACATGATAATAGGAAGAGATAATACCCCACTGAATAAATACAGAGAGATGAATAAATAATGATAATAGATTGATACAGATAGAAAATAGATAGATGATAGGTGGATAGGGACAAAGGAAAAGGTTTTGTAACAATACAATGCCACATGGAAAAAAAAAAAAAACAAAGAAAAGTGCAGTTAGAAATCACTAATTGGCCACCATGACAGCTACAACTGCTTTAAGTAAGAAACAAAACAGTTGATAAAATGAGTGAGTGAAATTTGATAGGAACAGAACATTTACACAGTTTCAAAATGTCTCCCCAAATCTGATTTCCTAATTATAGGGTAAAAAAAATACCAGCTTTACAGTCAAGAATCTTGATGAACACCACCTTAAATAAGGGATAGAGTTATCATCTCTAATGATAGAGGACCATCTAATAATATCATGTGCTTCGCACTGAGATTCACTGAGATGGAATCAACACCACGTTTGTAGTATTCCCACCAAACTCCCTAGTAACCTGAAGTATTCTGAGAAAACATCAAACAAACCCAACTGGGGATCCATCATAGAAAATAAACAGCTTGTACTCTTAAAATATCAATCACGTGAAAGAAAAAGAAGGGTTGAGAAACCAGTCCTTACTAAAGGAGATGAAATACACATGATAACTAAATGCAATGTGTGATCCTGAATTGGCTCCTGCACCAGAGAATTCCTGTCACAACATAGGATACTGTGTGCACAACTGGAGGGATTGAAATAAGGATTGTAGACAAAGTAATGTGATTACATTAATATTAAATGGTGTCTCCCTAATGCAGATTAATATTGTCACTGGGAAGATATGCTACCTGAACAGATGAAAATTGTGAATGTGCATGCATGTAATCATATAGTATGAGGGGAAAGTGGAGTAATAGGTTGGGAGAGTTTTAACACGTTTCTAATGAGAAATTTCAAACACTTAGAAGAATAGAACTTCTTGGTGCCCGCTACCGAGTCCTATTTTGTCATGCGCATTCAGAATTACAGACTTAGCCTTAGAGGTTCAGTCCTTCAGGTCAAGACCTGGCCCTCCAGGGGTATTTAACACGTAGGGGACCCTAGCACTTTCACCAGTAGGTACTTTCCAAAGAAACTCCCTGAGCACTAAGTGTAGGTCATTTTCTTCTTGGAATCAGCTTCTGGGATCTTGAGATTGGAAGACTCGCGGAGATTTTAAGCAGGTACCTGGGGAAATGGGGCACGGGGATGACAGTATGAGGTCAATAGTGCAGTTAGGAGGTGGGAACATTTGGGGAAAAGTCACTAAAATGCAGAAGGGTCTGAGTCACCTGGAGGTGGAGCTCACTTGGAAGTGACATCCTAAGGTCTCTATCATTCCTGGTTCAGAGTATCTTCTCTGGGGAGAGTGTGGTGATTACAGGGACAGAGAGGGGTTAAGGAGAGCTCACTAACCCCTCCTTCCTGCTGCCTTAGCTTAGGGAGGGTGAGGACCCAATAGCCTGTGGAGCAAGCACCCAGGAGGCGGAGCAGAGGGGCCAGAAGTGACAAACAGAAGAGAAGGCAGGCAGGATCCACCTCTCACCTCTTCCCAAGCTGCCTGCCAGCGCATTTCCTTGGCAGCCAGGGCAGCGTGTGTCCCAGGGCACGCACACAGGTCACTGTGCAGGACACAGAGCCACAGAGCATAGGGCTCTGGGCACCAGGCTGGAATCTGCAGCTGGGACAGGAGCAAGCATGGTGGGGCAGCAGGCGCTACTGCTAGCTGGCTTGTTTTTGCCTGGGTTCCTGCTCTCTGAGGCTGCAAAAATTCTGACTTCTTTTGCACTGGGTGAGTGCTTAGCTGGAGAATCAGAAAGGGGCCCATCCCAGGCCCCTGTGCCAGGGTTCAGTCACAGCCTTAGGTCAGAGGATCATTCCATGTGGTGTTCTAGAGAGGGCTAGGGTCCCAGGCCAGAGGAGGGAGAGGCGTGAGAGGTCTGTGCGGTAGAATGGGATCCCTACTGCTGCGATGGGGAAGTTAGTTTTGGGCTACCAGCAGTTTCCTTTCCTCTCTTTGTATTTGCTCTGGAGCTGCTTCACATTCTGCATTCCTGGGGCCAGAATGTAGAGCCAGTGCTGAGCTAGAAATCGTGAGCTGCCCACCACAGGGCATGGCAGGGACTTTCAGAGGCACATGCTAAAAGTGTGGGACAGTAGAAAGTGGAAAGTGAAATCAGTTTCACGCTCTTGGAGGCTAAGGACAGGGGCTCCTGGGGGCAGCAGCACTAACTGGGCATGTTTCATTAATGGGAAACCTGGAGAACTGCCTGGGCAGTGGAGGGGGCCCTGGACGATCAAGTTCTCGGTGCCCCTCTCTCTTTTGCCCTTACTGCTGGAAGGTGTTGACGGACTGTGAAGCAGTTAATTTTGTGTGAACCCAGTTGTAATGCCTTTATTTTGTCCCAAAGGGAACAGAGGGGAACAGGAACATTTATTAGGAAGGTTTCAGAAGATGGAGTTTCCTGAAGACTTTTTTGGATCCATTGTGACAGGCTAGGGGATCTGCCCTGCCCCCGCCTCTGCCCCAGAATGCACTGGGCTCACCAACACCTTCAGGAATGGCTGTCTCTGCAGGAAGCCTTTTCTCATGCATCCATTCTTTCCTTCCTTCCTTCCTTCCTTCCTTCCTTCCTTCCTTCCTTCCTTCCTTCCTGTTTCTTCCTTCCTTCCTTCCTTCCTTCCTTCCTTCCTTCCTTCCTTCCTTCCTTCTTTCCTTCCTTCCTGTTTCTTCCTTCCTTCCTTCCTTCCTTCCTTCCTTCCTTCCCTCCTCTTTCTTTCTTTCTTTCTTTCTTTCTTTCTTTCTTTCTTTCTTTCTTTCTTTCTTTCTTTCTTTCTAAGTTAGTTAACATACGGTGTGGTCTTGGCTTCAGGAATAGAACCCAGTAATTCATTTCTAAGTTATGACAGCCAGTGCTCAATCCAAAAAGTGCCCTCCTTAATGCCCATCATCCATTTAACTCATCTCCCCACCTACCACCCCTCTGGCAACCCTCAGTTTGTTCTCTGTATTTAAGTGTGTCTCATAGTTTGCCTTTCTCTCTGTTTTTATCTTCCTTCCCTTCTTCTATGTTCATCTGCTGTATTTCTCAAATTCCTCATATGAGTGAAATCATATGATAACTGTCTTTTTCTGACTTATTTTGCTAAGTATAATACACTCAGTTCCATCCAGGGGACTCATGGATTCCCTCAGTTTTATTCTTGTTTTCAAGTTTTAATAGTCCAGAGTTTCTTGATATTTTACCATTAACTGGAAATTCAGAGATTTTGAAATGGAATATATATATATTTCTCTTTAGCAATAGACTTAGACATTTGCAAAGAAGGAAACACATGATTGGATTATTTTTGTTGACCTGTTCAATACTCAGTATTAAAACTTTTGAACCTATGTTAGCTACCTGCTTGGATAACTTCTCTATAGGGTTTTTATTTACAACTTTAATAAATAAATGACCTTAGAAAACTGAAGTAGGAAGTGTTTTTAATGCTTAGATGTAGTACTGTTCCAAACATAACTGTACCCACAAGTATAAGATGCTAGCCTACAGAGGACTTAATTGTCTGAAGTTCTGACTCTTTTCCTTTTCCTAAGATAGCTTGCTGTACCTCTGTGTCTATCAGGTAGATATTCCCCAAGTGACAGATCTTCTTTATTCTGGGGGGACTGTGCAGTTACATCATTAATTCTGAGGAACTTGTTTATACTTAAATGAAGTTCTGCCTGGAGGGACATTGTTGTGACCAGACAGTTCTACCTCTTTCAGCCAGTTAGGTTCTTCTTTCTTTGGGTAAGGAGGTAGGAGAGCAGATCAGCAGCTAATTAAGGAAATCCTTTCTTGGAATTCAGGCTTTTGATTTGGCTCATGGGCTCCTCCTTTTATCTATCCAGTAGTGATCACCCTACCTCTGGGAGCTAAAAACCCAGGATCTTAGTCTGCTGTTAGCAAGCTGAGGTCAATTTCTTATTGCTGGGGTTTATAAAGTTTAATAAAATACAAACACTTCTCTCTCTGAATTTTAGAATCAATTGAGAGAAAGTTACAGGAATTAGATCAAAATGCACCTTTATCTAGCTGATTGTGGAACTCTCCTTTAGATCTTCATTAACTATCAAGGCTGAGTAGTGGTTTGAAAAGACTCTGTATAATCTCTGGGTATTACTCTATTTCATTCTTTATTGTGCCTTGGGTAGTTTCCTCACATATTTGCACTGAACTGTTGTCAGGAAGACTCCAACCCCAAGCTTTCTCTCCCTATAGCTCTCTTTTGGTATTCTGGTACTCTGGTCTGTGGATTCTAGGTGCCATGTCCTTTCCCTAATCTGCAGTGCTCCACTCAGGGAGATGGCCAGGCCAGGTGTGGGTACCTCCTCCATGAGATGTATCTTGGAAGTTTTCTCCAGCTGGCCATGAATGTCCTGTGCTACATGGTGTCCAATGTCTAAAAGAAAACATTTTAATATATATTTGGTCAGGTTTTTTAAGTCTGTGAAGTTGAGGATGGCACTTGTTGGGATGAGTATACTGGGTGCTGTATGTAAGTGATGAACCACGAGACTCAACCCCCAAAACCAAGAGCACACTGTACACACTTATGTTAGGCAATTTGACAATGTTATATAAGAAAATACAGTAGGAATGTCAATATGGTCCTGTCACTTTCTTGTGGCCACAGCCTGAAGTTGCTTGTCTTCATTATTTAAACCATTCTATTGAAGTAATATTGGCATATAATTAACTGGATATATTTAAAATATATAATTTGGCATATTTGGACATATACATATGCTGACATATGTATGTATATATACCTGTGAAACCATCAACATAATCAAGACAACAAATATATTTGTCCCCACACCAGACAATTTGCAATGCCCTTTTGCAATCTCCCGTCTGGGGCCTCCCACCTTTCTACTACCATTGCCAGTCAATCCCTAATATGTGCCTATGTGTTAGATTATGTCATTCAGATTTTATATCAATGGGATCATATTTTTGTTCATTGTACTCAGCATAAATATTTTTAGATTCATTCATAGTTTGTGTATGAATAGTTGTTGCTGAATAATGTTCTAGGTATGGACTACCACAGTATATTTATTTAGTTGGCTGTTGATGGGCGTTAGGTATGTTTCCAGTTTCAAACTATTACTAATACACTTGCTGTGAAGATTTTTGTACAAGCCTTTGTATGAACATGTACTTTCTTTTCTCTGGATTAACTGGTAGCAGTGCAGTGGCTGAACCATATATTAAGTGCATGTTTAACTTTTAAAGAAATGGCCATACTGTTTTCCAAAATGGCTGTAACATTCTGAATCTCACCAGAAGTGACTGCAAGTTTCATGTACACCATATCCTTGTCAGTACTTGGTATGGTTAGTCTTTTTACTTTTAGCCTTCCTTGTGTGTTTAGTCATATTTCAGTGATGTTAAGCCTTTTTTCATGTGCTTACTTGTCAACCATGTATCTTCACTGGTAAGGTGTTTGTCAGATTTTTCCCATCCCTACGTTGGGTCATTTGTTTTGTTATTATTGAGTCTTCAGAGTTCTTGATATATATTCTTGATAGAAGTATTTTATCACATATATTTTATCACAAAAATATAAGCTCTGCAAATATTCTTTACAAGTCCATGACTCATCTTTTTATTCTTTTAGTCATGTCCTTTGAAGACCACAATATTTAATTTGTAAAATGTAGTTCATGTTTTTACTACATGTTTTAGTATGAATATATGGTTTTTTATTGATTCTGTTAATATGATGAATTTACTAATTGATTTCAAATGTTAAACTAACCTCATAATCTGGGAACACACCCCACCTGGTCATGATATTTTTGTTTTCATATTTGGGTTTGCTTAAATTTTGGCTTAACAAATTATACCTGTGTTCACATGGAACGTTGCTTTTTCTTGGGATTTTTTTCCCCTAGCATTGCTATCAGTGCTATCAGTGCAATGCTTGTCTCATAGAATGAATTGGGTTGTGTTCCTTTTTCAATTTTCTGGAAGAGTTAGGGTAGAATTAGTGTTACCTCTTCTTAAGTTGTTTTAGCCACTCTGAGAGACAGGATGTCTATCCTCACCCCAAAGTTAAGTTTGGATATTGGAACTTACGGTCTTTCATATACACCAGGAGGCTATAAAACAGTTCCTTAATAATATAATGTGGCTTCCTGGGGAGAATAAGGCAACTCCCAAGCTGGTCCAAAAGTCCATTGAGAGAACAGGAAAAGGAGAGTGGCTTTTGACTTTTATGATGGCCAGCGGGTCGGCTGGAATGGGCATTTACCTTCATGTTTCATTTATTTGATGACCAGAACGTGCCATGTTTCATTTATTTTGATTTGAACCTTTGTAAGTAAGTCATTATGGAATTTTATGAGACCTGCTTCCTGAAGCTGGTGAGGGAGTTGAATGTATCACTGAATGTCTTACTCAAAAAACCAGCATTGTGCATTTAGGGAAGTGAATTAGTGCCTTGTTCATGATCAGTAATGTTTGACTATGTGAAGAGGATAAGGACAGTCTTGGTTGAAGCTGTGTACTATGTCTTTAGTGTGTGGAGACACATGTGTAACCTTCACTTATATTTTCGGTATTTATTTATGTATTTAACTTTACTTTTTATTTTTTAAAATTTGTATCCAAATTAGTTAGTATATAGTGAAACAATGATTTCAGGAGTAGATTCCTTAATGCCCCTTCCCCATTTAGCCCATCCCCCCCACAACCCCTCCAGCAACCCTCAGTTTGTTCTCCTTATTTATGAGTCTCTTCTGTTTTGTCCCCCTCCCTGTTTTTATATTATTTTTGTTTCCCTTCCCTTATGTTCATCCGTTTTTTTCTCTTAAAGTCCTCATGTGAGTGAAGTGATATGATTTTTGTCTTTCTCTGACTGATTAATTTCACTTAACATAATACCCTCCAGTTCCATCCACACAATTGCAAATGGCAAGATTTCATTCTTTTTGATTGCCAAGGATTACTCCATTGTATATATATACACCACATCTTCTTTATCCATTCGTCCATCGATGGACATTTGGGCTCTTTCTGTACTTTGGTTATTGTTGATAGTGTTGCTATAAACATGGGGATGCATGTGTCCCTTCAAAACAGCACACCTGTATCCCTTGGATAAATGCCTAGTAGTGCAATTGCTGGGTTGTAGGGTAGTTCTATTCTTAGTTTTTTGAGAAACCTCCATACTATTTTCCAGAGTGGCTGCCCCAGCTTGCATTGCCACCAACAATGCAAAAGAGATCCTCTTTCTC
Organism: Lynx canadensis; assembly: GCF_007474595.2. NCBI lineage: Eukaryota > Metazoa > Chordata > Mammalia > Carnivora > Felidae > Lynx > Lynx canadensis. Next base: position 211,307,720 of record NC_044303.2, read on the forward strand.
TGCATCCTCGCCAACATCTGTTGTTGTCTGAGTTGTTAATGTTAGCCATTCTTATTGGAGTAAGGTGGTATCTCATTGTGGTTTTGATTTGTATTTCCCTGATGATGAGTGATGTTGTGCATTTTTTCATATGTCTGTTGGCCATCTGGATGTCTTCTTTGGAGAAGTGTCTATTCATGTCTTTTGCCCATTTCTTCACTGGATTATTTGTTTTTTGGGTGTTGAGTTTGATAAGTTCTCTATAGGTTTTGGATACTAACCCTTTATCTGATATGTCATTTGCAAATATCTTCTCCCATTCTGTCGGTTGCCTTTTAGTTTTGCTGATTGTCTCCTTCTCTGTGCAGAAGCTTTTTATTTTGATGAGGTCCCAGTAGTTCATTTTTGCTTTTGTTTCCCTTTCCTCCAGAGATGTGTTCAGTAAGCAATTGCTGCGGGCAAGATCAAAGAGGTTTTTGCCTGCTTTCTCCTTGAGGATTTTCATGGCTTCCTGTCTTACATTGAGGTCTTTCATCCATTTTGAGTTTATTTTTGTGTATGGTGTAAGAAAGTGGTCCAGGTTTATTCTTCTGCATGTCGCTGTCCAGTTTTCCCAGCACCACTTACTGAAGAGACTGTCTTTATTCCATTGGATATTCTTTCCTGTTTGGTCAAAGATTAGTTGGCCATACATTTGTGGGTCCATTTCTGGGTTCTCTATTCTATTCCATTGATCTGAGTGTCTGTTCTTGTGCCATTACCATACTGTCTTGATGATTACAGCTTTGTAGTATAGCTTGGAGTCTGGGATTGTGATGCCTCCTGCTTTGGTTTTCTTTTTCAAGATTGCTTTGGCTACTTGGGATCTTTTCTGGTTCCATACAAATTTTAGGATGATTTGTTCTAGCTCTGTGAAAAATGCTGGTGTTATTTTGATAGGGATTTCATTGAATATGTAGATTGCTTTGGGTAGTATTGACATTTTAACAATATTTGTTCTTCCTATCCAGGAGCATGGAATCTTTTTCCATTTCTTTGTGTCTTCTTCAATTTCTTTCAGAAGCTTTATATAGTTTTCAGTGTATAGATTTTTCACCTCTTTGGTTAGATTTATTCCCAGGTATTTTATGTTTTTTTTTTTTTTTTGTGCAATTGTAAATGGGATCGATTCCTTGATTTCTCTTTCTGTCACTTCATTGTTGGTGTATAGGAATGCAACCGATTTCTGTGCATTGATTTTAAATCCTGCAACTTTGCTGAATTCATGAATCAGTTCTAGCAGTTTTTTGGTAGAATCTCTTGGGTTTTCCATCTAGAATATCATGTCGTCTATGAAGAGTGAAAGTTTGACCTCCTCCCGGCCGATTTGGATGCCTTTTATTTCTTTGTGTTCTCTGATTGCAGAGGCTCAGACTTCCAATAGTATGTTGAATAACAGTGGCGAGAGTGGACATCCCTGTCTTGTTCCTGACCTTGGGGGAAAGCTCTCAGTTTTTGCCCATTGAGGATGATATTAGCGTTGGGTTGCTCATATATGGCTTTTATCATCTTGAGGTATGATACTTCTATCCCTACTTTCTTGAGGGTTTTTATCAAGAAAGTATGCTGTATTTTGTTAAATGCATTGTCTGCATCTATTGAGAGGATCATATGGTTCTTGTCCGTTCTTTTATTGATGTGATGAATCACATTAATTGTTTTGCAGATATTGAACCAGCCCTGCATCCCAGGTATAAATCCCACTTGGTTGTGGTGAATCCTTTTTTTAAGTATTGTTGGATCCAGTTGGCTAATATCTTGTTGAGGATTTTTGCATCCATCCATGTTCATCAGGGAAATTGATCTATAGTTCTCCTTTTTAGTGGGGTCTCTGTCTGTTTTTGGAATCAGGGTAATGCTGGCTTCATAGAAAGAGTTTGGAAGTTTTCCTTCCATTTCTATTTTTTTGAACAGTTTCAAAAGAATAGGTGTTAACTCTTCCTTAAATGTTTGGTAGAATTTCCCTGGAAAGCTATCCAGCCCTGGACTCTTGTTTTTTGGCAGATTTTTGATTACTAATTCGATTTCCTTACTGGTTATGGGCCTGTTCACATTTTCTATTTCTTCCTGTTTCAGCTTTGGTAGTGTATATGTTTCTAGGAATTTGTCCATTTCTTCCACATTGCCCATTTTATTGGCATATAATTGCTCTTAATATTCTCTTATTATAGTTTTTATTTCTGTTGTGTTGGTTGTGATCTCTCCTCTTTCATTCTTGATTTTACTTATTTGGGTCCTTTTCTTTTTCTTTTTGATCAAACTGGCTAGTGGTTTATCAATTTTGTTAATTCTTTCAAAGAACCAGCTTCTGGTTTAATTGATCTGTTCTACTGTGTTTTTTTTTTTTGTTTTGTTTTTTTTTTGTTTGTTTGTTTTTTGGTTTCAATAGCAATAGTTTCTGCTCTAATCTTTATTATTTCCTGTCCTCTGCTGGTTTTGGGTTTTATTTGCTGTTCTTTTTCCAGCTCCTTAAGGTGTAAGGTTAGGTTGTATATTTGAGATCTTTCTTCCTTCTTTAGGAAGGCCTTATTTAGGATTGCTATATACTTTCCTCTTATGACTGCCTTTGCTGCGTCCCAGAGGTTTTGGGTTGTGGTGCTATCATTTTCATTGACTTACATATATTTTTTAATTTCTTTAACTTCTTGGTTAGCCCATTCATTCTTTAGTAGGTTGTTCTTCAGTCTCCAAGTATTTGTTACCTTTCCAAATTTTTCTTGTGGTTGATTTCGAGTTTCATAGCATTGTGGTCTGAAAATATGCATGGTATGATCTCAATCTTTTTGTATTTACTTAGGGCTCTTTTGTGTCCCAGTATGTGGTCTATTCTGGAGAACGTTCCATGTGCACTGGAGAAGAATGTATATTCAGCTGCTTTAGGATGAAATGTTCTGAATATATCTGTGAAATCCACCTGGTCCAATGTGTCATTCAAAGCCATTGTTTCCTTGTTGGTTTTTTGATTAGACTGATCTATCCATTGCTGTGAGTGGGGCATTGAAGTCTCCTACTATTATGGTATTACTATCGATGAGTTACTTTATGTTTGTGATTAATTGATTTATATTTTTGGGTGCTTCCACATTTGGCGCATAAATGTTTACAATTGTTAGGTCTTCTTGGTGGATAGACCGCTTGATTATGACATAATACCCTTCTGCCATCTCTTGATACAGTCTTTATTTTAAAGTCTAAATTGTCTGATAAAAGTATGGCTACTCCAGCTTTCTTTTGTTCACCATTAGCATGATAGATGGTTCTCCATCCCCTTATTTTCAATCTGTAGGTGTCTTTAGGTCTAAAGTGAGTCTCTTGTATACAGCATATAGATGGATCTTGTTTTCTTATCCATTCTGTTACCCTATGTCTTTTGATTGGAGCATTGAGTCCATTGATGTTTAGAGTGAGTACTGAAAGATATGAATTTATTGTCATTATGATGCTTGTAGAGTTGGAGTTTCTGGTGGTGTTCTCTGGTCCTTTCTAATCTTTATTGCTTCTATTTTGAATGACAGCCTTGCTGGATAAAGAATTCTTGGCTGCATATTTTTCTGATTCAGCACACTGAATATATCCTGCCACTCGTCTGTCAAGTTTCTGTGGATAGGCCTGCTGCAAACCTGATCTATCTTCCCTTGTAGGTTAGGGACTTTTTTTCCCTTGCTGCTTTCATGATTCTCTCCTTGCCTGAGTATTTTGTGAATTTGACTACGATATGCCTTGTTGATGGTTGGTTTTTGTTGAATCTAATGGGAGTCCTCTGTGCTTCCTGGATTTTGATGTCTGTGTCTTTCCCCAGGTTAGGAAAGTTTTCTGCTATGAGTTGCTCACATAACCCTCTACCCTCATTTCTCTCTCTTCCTCCTCTGGGACCCCTATGATTCTGATGTTGTTCCTTTTTAAAGAGACAGTGGTTTCTCTAATTCTTAAATCGTGCTCTTTTGCCTTAATCTCCCTCTTTTTGTGCTTCATTATTATCTATAAGTTTGTCCTCTATATCACTGATTCTCTGTTCTGCCTCGTCCATCCTTGCTGCCACCGCATCCATCCATGATTGCAGCTTAGTTATAGCATTTTTAATTTCATTCTGGCTATTTTTTACTTCTTTTATCTCTGCAGAAAGGGATTCTAATCTATTTTTGAGTCCAGCTAGTATTCTTATTATCATGATTCTAAATTCTGGTTCAGACATCTTGCTTTGTATGTGTTGGTTAAATCCCTGGCTGTCGTTTCTTTGTGCTCTTTCTTTTGGGATGAATTCCTTCCTTTTGTCATTTTGAAGGGAGAAAGGAATTAATGAGGTAGAAAAATTGAAAAGAAATTAAAATTAAAAAATATTAAAATTAAAAATTAAACACACACACACACACACACACAAATCGAATAAATGATGCTAGATCCTAGGTATGTTTTGGTCTGGGGGTAGAAGGTGGTTTGACAGATTAGAGAAACAAACAATAACAAAAAACAAACAAAAAACAAAAAAGGGGGTGAGAGAAAGAAAAAAGAAATTGAGAATTTGAAATAATGAATACACTAAAGTAGACTAAAATACACAAAATTAGAGAATATAGTAGAAAAAAATATAGAAAAATATTTTTAATAAAAATTTAAAAATATGAATTTTTTTGTTTTCTGTATTTAAGAAAAAAGAAAAGAAACAAAAAAGAGAAAAAAAGATTAAAAAAGAAAAAAAGAAAAGATAAGACCAAAAAAAAAAAAAGAAATCGTTGGAAAGTTTGAAAACGTGAATACACTGTAGTAGAGTGAAATAAAATGATGCGAGTAAGATAGAATTTCAAAAAATTTACATAAAAGCAAAAAATATAGTAATAAAAATTAAATAAAAAATATTTTTAAAAGAAATTAAAAGTAAAAATGAAGTTTTTCTCTTTCTGCATTCTAGAAAAAGAAAAGAAATGAAAAAGAGAAAAAAGAAAAAGAAATAAAAAAAGGAAATTGTTTGAAAATTTGAAAAGGTGAGTATGCTGAAGTAGACTAAAATAAAATAATGGAAGTAAAGCATAATTTGAAAAAAATTACACAAAAGTAAAAAATATAGTAAAAAATTAAAGACAGATATTTTTAATAAAAATTGAAAATAAAAAATGAGTTTTTTCTCTTTCTGTATTTAAGAAAAAGAAAAGAATTGTAAAAGAGAAAAAGGAAAAAGAGAGAGAAAAAGAAAATTGAATAGATGAACCTGCTAACAGATTGAAGTAGGACTGAAATTGGTTTGCTTTCCCCTAGAGGTCAGTCCATGCAGCTCTTTATAGTCCATAAATTAAACCAGCCCTGAGGTTTGTCTTGAAGAGAGAAGTTGGCCCAGTTGGGCAGGGCTTGGTGTAACAGCTCCGCTCTCCACTAGATGGAGCTGCTAGACTACTGGGGTGGATTGTTTTGGTGCACATGCGCATGCGCGAGAGCGATGAAAAATGGCGCCAACCAGTCTGTTCTCCCGGATCAGCAATCATGCACCAGTCCTCCATCTTCAGCTCTCCTCCACTCCCCGCTTCTTCACTCTCTGTGACCAGGCCCCAGGCATTACCTCTCTCCCGAGTTTTGTCTCAGATGCGGCTATTTTCCCCGGCCCCTTACTTCCGAAGGACTGCAGCTTTGACCCGCTCCACACCTCTGCGGGAGGGTCTCACTGAGCAATGGCTGAATGAGCAGTGCCGAATGTTGGCTGCACCCAGGAACGCCTTCTGGATGCTGCTATTGCCGGTGCCCCAAGACTGCGGCCAGGTGCCAGCCCACCCCGAAAAAAGATCGCGAGACAGTGTAGCCTCAGCGTTTCGGGGACCATGGAAAATCGCAACACACATTTGGCACCAGGCTTCACCCTCAACAACCTTGCCCCAGCACCAGTGAATGTGGCCGGGGTCTGCTGGGACCAGGCGGCTTCAACAGTCTCTACCAAGTGTCCCTCCAGCAGTGGAACCGCTTTTCCCTGTGCGGCCTGAGAACCTCCCAGACCCCACTCTTTTCCTGGGGATTCACCTTTCCCACCAGAGCACCACCAGGTATGGAGCTGCAGAGATGCAGCCTTTGTGCTCCCCTTGTTTACAGTCTTAATGGAATTTAAACCCTCTCTCCCTTTTCAGCTTAGTCCCTGCGGCTGTTTCCAATTTTCCGCTTTCTCTGCAGCTGCTTTTGGGGAAGGGTGCTTTTCCCGTATGCTCCCCCCTCCCCAGTCTCCTCTCACTGCCCGCAAAAGGGGTTCCCTACCTTTCGGGGCTTCTTGCTCCCCAAGTTCAGCTCTTCGTGTCGTGTACCTGCTGAATTCTGTGGTTCAGGTTGTGCAGATTGTTGTGTTAATCTTCCAATCAGTTTTCTAGGTGTGTAGGATGGTTTAGTGTTGGTCTGGCTGTATGTCATGGATGCGAGACACACAAAAAGCTTCCGTGCTGTTCCGCCATCTTGGCTCCTTCCCCTATATTTTGGGTATTTATGAGGCAAGAGATTCTTACCCCAAATGGGACAAGCTTTCTTCTTTATAGGTCTACTCAGAATGTATTTCTCTTCTTTAAATTAACTTTAGTAGTTTACATCTTCTAAGAATTTAGATATTTCAACAGTGTTATCTAATTTATTGACATCTAAAGTTCATAGATTTTTTTAATAGTCCTTTTAATTATTGTGTCAACATTAGTGGTGTTCCTTCTTTTATTTCTGGTCCTAGTAATTTGTATCTTTCGGTCTTGTTTGTTAAGTTTCTTAATCTCTTCAAAGAACTGGTTTTCATTGATTCACTATTGTTTTTCTATTTCTCATTTTAGTAATTTCTCCCCTAATCTTTTAATTCTACCTCCTTTTGTTTTAGGTTTAGTATACGTTTTTCTCCCAGTGTTTTAAGATGGCATAATATGTTATTGATTTGAGAATTTTCTTCTTTCTTTTTTAAATTTGTTAATGTTTATTTATTTTTGAGAGAGAGACAGAGAGAGGGATAGAGAGAGCTAACAAGCAGGGGCAAGGCAAAGAGAGTGGGAGACACAAAATCTGAAGCAGACTCCAGGCTCCAAGCTGTCAGCACAGAGCCTGACGCAGGGCTCAAACCCACAAACTAGGAGATCATGGCCTGAGCTGAAGTCAGTTGCTCAACCAACTGAACCACCTTGGCTACCCAAGAACTTTATTCTTTATGTAGGCATTTACAGCTTTAAATTTCTTTCTAGTACTGCTTTTGGTGCATATAATATCTAAGTATTTTCTCTTTTCCCTCGTGATTTCTTTTTGATACATTGCTTCTTTTTTTTTTTTTTAAGTATTTTTTTTTTCAACGTTTATTTATTTTTGGGACAGAGAGAGACAGAGCATGAACGGGGGAGGGGCAGAGAGAGAGGGAGACACAGAATCGGAAACAGGCCATCAGCCCAGAGCCCGACGCGGGGCTCGAACTCACGGACCGCGAGATCGTGACCTGGCTGAAGTCGGACGCTTAACCGACTGCGCCACCCAGGCGCCCCTACATTGCTTCTTTAAAAGGGTGTTTTTAAATACCCATAATTTGTGAATTTTCTGGTTTTCCTTCTGTTGTTGATTTATAACTTCATCCTGTTGTGTTCAGATGTCCTGAAAAAATTGTATTTTAAAATCTATTCAGACTTCTTTGTGGCTGAACATATGGCATCTGCTGGAGAATGTCCCATGTACCCTTGAGAAGAATGTATATGCTGCTGTTGTTGGGTAGAGAGTTCTGTATGTGTCTGTTACATCTAGTGGATCAATGTGTGCAAGTCTTCTATTTCCTTACTGATCTTCTTTCTTGTTATTCTATCCAGTATTGAGAGTGGATTTTGAAACCTCCAATGGTTATTATATAACTGTGTATTTCTCCCTCAATTCTGCAAGTTTTTACTTTAGATATATTGATGTTCTCTCATTAGGCACATGTGTATTTAAAATTGTTACATTTTCCTGATGTATTGAAACTTTTATTAGTTTGTAATGTCCTTTTTGTCTCATGGGATATTTTTTATTAAAGGCTATTTGGCTGATATTTGCTCATCTGCTTTCTTTTGGTTATTATTTGCATGGGATATCTTTTTCTGTCATTTCCCTTTCAGTCTATCTCTGTCATTGGATATAAATTGAGTCTCTTGTAGATAGTGCATAGTTGGATCATGTTTTTCTTTGTGTGTGTGTGTGCCCTTTTGATTTTTGCCTTTCTTTATTTAGTTAATACATTTCTTGATTTTGGAATAATTTTAGGTTTTCAGAAAACTTGTTAAGATTGTAGAGAAAGTTTACATACACCACTCACCTTTCCCCCTATTCTTAATATCTTTTTAATGTTTATTTATTTTTATTATTTCTTATTGAAGTGTAGTTGATACACAATGTTACATTAGTTTCAAGTGTATGATATAGTGGTTGGACAACTCTATATGTTATACTATGCTCACACACGTAGCTACCATCTATCACCATACAAATCTATTACAATGGAATCATGTGTTTTTGTCCATTCTGCCATTTTCTGTCTTTTTAATGGAGAGTTTAAACCGTTTACAGTTAAAGTTATTACTCATAAGGAATGAATTAACTTCTGTAATTTCGCTATTTGTTTTCTATGTGCCTTACAGCTTTTCTTGTCCCTCATTTTCTGCAATACTGTTTCCTTTGCATTTAGTTGAATCTTTGTTGTGAAATGCTTAAATTTATTTTTGATTTCTTTCTGTGTATATTCTATAGCTTTTTTTTTTTTTTTTGGTATGTGGTTACCGTGGGGATTCATTTAACCTGCTAAATCTATGTCACTCACATTTTACATTATATCAGCTTACATTTAATTACATTTAAAATTCTGCTCTTGTAAAGTTTTAGCCCCACACCTTTTTGCTGTTGTCACAAAATTATATTTTTATAAATTGTGTGCTTCCAGACATAATCTATCTTTCATCTCAAAGCATTAGTATCTTAAATTATGTAGAAAACTTGGAGTTACAAGCAAAGTTTAAAAACTATTAGTTTTAAAACTCCTATTTATCCAATAGTTCCTTTATGTTTGTTATTGTTTTATATATTTGGGTGCTGCCATGGTGTGTGCATAAAAATTTAGAATTGTTATATCTTCTTGTTGGATTGTCCCCTATATTATGATATAGTGCCTTCCTTTATCTTGTTATAGTCTTTGTTTTAAAATCTAGTTTGTCTTATATAATTATTACTACTCTGGGTTTCTTTTGACATCCATTTGCATGATAAATTTTCTCCATCCCCTCACTTTCAATCTTAGGTCTAAAATTGTCTCTTGTAGGCAGCATATAGGTGGGTCTTTTTTTTTTTTTTTAATCCAGCATGACACCCTATGTCTTTTGATTGGAGCATTTAGTCCATTTATACTTAAATTAATTGTTGATAGATATGTATTTATTGTCATTTTATTACTTGTTTTGTCATTGCTTCTGGAGATTTTCTCTGATCCTTTCTTGTCTTCGCCTCCTTTGGTCTCTCCTTTGCACTCAAAGGGTCTCCTTTAATATTTCTTGCAGGGTTGGTTTAGTGGTCATGAACTCTTTTAGTTTTTGTTCATCTGGGAAATTCTTTATCTCTCCTTCTACTCTGAATGATAGCCTTGATAGATAGGGTATTCTTGGCTACATATTTTTCCCATTCAGCACTTTGAATATATCATGCCACTCCCTTCTAGCCTTCCAAGTTTCTGTTGAGAAATCTCCAGCTAGGCTTATGGGTCTTTCCTTGTAAGTTAAGGACGTCTTTTGTCTGGCTGATTTTAAGATTTTTTCTATATCGCTATATATTATGCAAATTTAGTTATAATATTTCTCGATGTTGGCCTGCTTTTGTTGATTTTGATGGGAGTTCTCTGTGCCTCCTGGATTTGGATAAGAAGAACTCTCTTGCACTATTGGTGGGAATGCAAACTGGTGTAGCCACTGTGGAAAACAATATACAGCTCCTCAAAAAGTTAAAAATATAACTACCCTATATTCAGCAATTGCACTATTAGGTATTTACCCAAAATATACAAAAAGATGAATTCAAAGGGATACATGCACCCCAATGTTTATAACAGCATTATCAACAATAGCCAAATTATGGAAACAGCCCAAGTATCCATCAATAAATGAATGGATAAAGAAGAAATGGTATGTGTCTACAATGAAATGTTACTTAGCCATAGAAAAAAAATGAAATCTTGCCATTTGGAATGACATGGATGGAGCTAGAGAGTATTAGGCTTAATGAAATAAGGCAGTCACAGAAGGACAAATACCATATAATTTCACCCATAGGTAGAACTTAAGAAACAAAAAAAATAAGAAAAGAGAAAAAAAAAGAGGCAAACTAAGAAATAGATGGTTAGCTATAGAGAATAAGCTAATGGTTACCACAGGGGAGGTGGATCAGGGGGTAGGTTAAATATGTGACAGAAATATGCGCTTGTGATGAGCCCTGGGAAATGTTGAGTCACTATATTGTGTACTTGAAACTAACATTATATGTATGTTAACTAACTGGAATTTGAATAAAAATTTAAAAAACCCTAATAGTAGTTTCTAATGTACCAGTCTCTTAAATCATGTAGAAAACAAAAAGAGCAGTTAAAACCATTGTTAAAATAGTACTAGTTTTTATAATTATCCATGCATTTACCTCTGCTAAAATCTTTGTATCTTCAGATACCTTTGAGTTAGTATCCGGTGTCCTTTCATTTTCCCTTGGAGGACTCCGTTGAACTTTTCTCTCAGTATAGGTCTAGTGGCAAAAGATTTCCTTAGGTGTTGTTTATCTGGGAATGTTTTAATTTCTCCCTCACTTTTGGAGGACATTGTTGCCAGATGCAGAATTTTTTGTTGCATTCAACATGCCAGATGCATCTTTTCTCTTAGCGCTTTGAATATGTTGGCCCACTGCCTTCTGACTTCTGATTTCTGATTAGAAATCTATTGATAATCTCATTGATAATCACTTGTATGTGACGAGTCAATTTCCTCTTGCTGCTTTTAATATTCTCTCTTTATCTTTCTAAATTTTGATCCATAATGTGTCTTGATTTTAGTGATTTGAATATGTTGTCCCACTGCCTTCTGATTTCTGATTTCTTATTATAAATCTATTGAGGGGCACCTGGGTGGCTCAGTCAGTTAAGCGTCTCACTTCAGCTTAGGTCATGATCTCACGGTTTGTGAGTTTGAGCCCCGCGTCAGGTTCTGTGCTGATGGCTCAGAGCCTGGAGCCTGCTTCGGATTCTGTGTCTCCCTCTCTTTATATCCCTCCCTGACTAGTGGTCTGTCTCTGTCTCTCAAAAATAATAAATGTAAAAAAAATTTTTAAAAAGCAATCTATTGATAATCTTATTGATAATCACTTGTACGTGATGAGTCAATTTCCTCTTGCTGCTTTTAATATTCTCTCTTTATCTTTCTAAACTTTGATCATAATGTGTCTTGATGTGAGTGTCTGAGTTCATTTTGCTTGGAGTTTGTTGAGCTTCCTGGATATTTATATTCATATCTTTCATCCAATATGGGAGGCTTTCAACCATCATTACTTAAAATGTTCTCTCTATCCCTTTCTTTCTCTCTTCTCCTTCTGAACATCCACAATGTATATGTTGGACTCTTAGGCTATGTTCTCTTTTCTTAAATCTTTTAACTTTCTCTTCTTCAGCCTGTATCATTTCCATCGTTTTCTTTTCAGGTTCACTGATAATTTCTTTCACTTGCTCGAATCTGCCTTTGAATCCCTGAAGTGAAATTTTCATTTCATTTATTGTATTTTTCAGTTCTAGAATTTGTTTTTGGTTTCCATTTAGATTTTCTATCCTTTTATTGACATTTTTATTTTGCACACACTTTTCCCTTGACTTTATCCACATCTTGCTTTAGTTATCTGAGAATCTTTAAGGCAGTCATTTTAAAGTCATTGTCTAGTATATCTGCCATCAGGTCTTTCTCTGGGACAGTTTCTGTTGACTTATTATTTTCCTCTCAATAAGCCTTAGTGTCCAGTTTCTTAGAGTGTCTTGTGATTTTTTTTGAAAAATGAAAAATTGAATCTAATGGTGTGTCAAATCTGGAGATGAGACTTTCCTCCCTTCTCCAGGAGATCAATGGGGAGATCAATGATGGATGGCAGTGATTGGATGAAGTAGATGAGTTTTGCACTCCCAATCATTCAGTCTGTGTACTGTGCCTCTTCCACTGAAAGCATGAAGGTATTTCTGTATAGCGTGGGGGATTCTTCCTTCTGGATCTTCTTGGCAACACTTCACCTATATAGCCTTTGTGTATATAATCTCCCCAATGGAGAAGTTGGGGTAGACAACTTAATTTTCCATTGTTGGTAGGCAAATCAGAGCCACCATTTTTTTTACTTACTTTTCTTCTCTTCTTCTTACATAAATTCAAGAATGGAAAAATCTTATAAGCACTGATTTTTTATACCTTGAGCCATTGTCTTTTAAGCTCATTTAAAAAACCAAATACCTTGATGATATACAATGAGAGGTTAGCCTGAGAGTTGTTATCATTGCCTGGGATCTATAGAAAGTTCTTCCTCTTTGACATTAGAGGGGAAAGACACAAACAAATGTATGCTTTTTTGATTAATTATAGTAGCCTAACCCTATCTCCCCTGTTTCCTTAAAATTGTATTCAATTGTCAAGGTGGTTCTAATATTCGGCATTTTCCATAAAGTCTTTTTCCTTACTTTTTATTACTTACTAGAAGACCATATTCTCTCGTTTATAAGGGATCTGATCTAAAATATTCATTTGAAACTTTGTCTTTGTCATCTTGTGTTATTCATAATTTTTAAGTATGTCTTGCCTCTGCTCCCCAGCTTGATACTTCAAAGACTAGCTGTACATTCTTGTTAAAAATGGTGCAATACACTGAGAAAAGTGCTTTCCTATATTTTGTTAAATTTATTAACTTAATTTCAAATGAGATTAGTGCTCTACTTTGAGGAATTTGTACTTTATATTTTGAATTTATCCTCAATATGTAGCAATCATTCATTATGTAAAATATTTTAAAAATATAATAGAGAATAATTTCAGCTAATCATCTGTTGTCACATGAAGTTGATTTGAATCCCAGGTAGACATCTGCATATTGCTAATGAGTTCTCACCTAAGGGCCTTCCTTAAGTGAGCTGACATGGTGCAGTGTTGTACAGGTAACAGGTTTGCTGAGCCATTGATTCTCTCAGTCCTTCATTCAAGTAGGAGGCCCATGGGTTTCCAAATCCCCTGTACCTGTAAACTCTGGTCAGGAGCATTCTCATCTACTTGTTCAAATGTTGTACAAAAAGGGTCATTTTCTTTGCTCATATGTTGTGCAAAAAGGGTCATTTTCTTTGGAGGCACTGCTGCAAAAGCATTGAAGGAGAATAGGGCCATAGACAGCATCTTATTTAGGTATCAGTAAAATTTTAGCATTAACTACTTTGACTACTCCAGCAAGCATGAAATAGAAAGGTTAATGATAAGCTTCAAATAGGTATTTATTTATTTATTTATTTATTTATTTATTTATTTATTGTTTTAAATTGTTTACCTCATAAGCTAGAAAGATAGAAACCTTGTATTCAGCTTAGAATTGGGATTCTAATATTATCATCACAAAGTTCCTTGTGTGAAGCAATCTTTCAAATGTAGACTGTACAAAATTTAAAGAACAAAAAAGAGCTATATTATCAACATTGACAGACTCTGCTACCAAGTTACTTCCACAGTTAGGCTGGGAAACAAGACAGTCACTCATAAACAGTCAGTATACAGATGAAAATTAAAGAGAGCATCACAGAATGTGTCAGGTAGATATGGAACTGTGAGGTCTGCTACAGTCAGAGATGACTCCCAAAGCAGAAGGCTCTTGAATGGGCTGGATGGTGGGTGCGAATGATTGGTGGAGAAGGGGGAGGAGGAAAAGGGAAAACATTTTAGGAAGCAGAAACACTTGGAGCAGAGTGACCAGAGTAGAGTACTCATTGGACACTGGTAAAATAGGTGGGCAGCTGCCAGATGTGGTCTGACATAACTGGAGTATTTTCTTTGAGTCAAAGATTCTCCTAAGTATTGTGAAATTAACATCTCCAGTGAATATTTGTCATGATTATTTTTTTTCCTTACAGAGAAGCACTTGACGGCTTTGTAAAGTTAATGGAACAACTGGAAATTCGATGCATTGATTGCTAAGGAGAGGCAATATCATGGGTTCCTTAAAAAAATGAGAACTTTGATCTGGTATTTGTTGAAGCATTTGACTTCTGTTCTTTCCTGGTTGCTGAGATGCTTGGGAAGTCATTTGTGTCAATTCTTCCCACACCGTTTGGAAGTGTGAACCATGGGCTACAAAGCCTTGTTTGTGTCTTATGTTCTAGTGTTCCATTCCTTGCTAACTGATCACATGGACTTCTGGGGCAGAGTGAGGAATTTTCTGATGTTCTTTGATTTCTTCATCAGACAATGGAGAATCCAGACTACGTTTGACAACACCATCAAGGAACATTTCCGGAAGGCTCTAGGCTGGTTTTGTCTCATCTTCTAAAGAAAGCAGAGCTGTGATTTGTTAACTCTGACTTTGCCCTTGAATTTGCTAGGCCCCTGCTTCCCAACACTGTGTATGTTGGAGGCTTAATGGCCAGACCTGTTACAAGTACCACAAGTAAATGAAACCTTAGCTCTTAACGTGGACCTCTTGCAAAACTCTTCAGTGCAGAGTTGGTGGTTCCCTTCCCAGTGGGAACTGAGAGTGAAGTAGAGTGAGACAAGCAAAACACCTAAGATATACTAATTTAATTTAATTTAATTTAATTTAATTTAATTTAATTATTATTTTTATTTTTTCTATTCTATTATCTTTTATTTTACTGTGATCAAAATAGGTAATATGAGATCTACCCTCTGAACAAATTTCTAACAGCCCAACATTTAAGTATAATTATTATTATTTTAGGTTTATCCATTTACTTTGAGAAAAAGAGAGTGGGTGCAAGGTTGTGAATGGGGGAGGGGTAGAAAGAGAGGGAGAGAGAGAATCCTAAGCAGGCTCTGTGCTATCAGTTCAGAGCTGGGCACAGAGCTCGATCCCACAAACTATGAGATCGTGACATGAGCCAAAATGAAGAGTCAGACACTCAACTGACTGATCCACCCAGGAGCCCCATACAACACAGAATTATTGACTGTAGGTACCATATTTACCTCAGATCTCTAGATCTTATTCATCTCACTTACCTGTAACTCTTCTTCCTTTGAGTAGTAACTAGTCATTACCCCTTCCCCCAACCCCTGGAAATGAAAGACTACTTTTAATTCTATGAATTTGACTTTCAGATGTCTTATATAATTGAAATCATGCAATGTTTGTTCTGGCTTACATCACTTAGCATAAAGTGATAAAGGTTCATCCATGGTTTCACATACTAAAAAATTTCCTCCTTTTTAAAAATTAAATAGTATTCCATTGTGTGTGTGTGTGTGTGTGTGTGTGTGTGTGTGCGTGCGCGCTCGCCACAATTTCTTTATTCATCTTTTGATGGATATTTTGGTGGTTTTCTCATCTTAGCTATCACAAATAGTTCTACAATGAATGTGGGAGTGCAGATATCTCTTTGAGATCCTGATTTTGTTTTCACGACTATATACACAGAAATCAGTTTGATAAATCATAAGGTAGTTTTATTTCTAAATTTTTGAGGAATGTCCACACTGTTTTCCGTAATGGCTGCACCATTTTGCATTTCCAACAACAATGTATAAAGTCCACAATTTCTCCATATCCTCAACCCTTGTCTGTATGCTTTTTGATAATAGTCATACCCACAAGTGTGAAGTGACACTTCATTGTGGTTTTGTTTTGTTTTTTTTTTATATATATATATGAAATTTATTGACAAATTGGTTTCCATACAACACCCAGTGCTCATCCCAAAAGGTGCCCTCCTCAATACCCATCACCCACCCTCCCCTCCCTCCCACCCCCCATCAACCCTCAGTTTGTTCTCAGTTTTCAACAGTCTCCCATGCTTTGGCTCTCTCCCACTCTAACCTCTTTTTTTTTTTTTTCCTTCCCCTCCCCCATGGGTTCCTGTTAAGTTTCTCAGGATCCACATAAGAGTGAAACCATATGGTATCTGTCTTTCTCTGTATGGCTTATTTCACTTAGCATTACACTCTCCAGTTCCATCCACGTTGCTACAAAAGGCCATATTTCATTTTTTCTCATTGCCACATAGTATTCCATTGTGTATATATACCACAATTTCTTTATCCATTCATCAGTTGATGGACATTTAGGCTCTTTCCATAATTTGGCTATTGTTGAGAGTGCTGCTATGAACATTGGGGTACAAGTGCCCCTATGCATCAGTACTCCTGTATCCCTTGGGTAAATTCCTAGCAGTGCTATTGCTGGGTCATAGGGTAGGTCTATTTTTAATTTTCTGAG
Source organism: Lynx canadensis (assembly GCF_007474595.2). Lineage (NCBI taxonomy): Eukaryota > Metazoa > Chordata > Mammalia > Carnivora > Felidae > Lynx > Lynx canadensis. Next base: position 211,324,166 of record NC_044303.2, read on the forward strand.
GAACCTCCACACTGCTTTCCAGAGCGGCTGCACCAATTTGCATTCCCACCAACAGTGCAAGAGGTTTCCCATTTCTCCACATCCTCTCCAGCATCTATAGTCTCCTGATTTGTTCATTTTGGCCACTCTGACTGGTGTGAGGTGATACCTGAGTGTGGTTTTGATTTGTATTTCCCTGATAAGGAGTGACGCTGAACATCTTTTCATGTGCCTGTTGGCCATCTGGATGTCTTCTTTAGAGAAGTGTCTATTCATGTTTTCTGCCCATTTCTTCACTGGGTTATTTGTTTTTCGGGTGTGGAGTTTGGTGAGCTCTTTATAGATTTTAGATACTAGCCCTTTGTCCGATATGTCATTTGCAAATATCTTTTCCCATTCCGTTGGTTGCCTTTTAGTTTTGTTGGTTGTTTCCTTTGCTGTGCAGAAGCTTTTTATCTTCATAAGGTCCCAGTAATTCACTTTTGCTTTTAATTCCCTTGCCTTTGGGGATGTGTCGAGTAAGAGATTGCTACAGCTGAGGTCAGAGAGATCTTTTCCTGCTTTCTCCTCTAAGGTTCTGATGGTTTCCTGTCTCACATTTAGGTCCTTTATCCATTTTGAGTTTATTTTTGTAAATGGTGTGAGAAAGTGGTCTAGTTTCAACCTTCTGCATGTTGCTGTCCAGTTCTCCCAGCACCATTTGTTAAAGAGGCTGTCTTTTTTCCATTGGATGTTCTTTCCTGCTTTGTCAAAGATGAGTTGGCCATACATTTGTGGGTCTAGTTCTGGGGTTTCTATTCTATTCCATTGGTCTGTGTGTCTGTTTTTGTGCCAATACCATGCTGTCTTGATGATGACAGCTTTGTAGTAGAGGCTAAAGTCTGGGATTGTGATGCCTCCTGCTTTGGTCTTCTTCTTCAAAATTACTTTGGCTATTCGGGGCCTTTTGTGGTTCCATATGAATTTTAGGATTGCTTGTTCTAATTTTGAGAAGAATGCTGGTGCAATTTTCATTGGGATTGCATTGAATGTGTAGATAGCTTTGGGTAGTATTGACATTTTGACAATATTTATTTTTCCAATCCATGAGCAGGGAATGTCTTTCCATTTCTTTAAATCTTCTTCAATTACCTTCATAAGCTTTCTATAATTTTCAGCATACAGATCCTTTACATCTTTGGTTAGATTTATTCCTAGGTATTTTATGCTTCTTGGTGCAATTGTGAATGGGATCAGTTTCTTTATTTGTCTTTCTGTTGCTTCATTGTGAGTGTATAAGAATGCAACTGATTTCTGTACATTGATTTTGTATCCTGCAACTTTGCTGAATTCATGTATCAGTTCTAGCAGACTTTTGGTGGAGTCTATCGGATTTTCCATGTATAATATCATGTCATCTGCAAAAAGCGAAAGCTTGACTTCATCTTTGCCAATTTTGATGCCTTTGATTTCCTTTTGTTGTCTGATTGCTGATGCTAGAACTTCCAGCACTATGTTAAACAACAGTGGTGAGAGTGGGCATCTCTGTCGTGTTCCTGATCTCAGGGAAAAAGCTCTCAGTTTTTCCCCGTTGAGGATGATGTTAGCTGTGGGCTTTTCATAAATGGCTTTTATGATCTTTAAGTATGTTCCTTCTATCCCGACTTTCTCAAGGGTTTTTATTAAGAAAGGGTGCTGGATTTTGTCAAAGGCCTTTTCTGCATCGATTGACAGGATCATATGGTTCTTCTCTTTTTTTTTGTTAATGTGATGTATCACGTTGATTGATTTGCGAATGTTGAACCAGCCCTGCATCCCAGGAATGAATCCCACTTGATCATGGTGAATAATTCTTTTTATATGCTGTTGAATTCGATTTGCTAGTATCTTATTGAGAATTTTTGCATCCATATTCATCAGGGATATTGGCCTGTAGTTCTCTTTTTTTACTGGGTCTCTGTCTGGTTTAGGAGTCAAAGTAATACTGGCTTCATAGAATGAGTCTGGAAGTTTTCCTTCCCCTTCTATTTCTTGGAATAGCTTGAGAAGGATAAGTATTATCTCTGCTTTAAACGTCTGGTAGAACTCCCCTGGGAAGCCATCTGGTCCTGGACTCTTATTTGTTGGGAGATTTTTGATAACCGATTCAATTTCTTCGCTGGTTATGGGTCTGTTCAAGCTTTCTATTTCCTCCTGATTGAGTTTTGGAAGAGTGTGGGTGTTTAGGAATTTGTCCATTTCTTCCAGGTTGTCCACTTTGTTGGCATATAATTTTTCATAGTATTCCCTGATAATTGTTTGTATCTCTGAGGGATTGGTTGTAATAATTCCATTTTCATTCATGATTTTATCTATTTGGGTCATCTCCCTTTTCTTTTTGAGAAGCCTGGCTAGAGGTTTGTCAATTTTGTTTATTTTTTCAAAAACCCAACTCTTGGTTTCGTTGATCTGGTCTACAGTTTTTTTAGATTCTATATTGTTTATTTGTGCTCTGATCTTTATTATTTCTCTTCTTCTGCTGGATGTAGGCTGTCTTTGCTGTTCTGCTTCTATTTCCTTTAGGTGTGCTGTTAGATTTTGTGTTTGGGATTTTTCTTGTTTCTTGAGATAGGCCTGGATTGCAATGTATTTTCCTCTCAGGACTGCCTTCGCTGCGTCCCAAAGCGTTTGGATTGTTGTATTTTCATTTTCGTTTGTTTCCATATATTTTTTAATTTCTTCTCTAATTGCCTGGTTGACCCACTCATTCGTTAGTAGGGTGTTCTTTAACCTCCATGCTTTTGGAGGTTTTCCAGACTTTTTCCTGTGGTTGATTTCAAGCTTCATAGCATTGTGGTCTGAAAGTATGCATGGTATAATTTCAATTCTTGTAAACTTATGAAGGGCTGTTTTGTGACCCAGTATATGATCTATCTTGGAGAATGTTCCATGTGCACTCGAGAAGAAAGTATATTCTGTTGCTTTGGGATGCAGAGTTCTAAATATATCTGTCAAGTCCATCTGATCCAATGTCTCATTCAGGGCCCTTGTTTCTTTATTGACCGTGTGTCTAGATGATCTATCCATTTCTGTAAGTGGGGTGTTAAAGTCCCCAGCAATTACCACATTCTTATCAATAAGGTTGCTTCTGTTTATGAGTAATTGTTTTATATATTTGGGGGCTCCGGTATTCGGCGCATAGACATTTATAATTGTTAGCTCTTCCTGATGGATAGACCCTGTAACTATTATATAATGTCCTTCTTCATCTCTTGTTACAGCCTTTAATTTAAAGTCTAGTTTGTCTGATATAAGTATGGCTACTCCAGCTTTCTTTTGGCTTCCAGTAGCATGATAAATAGTTCTCCATCCCCTCACTCTCAATCTAAAGGTGTCCTCAGGTCTAAAATGAGTCTCTTGTAGACAGCAAATAGATGGGTCTTGTTTTTTTATCCATTCTGATACCCTATGTCTTTTGGTTGGCGCATTTAATCCATTTACATTCAGTGTTATTATAGAAAGATACGGGTTTAGAGTCATTGTGATGTCTGTATGTTTTATGCTTGTAGTGATGTCTCTGGTACTTTGTCTCACAGGGTCCCCCTTAGGATCTCTTGTAGGGCTGGTTTAGTGGTGACAAATTCCTTCAGTTTTTGTTTGTTTGGGAAGACCTTTATCTCTCCTTCTATTCTAAATGACAGACTTGCTGGATAAAGGATTCTCGGCTGCATATTTTTTCTGCCTAGCACACTGAAAATCTCGTGCCAATTCTTTCTGGCCTGCCAAGTTTCAAAAGAGAGATCGGTCACGAGTCTTATAGGTCTCCCTTTATATGTGAGGGCACGTTTACCCCTTGCTGCTTTCAGAATTTTCTCTTTATCCTTGTATTTTGCCAGTTTCACTATGATATGTCGTGCAGAAGATTGATTCAAGTTACGTCTGAAGGGAGTTCTCTGTGCCTCTTGGATTTCAATGCCTTTTTCCTTCCCCAGTTCAGGGAAGTTCTCAGCTATTATTTCTTCAAGTACCCCTTCAGCACCTTTCCCTCTCTCTTCCTCCTCTGGGATACCAATTATGCGTATATTATTTCTTTTTAGTGTATCACTTAGTTCTCTAATTTTCCCCTCATACTCCTGGATTTTTTTATCTCTCTTTTTCTCAGCTTCCTCTTTTTCCATAACTTTATCTTCTAGTTCACCTATTCTCTCCTCTGCCTCTTCCATCCGAGCCGTGGTGGTTTGCATTTTGTTTTGCATTTCATTTAAAGTGTTTTTCAGCTCCTCGTGACTGTTCCTTAGTCCCTTGATCTCTGTAGCAAGAGATTCTCTGCTGTCCTGTATACTGTTTTCAAGCCCAGCGATTAATTTTATGACTATTATTCTAAATTCACTTTCTGTTATATTATTTAAATCCTTTTTGATCAGCTCATTAGCTGTTGTTATTTCCTGGAGATTCTTCTGAGGGGAATTCTTCCGCTTGGTCATTTTGGATAGTCCCTGGTGTGGTGAGGACCTGCAGGGCACTTCCCCTGTGCTGTGGTGTATAACTGGAGTTGGTGGGCGGGGCCGCAGTCTGACCTGATGTCTGCCCCCAGCCCACCGCTGGGGCCACAGTCAGACTGGTGTGTGCCTTCTCTTCCCCTCTCCTAGGGGCGGGATTCACTGTGGGGTGGCGTGGCCTGTCTGGGCTACTTGCACACTGCCAGGCTTGTGATGCTGGGGATCTGGCGTATTAGCTGGGGTGGGAAGGCAAGGTGCAAGGCGGCAGGGGGGGCAGGCTTAGCTCGCTTCTCCTTAGGTGATCCACTTCAGGAGGGGCCCTGTGGCAGCCGAAGGGAGTCAGATCCGCTGCCGGAGGTTTGGCTCCGCAGAAGCACAGAGTTGGGTGTTTGCGCGGAGCGAGCAATTTCCCTGGCCGGAACCGGTTCCCTTTGGGATTTTGGCTGGGGGATGGGCGGGGGAGATGGCGCTGGCGAGTGCCTTTGTTCCCTGCCAAACTGAGCTCTGTCGTCCAGGGGCTCCGCAGCTCACTCTCCCTTTGTCCTCCAGCCTTCCCGCTTTCCGAGCAGAGCTGTTAACTTATGACCTCCCAGATGCTAAGTCGCGCTTGCTGTCGGAACACAGTCCGTCAGGCCCCTCCGCTTTTGCAAGCCGGACTCGGGGGCTCTGCTTGGCTGGCGAGCCGCCCCTCCGCCCCGGCTCCCTCCCGCCAGTCCGTGGAGCGCGCACCGCCTCGCCGCCCTTCCTACCCTCTTCCGTGGGCCTCTCGTCTGCACTTGGGTCCGGTGACTCCGTTCTGCTAATCCTCTGGCGGTTTTCTGGGTTATTTAGGCAGGTGTAGGTGGAATCTAAGTGATCAGCAGGACGCGCGGTGAGCCCAGCTTCCTCCTACGCCGCCATCTTCCTCCCCCTCATTGTGGTTTTGATTTGCATTTCCCTGATGACTAGGTTGTGGATTTTTTCATATATCTTTTGGTCATTTGTACTTTATCTTTGGATAAATGTGTATTCAAGTACTTAGCCCATTTTTTAATAGGTTTATTAGGATTTTTTTACACTTTTGCTATTGATTTGTGGACCATGCTGTATACTTTGGAGATTAACCTCTTTTCAGGATATGGTTTTTAATATTTTCCATTCTCTGGGGTGTTTTAGTCTGTTGACTGTTCCTTTAGCTGTGTAGAGCTTTTTGGTTTTATTTATTTATTTATTTATTTATTTATGCCTGTTCATGGACCTATATCATTGAAATCATTGCCAAAACCAATACCATAAAGTTTTCCCTCCTGTGTTTTCTTCTAAGAGCTTTGTATTTCAGGTATTATGTTTAATTCTCTAATCCATTTTGAGTTTTTTGTATGCTGTAAGGTAAAGGTCCAATTTTATTCTTGTTCATGTGGATATCCATACGCTGGGATTCTCGTGATAGGGTATTTTCAAAACTATCTGCCAGCTCTCATGAGTTTGGTTAACATTTTCCTTGGGTGCAGTACCTTTTCATTTGGTTTCTGGATTTCTTACAAGGGAAATTTGAACATGAAATGTTGCTAAACTGGCATGTTTGTAGGGGGAAGGAGCATCCAGGGCTTCCTACTCTGCCATCTTGCTGATTCCAGGGTCCACTTTTAAGGAAACACTTCCTGCAATGGTCATGGAAGTACTGTTAGGTCCCACATGACCCTGAGATTGAGGGTCTTCTTAAATAATGATACCCAGGTCTCTTGTTATGCCTTACCATAGACCTAGCCTTGGTGGTAAAAATGCTTCAATAAATCCATCTATCTATCTATCTATCTATCTATCATCTATCATTTTTTTAATGTTTATTCATTTTGGAGAGAGAGAGAGAGGGAGAGAGAGCAGAGAGAGAGAGAGAGAGAGAGAGAGGGAGAGAGAGCACAAGCAGGGGAGGAGCAGAAAGAGGGAGACACAGAATCCGAGGCAGGCTCCAGGCTCCAAGCTATCAGCACAGAGCCCAATGCAGGGCTTGAATTCACAAACTATGAGATCATGACCTGAGCTGAAGTCAGACACTTAACAAACTGAGCCACCCAGGCACCCCATCAATAAATCAATATTTTAATTTTCATTTTTTATTATCACAGTAAATAATCATGGAGTGCGAGGCTACCACATGAGTGAATTTTTGTGGAGATAAGTTACCCATGTGATATATTAAAAAAATAAGACATAGTATAACCGGGTTAGGACTGTTTCGGCTCACAGCAAGAACTGTGGGCATTATCTCCAATGTCTCCTTCTTATAGAGGCCTGGTTCCTGACTCAGCTTAGATTTTCTGATTTGATTGGTCTGGGAGTGGGTCTAGGTATTGTAAGTTTTAAATGTTACCCAGATGGTCTGAATGCAGAGCCTGAACTCATAACCACTGCTCTAATAGTTATAAAAATGAAGTAGAGCTAAGTTTAGTGGTTGCCTGTTGCCTGCAGGTAGGTACTGGGTTACTATTATATGGACATTATCTCATATATTGTATATTGTGCCACCTTGGGAGAACTGTCATGATCTCCAGTTTTATAAATGAGAGGACAGATGTTCAGGTGATGTACATAATATTCCAACACCATTCATCTCAGAGCAGCAAAAGCCCATATCTGGCCTGGACTTTCTAGGCACTAAAGTCTCTATTCTTTCCCTACTGATCTTGCACTGAGTGAACAGAAAAAGTTGGGGGAATGGTTCATGGGCAAAATGGACTTTGGTTCATGGTGGCATTTAAAAAAAATTATATTTATGTTTACTTTGGTTTAAATGTTGGATTGCTCTATGTGAGAAGGATCCATATCTATTTTCTTACTGCTGAATATTCACTACTTAATACTGTACCTACAGCAAAGTAGACCCTTAACAGTAAGTGATAAATGTTGAATAAATTGGCAAAAACTCTTCAACATTATATTAAGATGGAGTTATAGAGAATTTAACCCTTGGGTCAGTAAGAAATGTCTATTGGAAACCCTGAAAAATAAATTAAGGGCTGTATATTTTACACTCTGTGAATCTGAAGAAACAGAACTGGGAAGGAAGACACACCAAGTTGAGAGAACAGGGGGCCCCATGTGTGGAGATATAAGGAAGATGGCCATGAGGCTGGGTTCCTTTGGTGACACTGGCCAGACCACAGAGTGGTCGATTCAATTGCATAAATAAGACTAGGCCAAAACACAGATCTTACCTGACATGATGGTAGGTCAAGTCTTGGAAGTGAGACAGGAGTTATTAAAGAAGAGAATAATGGAAGTGAAGGTGTATAAACTTTGAGATAACAGATTTTGGCTTTGTACAGTTTTTCTTCTCTTATTTCCCAAGTTTTCTGTTGTGGCCAAACATAGTATAAATTTTACCACTTTAGCCATTTTGAAGGGTACAGTTCAGGGGCATTAAGAACTTTCATATTGTTGTGCAACCATTACCTGCCTCCATCTCTAGAACATTTTTCTCTTCCCAAACTGAAACTTCATACCCACTCAACAGTGACTCCTCGTTTCCTCTCTGCATCCAGACCTTGGCAACTACTATTCTCCTTTTTTCTGTATGAATTTGACAATTCTAGGTGTCTTATGCAGGTGGAACCATACAATAGATGCTCTTCTGTGATGGCTTGTTTCACTTTGCATAATATCTTCAAGATTCAGGTATGTTGTAGCATGTGTCCAAATTTCTTTATTTTTTAAGGCTGAGTAATATTTCATTGTATGTATATGCCACATTTGTTTATCTATTCATCTGTTGATAGACACTTGGGTTACTTCCAATTTTGGCTATTGTGAATAATGTTGCTATGAAAAGTAGCGTACAAATATTTGTTTGAGTCCCTGCTTTTAATTCTTTTGGGAATATACTGAGAAATGGAGTTTCTGAGGCATATAATTGTAATATTTAATTTTTTGAGGAACTGCCATATAGTCTTTCACAGTGGCTGCACAAATTTACATTTCCACCAACAACGCACAAGGATTCCAATTTATCCATACTTTCACAAACACTTGTCATTTTCTGTTTGTGTGTGTGTGTGTGTGTGTGTGTGTGTGTGCATGTGTGTGTTTTAGTTTTGTTATTCCCCATCCTAATGGGTGGGAATTGGTGTCGCATTATGGTTAGATTAAAATTTCCCTGATTAGTGAATTTTACCATTTCATAAACTTATTAGACATTTATATATCTTCTTTGAAAAAATATCTGTTCAAGTCTTTGCCAATTTTTGGATTTTGATGGGGGGGTTGGAGAGAGTTATAGTTCTTAATTTAATCTGGATATCAATCCTTTATCAGCTATATGACTTGCAAATATTTCTCCCACTTCCTTGGTTGCCCTTTTACTATGTTGATAGTGTCCTTTGGTTCATAAAGTTTTTATTTTTTATGAAATACAATTTCACTATTTTTTATTTTGTTGACTGTGCTATTGGTGTCTTATCGAAGAAATCACTACCAAATATAATGACATGAAGATTTCTCCCTATATTTTTTGCTAAGAGTTTTATACTATTAACTCATACCTTTAGATCTCTAGTCCATTTTATGCTGATTTAGAGTATGGTATAATAAAACTGGTTCAAACTCAATCTTTAGTATGTGGATATCCAGTGTTCCAACACCATTTATTGAAAACACTGTCTTTTATTTTATGAATGGTCTTGGCACATTTGTCATAAGTTATTTATCTATCTATCTATCTATCTATCATCTACAGAGAGTATGAGTGAGGGAGGGGGAGAGGGAGAAGGAGAGAGAAAATCTTAAGCAGGCTCCATGCCCAGTGTGGAGTCTGTCATGGGGCTCAATTTCATGACTGTGAGATCATGACCTGAACCGAAATCAAGAGTGAGATGCTTAACCAACTGAGTTATCCAGGCCCCCCTGTCATAAGTTATTTGACCAAATATACATCTTGTTTTTTATTCATGTATGTATATATCTATCTTTATGCCAATACCACATTATTTTGATTATTGTTGCTTTGTATTACATTTTGATATCTGGAAATGTGTGACCTTCAACTCTTCTTTTTGTCAATGATGTTTTGTGTACTCAGGTTCTTTTGAAGTTCCATATGAATTTTAGAGTAGGTTATTTCTGCAACAAAATGTTATTCACTATTGATAGAGATTGCATGGTATCTGAGATCATTTTGGATAGTAATGACATCTTTAAAGTATTAAGTCTTAGAGCCCAGTAAGCCTGGGCTTTATTCCATTTATTTGTGTCCTTTTATCTTATTTTATTTTGCCTTATTTAATTTTATTATTTTCATGTTTATTGTTGAGATGCTTTCCCTGGTGTTCTGAAAGATTTCAGCCTGACATATTCTGATCTGTTCCTGATTTACAACAGCTCACCCACACATCCTTCTTTTTTGTCACCCACGGTGGGATGAATAGCATAATGGAGGCCATCCAACATGGTATGCCCATGGTGGGGATTCCCATCCTTGGAGATCAGCCTGAAAACTTGGTCTGAGTAGAAGCTAAAAGTTTGGTGTCTCTATCCAGATTATGCAGATAAAGGCAAAGACATTTGCTCTGAAGATGAAGAAAGTCATGGAAGACAAGTGGTATGGAGCTCTCTGAACTTGTCGTCATTTAGGCTGAATGAAGATGTGAAATACGAAGGGCCCTGTGTGGCACATTTTTGCAATAAAAGTGAAACTTCCAGGACACAGAATGATATTAGTATGATACTAACAGCTAACCTATTTCCTCTGAGAGCAAGACTAGGCATTTAGGTTATATGCCAAGAACAATTTTCTACCAAAAGGGTTGTGAAGATTCTGAGGGGATTTTGGGGCTGCTTATAGTAGAATTGCACTGAGGCAGAGGTTGCCTTTCTGTCCTCTAATATGCCAAATTGTTTCCTGCCTCAGGTGCTTTGTCAGTGCTGCTTCCTAGAACATCCTTCCTTCTCCTCTCAGGACTGGCTCCTTCATGGCAGTCAGGCTCATGTCCAGTGTCCTTTCCTCAGATAGGTGATCTTTGTCTGACAGTCCTAAATGCACTTCTCTCTCACCCCCTTCAATCATAATTCATTTTTCCTTCTTAACACTTCTCAGGATCAGTAACTACCCCATTTCTTTCGTTTTAATTTGTTGTGCATCACTCACACTAGAAAGTAGAGAGGAAGCTCCCCTGGATGGCCCAGTGTGTCTCTTGCTTTCCCCTGCATCCCCAGGGCCTAACACAGGGCCTGCCACACAGTAAGTTGGGATGAATTTCTGTTGAGTCAGTAAAAGGGCCCATGATGTCTTAGGTAAATTCCCATCCAGCACAATGATCTGATAACCAGGATTAACTGAATAACTTATTAGGATTTCAGGGACATCTACCCTGAGTCGTGGGTATGTTACATCCCATATATTCATATATATTTTTTCCTTTAGCGACCTTAAGCCTCCTGGGTAGAGACTTCTCCTTGCAGCTTGGTCACTGTTTTATAGTTTAGCACCTTTAGCTAGGCAAGGAACTTTGCGTGGAGGGACCAGTTTAAACCTTTCAGTGGAACCAGTTAGACTATGGCAAGACCAGGCCAACAACTTTTCCTTGAAAATGAGTCTTCTGTGTGTGGAGGGAAGAGTGTGTGTGATACAAGGTCTCTAAGACTTCTGGGACCACATGAGTAACGCCCCACCTCTGGGTCTGCCAACAGGTACAAGTCAGCAGCGGTGGCCGCCAGCATCATCAGGCGCTCCCACCCCCTGACCCCTGCCCAGAGGCTGGTGGGCTGGATCGACCACATCCTCCAGACAGGGGGTGTGGCCCACCTCAAGCCCCATGCCCTGCAGCAGCCGTGGCATGAGCAGTACCTGCTGGACGTCTTCTTGTTCCTGCTGGTGGTCACCCTGGGCACCCTGTGGCTCTGCGGGAAGCTGCTGGGCATGGTGGCCAGGTGGCTGTGTGGGGCCAGGAAGCTGAAGAAGGCCTGATGGGGGTGCAGCCTTGATGGGTGTTTGGGGAGCCACTGGTTCTAGAAGGCTTTCCCCAGCACAGGGCAGCCCTGGTGTCTTCCCCATATTGGCACCTGAGGGTGGCACACAAATATTTCCTCACCATTTACTGCATCTGTTTAGAAATTCTTATGATGTAATCTTGGGATTCTTTTTTCAAGTTGTGGTAAAAAATATATTCTATAAAATTTGCCATTCTAACCATTAAGTGTACAGTCAGTGGCATTAAGCACATTGACATCATTGTGCAAACATCACTGTCACTCATTTCTGAACTGCTGTCATCAACCCAAATTAAAACTTCATGCTGATCAAACAGTGATTCCTCATATCCCTGCCCCCACATCTCACGCCACAGTCTCAGTCCCTGTTCTACTTTTTGTGTGTGTGAATTTTATCTTGGCTTCTTGACTTGCCCCTCATCAATAGACTCCTCACTCAGGCCCTGACCTTCAGCACACAGCCCTGCCTTCCTCTGCACTTCCTGTTCCTAGACACAGGGCCCTGCTTACTTCATCCTTGCTGTCTGGACACTTCTCATGCTTTCTGACCTTTCTCCATCCTCACTTTTTATGATATGACAAAGGATATTGGCCAGTTTCCATTTTGGGTCTTCCTCTTGTGTCTCCTTCTCACCTCACCTCAAGCTCAGGAAGCCTGGACTCTGTCCTGCAGTTAGGCAGGGGTGGCCCTCCCAGGACTCCACCCGTGGTCTCTGTGCCGAGTCCTCCCCTGCAAAGAGCACTCTCTTTGCTGGTCAGGCCTGGAGCCTGTTTTTGGGCCACAGCTGATGCTGTGGTTTTCACTTCTTAAAATTCCCTTCTTATGTTTCCCACTCTTAAAAATGTAGTTGTGGTGACCTCATGTCAGATCCCAGACCTCTGCACAAGGCTCTGGGGCCTCAGGTCCAGTGAGTATGGCAGCTCCCTGGACTCTGTTGATTTAGGAAACATCTTTCTGCCACCCTAATGTGGCAGAAATAGAAAGTAACCCTCAGTGTATAGGAATTACATTCAATTCCTAGCAACATACACGGGGAAAGTGTGCCTTAAACACCGGGGTTTTTTTGTTTTGTTTTGTTTGCTGTTTGTTTCTTTGATAAGGGTTGGTGTGGTGGCTCCATCCTACTGTCTGTAGCTCTCACTCCCCTCCTTCTTTTTGACTCTTAGATCCTTTACTAGACACCAGGCTCCCTCTCTGGTAGGTTCCTTTGTAATATATTTTACTTTCAAATGACTATATGCTCATATTTGCTTTTGCATTATCATAACTTGTATCTAGAATATCCAAACAAATCTTATAATCAGTACTAACATGGACAAAAAGTTTGAGCAGGCACTTCACAAAAGAAGATATGCAAATGGCCAGTAATCACATGAACAGTTACTTGACATATTAATCATTAGAGAAATGCAAAATAAAACCATAGCACATCTACCTGACTTGTTAGAATTAAAAGGACTGATCATATCAATAGTGAGTAAGAAGACAGAGCCACTGGAACTCACACCCATTCCATTGCTGAGGGGAATGTGAAATGGTGCAGCCATATAGGAAAATCACTCTGCAATTTTCAGTTAAGCCACACACTTGCCAAATGAACCAGTATTTCACTTTTGGTATTTACTCAAGTTCATGAACACATATGTCCACTTGAAAATCTGTACACAAATGTTTATAGCAGCTTTATTTATAATAGCCCCAGACTAAGAAAAATCTACATGCCCATCAACAGGTGAATGGAATGACATTTGTATTATATCCAAATAATGCAGTTTCTTTATACAAATTATACTTTAAAATTAACTTGAAAACTCTGTGTGTGAGATGTGTTTTTAAGTGTCTTTTATTATGCACCTTAAAATGTACTATTCATGAATTATTATTGCATGTGAGTATTATTGGAAATGAAGACACATCTTAATAATTTCTAAAATGGTAGAGCTAGTACAGTTTTGATGAAGGAGGAGATATGTGTGTATGAGAATTTGAGTTACTTCCTGGAGAATCAGACGACTTATGGTAAACAGACTAAGGGATCAGGTTTACATACTGAGACGTAATCCAAATTTATTTTGTGAGTGGGACCAGGAGTCTCTCCATAATTATAAAATAACACATGGAAAATGACAAACACAGGCAAAACATGTAATGTTTTGATCTTTAATGGGCATGGAGCATGACACACAATAAGGATCTACATATAAAATGCATGTATCTGGAGGTATGTTTAAAGATGTTGAAATGAAGTTCAATCTGTCATTTATGTTTCCTTTCATTATCTTCCACTTATGTGTTTCTACCATTACCACCAACCACAATCACATATTGATTCTTTGTTTGCCTAGCTACACTAAATGCTCTGTAGATGTGATTTTCCCCCATGTCAATCTTCTGTTGTTTGGTTTATGACATCCTGATTGCAGGCTTAGTGAGGTGTTTATTTGTCAACCAATTAACCATGAAAAGGAAGTAAATGGAATATTTGTCTTAAACTTTAACATAGTCAAGGAACTATTTCTGAAAAGCAGATTTCATATTTCGAATGCCCTTAATATGAATGCATTTTATCTCGTTCAACAATTTGATTCAGACAACACTGACTGATTTTATGTCTGTACAAGGCACCATGGGGAGCAATTTGGAAGATGCAAAGATGAACCAGAGTATCCTGGTCCTCTCAAGTGGCTTCCCACAGTCTTACTGATGAATTAATTGAAAGGTAGATCTATCTGTCATTGTCAGGGCATCTTGTCTCAGTGGTGAGTTTAGCTTAGTAATTTTACTTAGTGTAATGAAATAACACAGTGTAATACTATGAGCTCAGCTGCAGTAAGGAAGAATGTTTCTGGATAAAAAGCTAATGGTGTGTGGGGAAGACAGTCAGAACTATCCTGGGGTGGACGTTGGTTGCACATCAAATACCCTGCCAGTGTCAACAGCTTTTTAGTGCTTGGTGGGTGTCATGTACCATATACAGGGACCTTCTGAAAACAGAATGTAACCCTAAAAGAGAGACAAAGGACTTATTTTGCAAGTGGCTTTTTCTTGTTCCTCAAATCACACTCCTCTGGAAATTCCCTCAACATAGGCAAGTATTTATTAAAATCCACAGAGAATATCACCTTGATCTCCAGGGCAAGGCTGAGAAGTGGACAATACAAATATAATGTCTTCTCTAGAGATTGTAGAAATCAATGACCACACTTGCCTGAGAATACAGGTTAATGTACAGTGCAGAACAGAACATGGAATACATGTCCTAGTTTCTTTGTAGTACTTATTGGTGGAAGCAAGAGAAGGGATGGAAATGATGAGGTAGGTTGGGATATCTTGAAGGAGAGAATGAGTTAGGTACTGTTTTCTAAACAGGGCACTAGACTGCTTCTTAACTGGCAAACTCATTACTAAGGAACAAGTGTGAGAAGAGAAGAGAATAGAAGAAAGGAAAAAAGAAGACACCAAGGTTGGAAAGAGTAGGCAATGGTATCCTATCAATGTGAGGATGTGGAGAAGGAGAGAGGGCTTTGAATCACTTACAATTACACCTATGGCTCCCCCTGTGTGCTGAGGTTTTAAGTCTTACTGGATAGATGAGACATCCTAGCAGTAAGCTATTCAGAGACAACAGAAGAGCAGGAAGGGGTTATCTTATACAACATATGAGGCACATTTTGATGCTGTCCTCTAAACCAAACAATTGCCAGCTACACTTCCTGCTGGCTTCCCTCAGAAGACAAACAACTTGAGCTTTCACAGCCACTGGATTTCCTAGGCAACAGAAGTGTAAACTTGAGAAAAGGCAGAGCCAGGGTAGGGATTGACAGTGAGCTTAGCCACTCAGGCTGTGAATCTGCTTCAATGATTGCCAAGCTGTGCAATCATCCTGAAGAGGGCGGCCAGCAAGTCTGAGGAGGGGAGGGAACTGGGAGGGAGGTGGATGGAGGAGCTGAGCCCTCCCAGGGGAGCCAGAGAGAGCGTCCTTAGTTTCAGATCCCAGCAACCGGTGGCAGCAGGTTAGCATTTAAGGTAAATGAGTGTTTTTGATCTATTATGTTTATTTGATCACTTTGTATAGATTTAGCTAAACAGAGAAAGAAAGACAGGGAGAAGAAAGAGGAAAGGTATTACTTTCTAAAGAGAAAACCAACACTTGGTGAGAATTCTTGGTTGTCAGTCTAGGGAGGAAATAGCTTGGTTCTGGGAGAGGCTTTTGTCATCTTTATGAAGAGGTGCTCAGATAAAAATAAAAAAATTATTTGATAAAGGGAAAGGAAATAAACATCACTGAGCATCACTTTGTACTAGGTACCTATGGGTGAAGTGTTTGGGTGAATTGCTTCAACTAGCTTGTATGGCCATTAAAAAAATTGACCTTCAAGAATATTAAATATCTCCAAGTTATATGCAATTAAAAGATTGAACTTTGATTCAGACCATGGTTTTTCTGACATTCACAGATGTGCTATTTCTGCCATACCTTGCCAAACTGACCACATAGACTCAGATAAGAAACAGAACTCTTATTAAAGTGGGCTGGCATAACTTGCTAAAACTTGTAGAGTTGATTTGATTTATCACAAAATTGAGAAGGGCCTTAGTAAATAGCAATATCTTGACTTCAGTCTGGGGTATAGGTAAACCATACTAAGTAGATGAAATTGTTTCCTGGTTTTAGAGCTCTTTTTTTTTTCCCTCAAAATCTTATAACTACAGAAATGTCTTTATTTTGTAATTGTGCATTTTGAATATTGAGATTTAAATCATGGCCATTCATTTATATTCAAATAGCAGTAGTCTAATAACCATAGCAGTGATCAATTCCAAATAGCAATCTAGTAGCATAGTCCTAGGTGCTGATGATGAAGACAGAAGACACAAAGTTTACAACCTTTGTCCTTAAGGGCCTTATAGTCTAGTAGGACAGGCAGTTCTGAAAGCAGACTTACATCAGGCTTCAACATGGACGCTATTTGGGTTTTTCACAGATTATACAAAGAAAGATGCAAGCTGTATTGCTCTGGTGAGGGTGGTTATGTGAGGCTTCACCATAGTGATTATATAAGGAAGAACAAGACTTCTCTAGGCTAACAAGCGAGGGAGGGTGTTCCTTAAGGTGGGACTGCATGTACAAAGGCACAGAGACAGAATACCATAGTGTGTTTGGGGAATGTGAGTGAGTATAAATGCAGAATAGATTTTAAAGCAGTGGAGAATTACTAGAAACAAGGCTGGAGAGTCAGTCAGGGCCAATGTATACTTCAGGTGGTAAGATGTTTGCTCTTTACCTGCACACATTGGGGGGCCACCAAAGGGTTTTTGATTAGAGTGTAAAGTTCACATTTCCATTTTGTAAAGATCGCTTTGACAGTCATTTGAAGGATGGTTGGAGGGGGAAGACTAGAGAAAAGGAACCAGCTAAGAGGCAATTGCAGTAGTGGAAATGGGAAATGAACAGGTCCTAGATTAAGGAGGTATCCTTGGCCATGGAGGTGGGGGAGGGAATAGAGATGCAAGGAGTGTCAAGATGGTGAAATTCTATAGGACTTGGCTGCTGATTTGATGTAGAGGGTGAGAAGGAGTCTAGGGTAATGTTCAGTGAATGACCTGTGGAAATGGTGGTGTAACTTCCTGAGGCAAAGAATAAGGAGGAAAAGATAATGAATTTGGCTCTGGAACATTAAACTTGAGGTGTCTGTAGGTCATTGAAGTGTGCATGTTTTGTGGGAAATTTGAAATGTGGCTCTGAAGCTAGCACAGTGCATGAGTTGGAATAAAGATTTGGGAGCTGTCATTCTGTCAGTGGATGTGGCTAAGACATGGCCATGGGATGGTGTGAGAGCATGATGAGGGGAAATAACCAAATCCTGGGAAACAGCATTTAAAAAAACAGGCAGAAGAAAAGGGATAGGCAAAATAGGTCAGAACCAGAGGAAGGGAGACAGAGGAAAGTAGATTCATAAACATTGAGAGAAAAGTTTTAAGAAGGAAGAATGGTCAAAACAACCAACTGCTGGGCAAGGTAAAATAGAAACTAGAAGTGACCGTTGAAGTTGGCCATCAGGTTGGCAGTGCTTCCTGAGAGAATGTTCAGTGGAGGGACAGAGGAGACCAGACTGCAGTGGCCTGAAGTGTGAATGGAACATGACAAAGTGGAGAAACTAGAGACTCTTTCAGGTAGTTGGACTATGAAGGGGGTGGGGGGGTTGACAGAAGCAGTCTCTGATGGAGGGACCACTGCAGATTCAGGAACTAAAAAGAGGAGCTGGTGGAGGAGAGGAAAGGGGCACAGCGGAGGGTTGAAGAGGGACTGAAATTGATGTCATGGGTGGAGATTATCCTTAAGTGGAAGGCAATTCTGAACTTCCTCTGGAGGATGGTTTCAGAGATAAATACCTTTGTAGACTTGGAGGAGGTGATGTGAGTTCATCTCTGTTTGTACTGTGATTTTCAAGGTAAGGTGTGGAGGAGAGTGGCATAGGTTGAAAAGATTGAAAGAGGAATCTAACCAATGTCATATAAAAGTATGGTTGACTGTTTTAGAAGGCCCAGCTGTGGTTGAAGAATAAATGTGCAGTGGCATATGTCCATCTTGGCCTGTGGGTTTGTTCAGTTGCACTTCACAGCCCGCTTTAAAAGAGAGGGCACATGGAGAAATCAAGCCAAGTTAGGCATCCATGTGGGAGCATAGGAAGCTGACAAGGGTTGAGGACAGAGGCTCTGGTAAGAAGTGGTCAGAATGATATGCTGATGTGTCTAGGATGAAGAGGGGAGGAAATGGATCCAGAAGGGAGAATGCGGTAGGTAATGGCTACAGCGGAAATGCAGAGTCAAGAGACTAGTGGTCACAAGTATCTAAGGTTGGAAGAAAGAAACTAAAAGGTGGAGAGAAAGTGAATATTGAATTTTGAGTTTTCAGAGGAGGCCATATTTGGCTGGTGATAAAAGTAAGAGATGGTCTTAGAAAAGGATGCTGGGAGAGTGAGCAGATGAAATTGGCAGAAATCAAGCAGCTCCAGGAACTTCACGGCTGCATGTTGAATGGATTGTCTAGATGAGTTGTGAGGTTGCCCAGGTTGATGGGGGCACCTGGGATGGGGAAGAGGTCCCTGAGGTAGTATCCAAAGTCTCAATGTTTTAGAAAATGACAGAGCCAAAGAGGGACATGGCAGGGATTCCCAACTGTGCTGTGCTTCAAAGAAAGATGTGAGAATAGGTCATCTTAGAGACTGTGAGATTCCATAGTACTTAGAATTTGGGGTGAAAAGTATCTTTATCTGTGGAGACTGCAGAAATAGAGTTCCTTATACAAATTCAGTTCTCAGGTATGAGAAAGACATTAGACCAGTCAGCACCTTGGGAGGGAATGGATGGCACATTCACAAGTAGTAATAGCATAATTTGGATAGAGCTAAGGGATGCAGGTAAGGGGTAATTGAACACCAGAGGGCCACCATAGAGAGGCAGGGCAGGAGGAGGTGCATTATTGTTAATAAGCTTGTCCCTATTTTTATACAAGAATGATTTGTGGTGACTACAGTGGTTCCTGGTTTAAAAAACGAATATTTCTTGAGATGTTGTGGACAGCTTACAAAAGATCCCTGGGGAAGTGGCAGGCACAAAAGAACCTGCTCATAATCTTGGCTCTGATAGTTACGTCTGAACTAGGACAAACTCTAAATCTCTTTGTACCTCAGTTTCCTTATTTTGTAAAATAGGAACAGCCACATCCCCTCTAATGTAAGAGTACTTTGTAAATTATGAGTTATTATCCAAACTTACTTTAGAGCGGACACATTTTCTGTTCTAAACAAATGGATAGTGAATAATTTGCAAAACACGGGCCACAGAAAGCCTGACACAGAGTAAATGATCAATAAGTGTTCCTGTTGCTTTTGTTATGGTCTGTATGTTATCTTCTGTATGGTCCTGGGTTAACAAACTATTTCTATATAAGACCAGACACTCAGAATTCAGGCCTTGTGGACCAGAGGTCTCTGTGGCAACTATTAAACTTTGCTGTTGTAGCATGAAAGCAGCCACAGATAACATATTAACAAATGTGTGTGGCTGTTTTCCAATAAAACTTTATTTACAAAGCTAGGTGGAGAGGCAAATTTGGCCCATGGGCTATGATTTGATGTACCCAGGTCTAGATCATTTAGGTTATGTTTGCCTGAACTCAGGTCTTTTTGATAAGTGCCCAGGGAAAGGTGGATCTTATTTTCTTCAGGGGAACAGAGGTTGAGAACCCTGAAATCATCAACATGCTAACTTCTGATTTCAGGACTCACATTACTCTCCATCAGAGTGACCTAGTTGCTCCAGATAATGGCATGGGATAAACTGATCTGGATGTGCTCACACACTTAATTTCTAGAAGGATCTGAATGTGTTCACACATACTTTCTAGAAGGATTCTATCTCTTCTGCCAACTGTGGCAGAAACTGCCAGCTTCCCACTCAATGGCCAGTTTCCTCTTCTTTATAAACGAAACCTGAAGGATAGCAATGTACCCAGCCAAAAAATTAGGTTTCTCAACTGTCTTAGTCTGCTTGGGCTGCTATAGCAAAATACCACAGACTGGGCAGCTTATAAAAACAAAAATTTATTTCTCACAGTTCCACAGGCTGGGAAGTCCAGGATCAAAATACCAGCATGGTGGGGCCTCTTCCTGATATAAGACTGGAGGCCTCTTTTATAAGACACTAATCCCCTTCATGAAGTCTCTACTCTCATGATTTAAGTACCTCCGGAAGTTCCTACCTCCTAATACCAGGAGTTAGGATTTCAACCTATGAATTTTAGAAGGACAGAAACATTCAGATCACAGCACCAGCCTCCTTTGCAGGAAGAGTCAATGAAATTTAAGTGGAAGGAGTTGGGTGGAGTCTCTGGGGATCCCTTAAAAGGGGATGACTCAGCTAGGAAGTACATTCTTCTTGCCCTCTGTTCTTTTCTGCTGCCTGGGGTGTGGATGTAATGGTGGGAGCAACTATGGTGATTTTGTAACTTCAGGCAACTCTGAGGATAAAAACAATGGTAAGGTAGAAAGATAGAAGTTCCTTGAGACATTCACTCTTTGAAATGCCTCCAGACTTCCTTTATACCAGAGGAAAACAAACCTCTATCACTTTCAGAGATAATTACCTGTTTCTATCATGAGTATCTAGACAGAATTCCTGTCTGAAATTCCAGTCTGCACTGATATTGACACTCTGACATTGGATTTCTATCCATCAACACTTCTTGGTTTTCTGGAAGTTATCAGTTAAGAACCTGTAAGATGCAAATAATTGGCTGGATTTCTAAGTGGCTACAAAATAAGCATTAAATAGACAATTGACTCCAAAGGAAACATTTTAAGTGACGATAAAATAGTAAGTAAGTGATTTTGGTTTCTAATGTTGCAAAAATACAAATGGTAATCATAACTTTATTCCCTTTATTCCCATCTAACAACAGTGGAAGATCCACAGTTGAGGTTTGTCCTTGCAGTGAGTTTGAAACGGGGTATTGGAAAGTTGCCTGATTGGTTCTAAGAGCATAGTCACTAAAGCCAGAGAGTTTGGAAAAAAATTATTTTTCTTTTGTCTTCTTTTCTTTTCTTTTCTTTTCTTTTCTTTTCTTTTCTTTTTGCATTTTGTACAGGAATCTAGCCAAATCTTTGCTTACTTTTGTGTAGCTTAGATCCTTTTTTTAGTCTGCTTCTTTAAGATCTTTCATGTGGCGGGCTGCCTGACCAGAATAGATTGTAAGTAATTTCCTGGTAAAAACCCCAGAGACTCAAGTCACAGCAAGATGGAGAAGGAGACAGCAAGGACAGTGTTATTAAGAAAGCTCCTGGTTCCAGAGATTCCCAGGGGATGCTCATTATAAGGATCTTGTAACCCTGGGACCTCTGTGCTTTATAAAACCTGGTATCACATTGTGTTAGCTACATGGGCCCTTGAATATCACACTAAACAGTATTTCTCACTCTCTTCATGGCCAAAAATGCTACAGAGGTTGCTAAATGCTGATAAAATTCTACTGAGAGGGGTGCCTGGGTGGCTCAGTTGGTTAAGCATCTGACACATGATCTCAGCTCAGGTCTTGATCTGAGGGTTGTGATTTCAAGCCCTATGTTGGGCTCCATGTTGGGCCCAATGCTGGGTGTAGAGCTACTTAAAAAAAAATTCTGCTGAGAGAACAGGTTATAATGGAGTTACTTTATCTCTTCTCCCACTTCTCAGGAGGAGCTGAGTCTCTCCTCACACTGGACTGTTAGTTATTTTTCCCAGGTAAAGGTGAATATGTCGGGTCAACCCAAGCATGTAGGAATAAGATTTTGCCGATTGTATTAGTTAGTAATTTGGCTGTAAGTAATAGAGAACCTGACCAAAGGTGTATTAAGCAAATAGGGGCTTCTGTTTCTCACAAGCTGCGAATGTGAAGTCAGGCAATTGCCAGAACTCGTTTAGCGGCACAGTGATGGTAGGGCTGTAAGTTGGTACCTCTGTGATTCCCTTGGCTTTTCCCTTGTGATTGCACGAAGGCTGTCACATCTCCAGACAGTGCCTTCTCGTTCAAGGCAGGAAGAGGCAAAGGAGATGGAAGAGTTCTCCCAGAGCCCTCTGTACTTTTCAGCTGAGTCTCTGGCCAGAACTCATTCCCACTGCCACCCAAGTGAAAGTGGAACGTAGCAGACAAAGGAGATTGGAATGACCCTTGAAGAGCCAGTTGACAGTGCCTGGAAAATCTGCTGTAGTTCAAATCCAACCAAGTTAAAACTACCCTGAGGAATGTAAACTCCTGTAAGGGACGTTGGCTATCTCATTCATTACTATTGTGTGGCACGTAATAGGTGTTCAATAAATATAAGTTGGCTTTAGGACCAGGACTAGAGTGAGGCAAAAGGAGGCACTCACTCTGAGGCTCAGGCAGGTACAAGGTTGACATTGGCACAATTCTGAGAACGCTTCCTTGAACATTACACCCTAGGAGGGTCTGGGTAGCTCAGTCGGTTAGGCATCCTGCTTTGGCTCAGGTCATGATCTCATGGTTCGTGAGTTTGAGCCCCGTGTTGAGCTCTGTGCTGACAGCTCAGAGCCTGGAAACTGCTTCGGATTCTGTGTCTCCCTTTCTCTCTGCCCCTCCACCACTCGTTCTCTCTCTCTCTCTCTCTCTCTCTCTCTCTCTGTCTCTCTCTCAAAAATAAATAAACATTAAAAAATAAACAAACAAACATTGCACCCTAGACACTTACCTGAATCCCAGCCCTGGTTGAACTTAATAAAATGAAATTTCAAGAAGATGTATGAAGTAGACACTTTACAACACTGATATTTATACATTATTCTCAAATCATGCCATATCATAAACACTAAAATGAGGATTTAAATCACACCCCCAAGATCAGCAGAAAGAATAAAAGACTATAAGTAGAGGTGGGCTCTAGAGAAAACTGCCTATTGACAAGAGCTAAAGCATGAATTTTAAGCATCTTGAGAAAATGCATTTTGGCAGAGAGGATCTGATAAGATGCCAGAATTCACTGCCATCTCATTTCCACAGTGTGCCCGTGTCATTAAAGCATAGATTACATACTGTCCTACTTTAAATCTACAAGGAAGTTGGCAATCCAAACAAAACCCAGCTGTTTCATATATTCATATGTTGTGGAATAATTGTCAACATAATTTGTGGGAAAAGAGTAAATATAATGGAAGATAATCACCACAGTAGCTTTGCGCTTAGATTTCAGAAGAAAAAAAAAACATTCTTGCACATCACTCTACTAACTGAGCAAGGACCCTGAGGAGAGAGGGAAAGGGGTCGCATTTAGGACCCTGTGTGGCCTGTGTTTGCTGTGCATTGTTGTCCCCTTCCCTCCTCGGCAGTGAAATCCTTCCAGCGTTCCAAGGCAGTCTGTTCCTTGAAGCTTTTGCTTTCCTTCTCATTTCATGGGCCTTCTCCGAATTCCCAAAGCAGTTTATGAGCACAATGGCATAGCTGTTGACAGCAGAGACTTGGGCAGGACACTCCTACCTGTCAGCCCTGACTCTGCCACTGCCTTGTGGCATTTTCTCAGCCCATGACTGGGGTATGTGCTGACTTCCTGGAATAGGGCAGCAATATTTGATAGAACCCACCGCATGAGGCCATGTGCTCATGTGTGTAAAGCACTGAGCCACAGGCCTGGCCACCGGAGCGGTTACAATTGTGGTTATTACCACTTCTCTTCCTGCCTGGATCTGATCCTATGTTAGGTTCCCATCTTTCCTCCAGGCCTTCCCCTCAAGGTCTCACTCCTGCCACCAGAAGAACTTCACAGCTCCTGTCACTTAGATTCTCAAACTCTGATGTACATGCAAAACCTCTGGAAAACATTAAAATACAGAAACTGGCATTCACACCTAGAGATTCAAGCTTCCTGTGTTTGGGGTGGGGTGTGGACATCTTTATTTTTCAACAACACTTCTGGGGCTCTCCTTGTCCCTGATGCTCCCAGTTCCTTCTCTCCAGCAGGGCTGCTCAGCCTCAGTACTACTGGCATTCTGGACTAGAGAATTCTTGGTTGTCGAGGGCTTTCCTGTGCATCGTAGGATATTTAGCAGCATCTCCGGCCTCCACACGTGAGATGCCAGTAGTACCCCTCACCCCTGTTATGACAACCCAAAACATCTCCAAACCTTGTCAAATGTCCCTGGGGTCAGGGGCTGGGTGGGCAGGGTGGGTGAAATCATACCTGAATGGAACTACAGCTCTACCTCACCTGCAGAATTAGCACAGTCCCTTGCATAGCCAGAGGTGCCAAGGGTCTGTTTAGTTGAATTGAGCTCAGATGGATTCAATGAAGGATCTCCCAGGATGTCAATGACACTGACACACACCTGTGATTATGCCTGGAGCGGGGTGGTTCCCAATATTCTACTGCAAAAACTATGTCTTTCTTCATATCGTCTGAGTCTTTCATTTCAGTCTCAGAGGAAGCACATCCTAGCCACCTGCTACACTGCTCTGAGCACTGGGATCTAATGTTTATTCCAGAGGAACATTTTCTATGGGGAAAACCTCTTGAGGGACCACAGCTTTTTGCTGTCTACCACACAGCAATAATTAATTTATTGAATGGACTGGAGTCAATAGAGATAGTTTAATTTTTCCCAACCACGACCTTCAAACGTGATCTGTTGTATGTCTCACTCCACCCCTGGATGACATTTCCAGTATTAAAAGATGCACTGAGTCAAAATTAAAATTTCAGTCTTACTTCCTGTTCCCAAGTAGAGAAAGGGTAAAAACCACTGCATGCCCTCCATCCCCATGTGGATGGCCCTTAGGTACGGGGTCAAATCTGAGCTGGCAGATGGGGAAAGGTTTGGCTTGGATGTGAGCTGTAGAGAAGGAAAGTATGACTCCTACGTCTTAAGAATGAGCTTGGAGCCCTAATGTTTTAGCAGCAGCTACCTCCTCTTTTCTTTGCCTTACTCTTTTCTCTGAATAGAAGAGTGTTTAAAATCACAAGGAGCTATTATAGCAACCCTAGGACCCTTGCTACTGAAATGGTTAATGTAATGGCACAGGTATTTAACAGTGACATAAATTCCTAAAAATGCTTTTAAGGCAAAACTCATCACATGGCCTGGCTGTGGGGAAAATGGGCTTGATAGCAACAAGAGGCAGGAGAGGTCTTTGGAAAGATTGGATGGCTTTGCTGGCAGTTGCTGTTCTCACAGGGCGGGCTTGTGTGACTTTCTCAGTAGGACGGTTTTCTCAAGGCACACACTGTCCCCCTGTCCCAGCACCCCGAGCACTAGGGTGCAAAGAAGGACTGTCCAGGCAAAACCAGGCCCATCCATCGTAGTGCACATCCCTGCCTAGCCTGGAGAGGCCAGGCTGCTGCCGTTCCTTCTCCTCAGTACGTGGCCCACCTCCCCTGTGCTCCCCCTCCCGTGTTTACAAGGCCTTCCTGTTTCCCTAATTCTGTCTCAACTCTTACAGGCTAACTCTGCTCTCTAAAGTTTACCCAAGCTGACTAAACCTGCTTCAGCTCCCTCTGCTCCTTCATATAACCACCCTTTTCCCGAGAGATGAAAACAAGAAGTGTAGTGTCACAGAAAACAGAGAGGATAGTGTTCTTTAGAGAGTGGAGTGAGACATTTCCTTTGGATTTTTGCATCAGAGGATATGGAAGATCTTGGTGCTTTCTCTTGATGGATGTCTGAATAAGTGATCCCTGGGGCTGTCTCTTTGGTTTTGAGATCTACCTCTGTGTTGCAGATTGTTGGGGTCAGGTTCATGAGACAGAGAGAGAAGTGAGAGAAATATGTAATTCAGCTTATTGCCACTAAAGAGAGACAGACACAGAGAGACAGACACACAGGGTGATGTAATTCAGCTTATTGCCACTAGAGGACACCAAAGACCACAGTCTGGGGCTTGAGAGGTGGTGGTTGTTTTTTTGTTTTTCCCCCATAAAGGTTCAACTTAACTCTGCCCCTGAACTCAGGAAAGAAGACTTTCATTGAGAATTATGAAGAGACAGACCTCCATGCATTTTTACCTTTCCACATCCTGTCCCATAATGATTCTTGCATTCCAAGAAGAGTGCTCTGGCAGTGACAGGCAGCTGTGCACCAGGACAGTGGGATGAAAGAGCCTTAACTAGTTACAGTGTGAGAAGACCTGGTGACCATTGCTGCAAAGTCTCCTTTGGCTTTGCTGCTGGTGGCTCCACTCAGCCAGTGCCCCATGTCTCCAGGACTCTGTATCCTTTTGCTCTGTGCGTGTTCCTCCTCACCAGCCAGTGGGGGTGGGGTGGTGGTGAGGAGCTGTCAGCAGGCACTCTGGCTGCCACAGCTGAGCCCTCTCTCTCCTTCAGACTGCACATTCATGTGCTCTCCATCTCAGATCTCTTTACCTTTCTCTGCCCTGCTGCCAATATCTCCATCCAGTCAGCATGACCTCTCATCTGATCATCCCCAGCCTGTGCCACCTTCCCATCCATTGTCCACACTGAACCAGAGAGCTCCTTGACATTGCAAACTGTCACCCCCTCATTGAAGCTCTTTGTGATCTTCTGTTGCTCTCAGTACAGGATCCAAACTGCCCAGCACGGTGTCCCAGGCTCCTTGTGATCTGGTGCCTGCTTACTTGCCCAGTTTCGTCTTTTTCCGACTTTCCACTTCCCACATCCCCTCCCTTTTGCCACAGTGCTTCACCTTACCACCCACCCACCCTTCATCAGTCATACTACAATACTTGTGTTTCTGTATTTATACCGTTTTCTCTTTCGCTTTGGCCTTGGTACTTGGAAAATGCCCAGTGTCCTTCCTACTTCCACCCCGTACGACCTTGGGCTGGATGACTACTCTTTCCTTTAGGATGAAAGCTGAAACATCACCTCCTCTGAGAAGTCTTCAGGGTTAGCACCCTCTTCTGATTTGTTGTGGCTGAGTAGTGGGTTGCTCCCTGCCAATTCCCACTCCCGGAAGCACTGTGTTTCTTACTCCCTGTTCCACAGTCTAACCCAGTGCCCTACTCTTAACTAAGCCCTTACTAAATATTTGGTGGCACAATAGACCAAGTGTACCTGGCCCAGGGAAGTGTGCAGGGCCAACACCAGGTGGCGCTGCGGCCACGTGCATCAGGAGGGATCCTGACGTTGCTCTGGCAAGGCTGGGCCTCCTCTGTTGTCCCCATGCCTGCTTTTCGAGGCTCCGTAAGGGTCTCCTGCAGTCAGGGACACGCTTTGTGCCACGCTGTGATGTTGGTGACACACGTTTGGGGACAGACTCTGGCCCAGGCCTATGGAAGCCCTGAGTGTCTCTCTTCTTCCCCAAGACCCTCCCCGATCCGTGCCTTCTTTGAAAGCCCCCAGTTCTTACCAAACCTGTTTCCTGCCTTGCTTAACTACGTGACTTCAGTACTCAAATTTAGGATTCTGTGCTATTCAAGGGCTTGCTTGTCAGAGTAATCCTTCCTTTACAGCACTGGTGCCCTGAAAACAGCACACAAAGCCTATTAAACTGTCCATGAAATGTGTAAATAAATGATGAAAGAGAATGCTTAATATGGGTATTTCAAGTATGATGGCAGGAGAGAATTTGTGGTTTTTTTTTTTTCCTGAATATATCAAATTCGACTCCAGAGGTAACCGTTAGTATGGTCACTGTGTCCAGTTAGGCACAGGAGATAGAACCAGCAGGGTGTTTTCCTGGACTCTACCCTGCTCTCCTATGAGTGGGTTCCATCAAACTGTTCTTTGAGGTTCTTTTATATTATTTCACAAAGGTGGTGAAGTTGAAAGAGGTCTGCATGAAAGTCAGAAGATCTATGTTTGGGTATGAGCCAGCACTTTGGGCCAAGTTGCTTTACCAGCCCGCGCCTTAGTTCCCTAGTCTGCTGACAGAGGTCAGGACCCGGGGCCGTCACTCAGGGTCTCACATGGTGTGTGAATTCCTGGGAGCCACACCGACTGCTCCCCACTTGCTTTATCTGTGAAATAGAAATCATAGTTATGATTAGCTAATAGGGTTTTTTTTTTAATTGAGATAAAATTTACATAACATGAAATTAGTCATTGAAAAATATACTGTACATTCATAATGTTGTGCAACCACCACCCATATTGATTTCCAAAACATTAAAGCCCATACCTATTAAGCAGTCACTCCCCATTGCCGCCTTCCCCCAGGCCTTGGCCGCGACCAGTCGGTGTTCTATCTCTGCGCATTTGACTATTCTGGATATTTCAAATGAATGGAATCGTACAATCGTGTGACATTTTGTATCTGGCTTCTTTCACTTAGTGTGCTGTTTTTGATATTCCCCCACATTGTAGCACGTGTCAGTACCTCATTCCTTTTTGAGACTGAATAATATTCTGTGGTATGCTTTTACTCTCTTGCCTTTGTACGTAGTCTCCTCTCTCATTAGTGGCTTTGTCCCACTCTCTGCCTGTCAAATTGCTATTCACCCCCTGATGCCCACATCTCAGGCTACTTCCCCAATTCCTGTGGCTCTCTGTTTAGGCATTAATATTGTACTTTTCTCACTGTCCCATAATAATCCATGTGTACCTCCCTTTCTCTACCCACTAGGGAAGTCTGGACTCCCTAGGAACAGGGACAGAACTTTGTTCATCTTCAGGTTCGTAGCACCTAGCAGACCTGACCAACACTATCTACCCAACAGATATCTGTTGAATTCGTGAGTGAGGAGATTCTTCTCACATTTGTCAAGTTTACACTTATTACACAAAAGGAGTAGGCAGTAGTGTGGAAACAGCTCATGATAATGCACTGTTACTATGATCCTAAATCTGGGGTCACGTGGAAATAGTGCATTTGAAACTTGGTGGCCTGGGACAGGTTGAACCACCTTTTGTTCATCTGTTTGTTCGTGGATGGACATTTGGGTTGTTTCTACCTTTTGGCTATTGTGAATAATGCTGTTGTGAATATGACGTATGCGTATTTGTTTGAGTTTCTGTTTTCAGTTCAGCCCCCAGGGTTTTCATGAGGACTGGGCACATGCTTATCACATGGTGGGGGCAGAATAAATGTTAGCACTGATGTTATTAATTTTATCTTGAAGGTGTGTAAATAGGTCCCCACGTGGGTTCTTTCTCTTGCTGTCTCACACACACGGGAGCTGGATCTCGCTCTCTCCCACTACTGGTTTGTAGCCTGTACGTCTCTCCATTCCCCTCCTGCCTGCTGCCGTGGCTGGTGTGGCAAACCAGGGAGGGGAGGGGAGGGTGAAAGAGGCGGGGGAGAAGCAGTGGAAATGCGGAGGGGGAGGTGAGCGGCTGGGAACCACTGGGCAGGTAGTACGGAGGAAGGGGCAGAGGCAGGAAGGACACCAGGTCCGGAAATAGCAGACCCTGAGGAGGGTCTAAGAATGAGGAGGGCACGGGGTTGCTGCTTTCCTGCTCCAGTGGAGGGAGGCGGGGTGAGGCTGGGGCCGGTACCACCAGCAGCCTCTGGTCAGGACTAAGAGGTACCTCAGGAGAGGATGTGCAAGGGAGCAGGAGGTGGCTGGAGTGAACTGATGTTTTTGTACAGAAAGAGGAGATTCTGGTAGTGTCTGGAGCACTCTGTGGGGGTGGCGTTAGGACCAGAAGCTGGGAACAAGCTCCTGGGGTCGTCAGCTTGACATCAGGTGACAAAATAGTAACAAGAAAATGCAGGTTTGAGGAACACGAATGCTGCCAGGAAGGCAGTTGATTTGGGCTGTGGATGAGATTGTTGGAGTAGAGTCTGAACACTCTGGGTAAAAGCTCCTTAGGAGCTGAGAGGGAGGTCTCCAGAAGTGTGGCGTGTGGTCATCTGGAATTCTGGCACACCTGTACCTCTGGTGCTGGAGGGAGCAAAGAAGGATCCACATAGCTTTGGTCAGAGCAATTTCTTCTTAATGTGGAATAGAGAGGCCACGACCTAACAGGCAAAGGCCTCCTTCTTGCCCTGGTGTCCAAGAGAACTGAGAATAATTACTCACATTTGCATTTATATAGTGTGAATTAGAATGCAGGTCTAGGCGGAGGGAACCCATAAGATGGCTCTTAGGAGGTGCTGTAGGAGATGAGGCAGTCAGGCACGCGCATCCCTGACTTACCTCTTCTGGTCTGTTTTCAGTCTGAGCTTCCCTCCCTCCAAAGTGAAACAATATGATCTTTGTTGGGGAGAATTTATAGCTTGTATTGGAGAGGAACAGCTTTAGAGAGCGTTAATCTGAGAGTTGTCTTCTCTGATGACAAGAATCCCCTCCTAACGTGGCGCTCAGGAGAAATATCAGCACTTGGCCAGGGATGGGGGGCCCTTAAGCCAAGGGCAGATCCATTCTAACACCATCTTTCTGCATCTTGAATGCTGTGTTTGCATAGCCTTCAACCATCTTGCTCCTTCATTCACAATTCACATTAAAAAAAAAGTAGTTTCTAGAGTCCCTCATTTACATTGGTCAGTGAGCTCGTAAGATGATTAGTTGTTTTTGGAATAGGGAGGAACTTTCAGATCATTTAATCCAATCCTTCCATTTGACAGAGGAGGAGAAACCAGAGACCCTGAGATTTGCTCAGACATCCCTGGGGCCGCGTCTCCAGGCTCCCAGGCCAGTATGCTTTCCACTCTTGTGCAGGTTTTGAAAACTCCAGCCCCACTGCAGGAGTTTGTATGTGGCCAGGGACCTCTCAGGAGAGGATGCTTCACTGCACGCATTCTTCTCTTCCTGAATATTTAAATCACAAAAGCCAAACTGCAGAAAAATAAATATTATGTCTATTTGTCAGGAGACAGTTAGTGTCTATTTACCCTTTTCTGTCCTCAGAATCTAGGTGTTAATGGACACTAGTCTGTTAATCAAAACATGCTGGTTCCTGGCAGGGATCATTCAGTGTTGAGAATCTCAGTCAAGACAGAAACAATAATAGTTAATATTTAGACCAAAGACGAGAATATTAAATGTGGAGTCAAAGGGGAACATGTAGAATGCTAAATAAAAGAATAAAGCATATAGGGTTGACTCAAAAAGGAGAGTAAAGGGAAGTGAGACTTTTTATTTTATGGCAGGAGGAGGGTTTCAACTATATGAAAGTGTATCTAGGAAAAGCTGTTTATTTGTAACTGTTGTCCAGGCTGGAGAAATCAGATGTTCTCTGGACTAAACAAGTAAGTAAGAAATATGCTGAGCACATAGTTGGTCTAAATGAAAGTTGGGAATTCTGAGAGGTTCGAGGCTGTTCCTTGGAGAGGCTGCTGTCACCCCGTAGGCCAGAAGCAGGTGAGAGGCCGAGCTCTGCTAATGTGCTGTGAACTCTTCTGTCAGATGGCGGGCACGGCACGTCATGACCGAGAGATGGCGATCCAGTCCAAGAGGAAGCTCACCACGGCCACCGATCCCATTGAAAGACTCCGACTGCAGTGCCTGGCCAGGGGCTCCGCAGGCATCAAAGGTCTTGGCAGGTAGGGTCCCGGCCATGGGGAGGAAGGACACTGCCAGGTGAGGCTAATACTGGCTGTGTGACCTTGACCGAGTCTTATTCTCCTAGGGTCTCAGTTCCCTATTTGTAAAATGTAGTTTGGAAGACTTGATCTCTGAAGCATCTTGTGACCGTTTTTGGTTCTTAGTCCCAGATTCAGCAAGGCTGTGTCTGAGATGAGAGCACAGCCCCTGGGACAACTT
The DNA here is from genome assembly GCF_007474595.2 of Lynx canadensis. Taxonomy (NCBI): domain Eukaryota; kingdom Metazoa; phylum Chordata; class Mammalia; order Carnivora; family Felidae; genus Lynx; species Lynx canadensis. The sequence goes on from NC_044303.2 coordinate 211,355,730, forward strand.
GAAGTGAAGAGAGAGGCGTGCCCAGGTCCCAGCGACACCTAGCAGGATGCGGAGAGGGACTCTGCTAGAAACTGACAATGGAAGCGAGCTTGGAAGAGGGAGGAAGTTGCTTTCAGGCAGTCACGTCTTGCTGACTGGAATTGCCTGTGGGATATTCACTGCCGGTGGGCTTCTCCCAACTCCATAGGACCTGTCCTCTGGCCCTCTGAGAGTGTGAGAAGTCCTCAGGACCAGGAAACCCAAGGAAAAAGAGATTGTAAGCCTCCAACTGGCAGGATCTCTTTTTTTTTTTTTTAATTTTTTTTTTCAACGTTTATTTATTTTTGGGACAGAGAGAGACAGAGCATGAACGGGGGAGGGGCAAAGAGAGAGGGAGACACAGAATCGGAAGCAGGCTCCAGGCCATCATCAGCCCAGAGCCCGATGCGGGGCTCGAACTCACGGACCGCGAGATCGTGACCTGGCTGAAGTCGGACGCTTAACCGACTGCGCCACCCAGGCACCCCCAGGATCTCTTTTTAACAGACTGCATGGAATGCCTGCCTGCATGGGCCAGGTGTTTGTATGTTTGTGGGTGAACAAGGCTTCTCCAGGCCCCAGGCAGGACTTAGACTAAGGAAATGGACTGTCACAAAAACCAGAATCTCCGTGGTGATGTTGTAGGTTAGAGAAATACAGGGCACCGCAGCAGGGGCATCCGACCTCACATGTGGAGGTTATAGACAGCTTCACTTACAGCGAGGAACTTACTGAGCATTGGGGACATCACTTTTAATAGTCTCAAATTCTCAGACTAAGCCTGGCTCTGTCAGAAGCCCAGGCTATGGGTATGTGGACCCTGGTGGCCAGGCAGTCACAGTCCAGTGAGAAGACTAGCCCATTTCTCTTCAATACTGTATCACCCCAACCTACAACCTCCACGTCTTTCATCCTGGAGCCATGTCATTGTCCGTGGTGCAAACCCCTCAGGAACACTGCCCTCTGTCCCACTCACTGGCCCACTCAGTTGAGTCCCTCTTGCTGCCTACCCACCCCCCAACCCCTCCTAGCCCTTCCACTGTGAGCCAGTCTATTGGCTCATCCTTGGCCTTTTGCTCCACTGTGTGCTCTGCCTTGGCCCCTTTACTAGTTTTTCCCTTCCCTCAATCTCTCCTCAACTCAGGTGGAAGGTGCTCCCTAGTTTTCCTCTTTATGGGACCACAAAAGTAAAGTGCCATTTTTGTCACATGATGTCAAGGATACATACTGTCAACGTGATTTATCGGTATTGGTATTTACCTTGATCACCTGGCTGAGGTAGTGTTTGTCTGGCTTTTCCCATGTAAACTTACCATTCCTCCCCAACCCCATTCCATACTGGACTGGAAGGAAGGAAGTCTCCATGCAAAGCCACACTTAGGAAGTGGGGAGTATGCTTCCCTCCTTGAGGACAGAGCGTATGTGCATAATTTATTTGGAATTCTACTCAAGGGAAATTTGTCTTTTCTAAATAATATTTATTTATTTATTTAATCATTTATTTAAACCCATATGGACTCATGGATATTTATTTTATACTTTGTGTTACAATTTAACACTATTTTATTGCTCAAACTCTAGAAAATTGAGCTTTAGAAGCTCTTTCAGTTGGCTCCTATGTCCCTTTGACATATCCCCAACATTGTTAAGTTTTTTTCTTTGTTTGTTTGTTTTGAGTGCTTCCTTACTTTCTGTACAAGATACTCCAAGTTCATCTTGAGTATTTCGTGTCCCAGTCCTAGAATCAGACATTTCTCCAAGAAGCCCGATTCTTTTTATTGGATAATTGCATTAGAAATCAAGATCTAGGCTCTAGATGTGCTTGTTGTTACTGGGGTGTTACTTCTAGGTTCTCTTAGCTGACAGAAGAAGAAAGTATATGTGTAAATATATGTACAATCTATAGATATTTTTATATGTAATCATCTGTGTTTATATTAAGCTAAGCATGAGTTCATACTAATGTCTCCAACTCTAGCCCATTACCACATGCATCCGACCATTTAGCCTCCTCCCCTGGCTTATCTATAAATTCCCATTTCAACAGTGATAAATCTGGCTCCCACCATCTGCCATCTATTTACTTAATTGTTCAGTTCCAGTATACCTTATAGCAATGTCAGAATTGTTAGGGGCGCCTGGGTGGCGCAGTCGGTTAAGCGTCCGACTTCGGCCAGGTCACGATCTCGCGGTCCGTGAGTTCGAGCCCCGCGACGGGCTCTGGGCGGATGGCTCGGAGCCTGGAGCCTGTTTCGATTCTGTGTCTCCCTCTCTCTCTGCCCCTCCCCCGTTCATGCTCTGTCTCTCTCTGTCCCAAAAATAAATAAAAAAAAAAAACAAAAAAAAAACTTTGAGAATTGTTAACTCAAATCTCCATGGGAAATATTATTATCAACTAGAGTCCAGTGCTTATGTGCAGTTCCTTTTGCCTTTAGTCCTACAGACTCCCATCTCCACAACTACTTAAGTCAGCACCTTCATACTCCACAGCTCCCCCCCACCCCCTTTCAGTGAGGTTGTTTCAAACTTTTGTAATACAGTTGAGTTCTCTTGTCACTGTGCATTCCTTCCTGGGATCCCCTAACCTCCTAAATAGTTATTTTAAAATTTGTATACATTAAATTTTATTCTTTGTAGTCTACAGTTCTATGGGCTTTAGCAAGTATATCATGTATCCACCATCATAGAGAATAGTTTCACTGTCCTAAAAATTCCCTATTGCTCCACCTATTCTCTTCCTTCCTTCCTTTTTCTTTTTATTGTATGTATAGTTTTGCCTTTTGCAGAATGTCATAGAATTAGAATCACATAGTACATTTTCTTTTAAGGTTTTCCTTTTATGAGATTCTGGGAAGAGGCTCTCCAATTTTGGAAGGAGAGTACAGACAAGAATCTAGGGCTTCTGTATTTTACTTTGAGTAACGTTGAGAGTGGTTTATTTTTAAATCTTTGTGCTTACATCTTATTCTATGCTCTTTTCTTTCCTGTGTGTGTGTGTGTGTATGTGTGTGTGCATTTTCTTCAGAGTGTTTCGAATTATGGATGACAATAACAACCGGACCCTTGATTTCAAAGAATTTTTGAAAGGACTAAATGATTATGCTGTGGTCATGGAAAAGGAAGAGGCAGAAGAGCTCTTCCGGAGGTTTGATAAAGATGGAAATGGAACAATAGACTTCAATGAATTTCTTCTCACATTAAGAGTAAGTGGCCTCATGAATCAGTGTATCTTCTGAGTTTGGCTTTCACGTGGTTTGGGTTGGTTATTTTGAGGTTTTGTTTTCAGAAGTTGTTACTGTGCTGTGGAGGAGATGGGAAGGAGATTGATAACAAGTTTAGGGACTTTTTGGAGTAACCATAATGCATGTCATTTAACAGCACACAATTTCATACCACTGAGAGAAATCAGATATTTCATCATATATCTTATTAAAAAAAAGCTCATTTGCTTGTGTTGTCTGTGTTTGTGTGTTTTTTTTTTTTTCTATTTATCTAGCCTCCGATGTCTAGAGCCAGGAAAGAGGTAATTATGCAAGCTTTTAGGAAGTTAGACAAGACCGGAGATGGAGTTATAACGATTGAAGATCTTCGTGAAGTGTATAATGCGAAGCACCATCCTAAGTACCAAAATGGAGAATGGACCGAAGAACAAGTATTCAGGAAGTTTCTGGATAACTTTGATTCACCCTATGACAAAGATGGATTGGTAAGGAAAAGAGCTTAACCTAAGTGAAGTTTCTTCTGTTGAATTTGTCATTGAAATTAGGAAATAGGTCCAAAGCCTTAAAAAGTACTTATAGCATATTCATTATAAATAGGAGTAAAATATCTCCTTAGAGACTATTTAGACAGTTGGCAACTAAAGTGATGATATATGTGTGTGTGATATATGATATATATGTGATATATATATTGGTGAGAGGTCCACATATAGCTAAATACCCATCATCTGAAGAACACAATATTTTGATTTAACACTCCATTGCACGGTTACTTATGTTTACCATACTTAGCCAGCCATATTCCAACTAACTCAACTAGGGTAAAGCCTATTTAACTTCAAAATGAAACCATGATTTAATTTTTTTGGAACATGATTCACAAGGTATTTCAAGATATTGAAGTGTTTTTCGCACTCATCCTTACAGTATCATTTGTTATCACACTTTGCTGTGTGGAAATGCCATTTAAGGGAAGCTTTCAGTAAAGGGAATGCCAGATAACAGAATTTACTTTGATTTTGTCTTGAGTAGGCTTGAGATTAACTTGCATTTCTAAACTATAGTGAACTTAAAAACACCTGATTTCCATTAATGGTATCTTCAAGTTATGAACATATAGCTTGGTAGGGTAAGGAATTACATCTCTGCAACTGTGATGTTGTCTCCCCAGGCTGAGATGACAATGTCATCTGTCTTTTATCAACAGGCTTAAGTGGGCTTTTGAACTCAGAACCAGTTCTGGTCTTAGGTGTCCTAAAGGCCCTGATGATGGGGAAGGGAGTGTTCTACTTGGTCCACAGTCAGCACCAGCAGATGCCTGGGGAGGGTTACTCGGAACCGCTGTGTCACACAGGAAGGAGTAGTGGGGCACTGGGCAGGAAGAAAAGATATTAATGATAGGAATAGGAAGCAAGGCTTCCTCTTCTTAAGGGAGTTTCTCCCAACTTTTTCCATAAAACTTCATGGTGAGTCTAATTAGCAAGAGGTTAGGGGAGTAGTAAGGCAACCTTTCTTTCCTTCCTACTGACATTTTCCTGTTGGGGACAGAGAAATACCCTTCATTTTAGTTGAAGGATTAGAGAGGTGGATTAAAAAAAGGGCGGGGGGGGGGGCTAGATTCTCAAGGGAGCCTAATGCTTAGGGACAGAAGTAACAGAACCAAACCATATGTTTTCTTCCAACATTGCTGGTCTTTGATCTCTGAAATGGCAGTGGAAAAATAGTCAACTGCCATTTCCCCAAATTAGCCCGCCTCTACATGAGATCCCAGGGTGTACTTGCCTCCTCTCTGCAGGTGGTTCCTTCTCCTCGTTGCCAGGGGAAACCTCAGCTGCTCTTTTCTCTACCCCAAGTCAAAGTAGCCAGTTGTTATGATTCAGCTGATTTAAAGTTCCCACTTCTGTCCCTTTTGACATTTATTTTAACAAGCCATCTTAAGTTCTCAAATACTCATAAAGGTCATTGGGGTTTTTAGTAGTTACAGCATTTGCTATCACCTGACTATCACAGACACTGTGTTAATATCCAGCTGACTGTGCATGATCATCATCCAGGCTACGTATTAATAACGTACATTACTGGCTGTACTGCAGAACTACAGAATCTGATTATTTTTGGGTGGGGATCAAGGATTTACAGTTTTAGTAAGTACCCCAGATGGCTCTTATTCACATTCATATTTGAGATCATTGTCTCTAAAAGATTCAGAAGTAGTTTTTAATTACTACATATAATATGCACATGAACCTCATTTGGCATAATTATGGAGCTGGATCATTTATTGACTACTTATCTACTGGGTATAGTACTAAGCGTCTTAAAATACATAATGAAAATATTTTTGGAAAGTGATGTGGAATTCAAACCTTTGTTCATTGAATCATATTTTATTTATTTTTTTTTTTTTATTTTTTTTTTTTTTTTATTTTAAATTTTTTTTTTTCAACGTTTATTTATTTTTGGGACAGAGAGAGACAGAGCATGAACGAGGGAGGGGCAGAGAGAGAGGGAGACACAGAATCAGAAACAGGCTCCAGGCTCTGAGCCATCAGCCCAGAGCCCGACGCGGGGCTCGAACTCACGGACCGCGAGATCGTGACCTGGCTGAAGTCGGACGCTTAACCGACTGCGCCACCCAGGCGCCCCTGAATCATATTTTAAACACACAAAGAACTATTGATGTAAACAAACTCCACGATAAATTCTTTTATAAAGAGAAGAATTAGTCCTTAAGTGAGCTTTTCCAAATTGAGTTGTTTTATACATTAAGATTTCTTATGGTGAAGCATAGCTAGCTATGCTTGAAGCCAGTGCACTCATATATGGCTAAAAAATGTAGCGGATATTTCCCCTCGCCCATTCATGCTCTGTCTCTCTCTGTCCCAAAAATAAATAAACGTTGAAAAAAAAAATTAAAAAAAAAAAAAAAGGGGGCGCCTGGGTGGCGCAGTCGGTTAAGCGTCCGACTTCAGCCAGGTCACGATCTCGCGGTCCGTGAGTTCGAGCCCCGCGTCGGGCTCTGTGGTGGCGGCTCAGAACCTGGAGCCTGTTTCCGATTCTGTGTCTCCCTCTCTCTCTGCCCCTCGCCCATTCATGCTCTGTCTCTCTCTGTCCCAAAAATAAATAAACGTTGAAAAAAAAAATTAAAAAAAAATGTAGCGGATATCCAAATAAGACAGAATTTAGAATAAGCCAATAAATTTAGCATATCATTATGATGCTGAAATTTGTGAACTTTTAATAGTTTGGGCTAAGTTCTCAGGTAGTCATAAAAACTCCTGAGTTTGTAGCAGTCATGGATTTTGATGTAATGGATCCTGTGTTAATAATCCTCACACCCCATCCTCAGAGCCCTCTGTGCACCAGAAGCCATGTGGATAGAGGTATGAAAGCAACCAAATCATGTATGAAGTGAACCTTCCTCACTCTAATTCTATCCCTAAAACCCACCCTAGTTGGGTGAGATTTTCATTTCTTACTTTTTTATTTTTATTTTTTAATTTTTTTAAATGTTTATTTACTTTGACAGAGAGAGAAAGAGAGAGCGTGTGAGCAGGGGAGGGGCAGAGAGAGAAGAAGACAGAGAATTCCAAGCACTGGCAGTGCAGAGCCCAACACGGGGCTCAAACTCACCAACTGTGAGATCATGACCTGAGTCAAAATCAAGAGTGAGACTCTTAACCCACTGTGCCACCGGGGTGCTCCACTTCTTCCTTTTTTTAATATCTACGTTTGGAAGTTTTCATTTATATATGTTATTTTATAATTACAAATATATTTTTTAGATGTCAGAAGTAGATTAGCTTTTGAGTAAATATGGGTCTTACAGTCTTCTCTCATATAGAAATTTTTTAATAATTAAAAATATTTTAAATACATTACTGAGTGTATATAAATAACTTAAATTTATTTTATGATTTTTCTAATCAGTCTGAAACAGAGAAAAAGGTACTGTGTTCTGTACCATGACTCAAATATTTCCAATGCTCCCATTCAGGACCTTCTCCATTATAGAACGAATATTCTGTCAATTCACAGTAGCATAGTCAAGAGGCTGATCAAAAGCAGAGGTGTCCATTCTATCCCTTTTTACTAATGTCAAACAAAATAATTAAGTAGGAGTAGTTATTATGACTGAAAATTAATTTACTACAATGAGGGAAAACTTGGGGAAATTATAGGATTTGTCATTCAGGCTATTTTGAGTATAAATTGAGTCTCAGGAAACAAGCAAACACTTCACTAAGAATAATTGATGGCCTTTTCTGAAATGATCAATTATATTAGCTCTGATGTCTGGTTTTATGTAATCTGACTTCTGGAAGGTTTAATGCTGGATAACTGGGAAATGCAAAGGAGGACATACGTAAAGAAATTGAAGAAAGGAGAACATTAATGGTATTCTAATTTTAACAAAAGCTATGCACATATTTATTTCTACTTCCAGACCATCGAAAAGCCCAGCTCAACTATTAGTTCAGTCCAACGACTTTCTTCCTTCTGCTTTTTACTGTTTTGTGGGTGGTGGGGGGGGGGGGGTAAGTACAGGGAGAGAAATTTCGTCCCCTGACTTTTTTTTTCTCTGTTCACTTATGATTACAGTAAAAAAGGCAAGTGGGTCGATCAGCTCATATGATTATTAGAAGACATAAGTAGGCACTCTGGAAGGGGGGTTTTGAATTATTTATGGATTTCACTTTTTGATGTTTTTAATCTTTCATGACATTTAAAATTGAGGGCTGACTAGGGGTGCCTTAGTGGCTCAGTTGGTTAAGGGGCCGACTTTGGCTCAGGTCATGATCTCAAGGCTTGTGAGTTTGAGCCCCTCATGGGGCTCTGTGCTGACAACTCAGAGCCTGGAGCCTGCTTTGCATTCTGTGTCTCCCTCTCTCTCTGCCCCTCCCCCTCTTGTGCTCGCACGCGCGCGCTCTCTCTCTCAAAAATAAATAAACGTTAAAAAATTTTTTAATTGAGGGCTAACTAGAGAACAACAAATTTCCCAGCCATTGTTGTTGTGTCTGTGTCCTCCCATGGAAGCAGGGCTGTACTTTGGGTTACACTGATTGCTCACAGAGATCCTTCCAACAGGAAGACAATTCCTTCTCTGAGTCAACTAATCCCATCAGCTACTATGGTTGAATTGCAGTGTACATATCACTGACAGCTATTAAAAAATAAGATCGATACCTGTTTCTTCTTTCTAGCAGTAAAGTGATAACAAAATCTAGCCTGGAAAAACACATTGGTTGCTATACCAAAGAGACAGTTCTAAGAACAGGATGGAGAGAACCCAGGCTAGGGTGAGGGGGCATGGAGGAGGGGCGTCTTTTTTCACTCACTTTGTGCCTTGAATGAGTAATTTCTATCTTAAAAAAGCATGAAGTTAAGGAGGATTTAACTATAAATCTATTTCTTTATCCACAGGAAAGAATTCCACTTTCTAAAAGGTAACACATTACTTGCCTCGACCCCAGGGCATGCCGTGTTGTTTCTGACGTGTCACAGAAAGCCTGTACTAACTACAGCTAAAGAAACTTGTTTCTTGCTCTGAATTTCAGTCTCACTGATCCGAACAGATGGGTTCCTGCTCTTAAAGAGAGGCGAGAACCTATGTTTCACTTTCCATTTAGGTTGGTGTGGAAATTTTCAAGATTTTCTATTCATCTTCCCCTCTGCCACCCATCAAGGCCATCCTCAGCTTGACTCTGCTCTTGTCTGAGATCTATTCTTGATCTGTGTCATTAAAAAGCTTCCTTGACCAAAGTTCCCCTCCCATTTACAGGTACTAGAAATATGCTTCCATTGAAGTGGTGGGAAGCAAAGTTATGTTTTTGTTTCTGACTTTTCCACTGCAGGTGACCCCCGAGGAGTTTATGAACTACTATGCAGGGGTGAGCGCATCCATTGACACTGATGTGTATTTCATCATCATGATGAGAACTGCCTGGAAGCTCTAAATGTAGGATCTGGGGACCAGGGCATTGGGTGCAGCCACATGGCTCCAAATGATTAAACATCAGCCCCAAACCAGGATCACATTTGATTTCATGTTCATCCCAGTGATTCTTCCCTGTCAACACACACTGTATTTTCTAGGGCAGGCATGACACTATGTAGTTAACTGTGACTTAACTTCTCTGAAACTGTTTCCTTAGCTCTAATATAGGAATTAATTAAAATAAGATTCGGAAAGCTCTTAGAGCCAGGCTCTAGGATACATACATGTGTCTAATAAACATTAGGTGCCTTCCTTGGCCATTAATAAAAGTTTGAGTATTTTAATTGTAATTCCCACCCACACACCCACAGTCTTTCTCCACATCCTTTTAGATGGTCTATTTCTAGGTGTGAGAATTCATCTGTTTTTATGACTGACTGTAAATTTTCTTTAAGTTTATTTATTTATTTGGCAAGAGAGAGACAGAGAGAGGGAGAGAGAGAGAGCTCACAAGCACACATGAATGGGGGAGGGGCAGAGAGAGACAGGGAGAGAGAGACAATCCCAAGCAGACTCCATGCTATCATCGCAGAGGAGACAGATGAGGGGCTCAAACTCATGAACTGTGAGATCATGACCTGAGCTGAAACCAAGAGTCAGATGTCTAACTGACTGAGCCACCCAGGCACCCCCCTGACTTTAAGAGCTTCAGTTACAAATTGGGTACCAGAAGAGAACACACATTAGCCTCAATTTTTATACCTGAATCTTGAGTTTCTCTGCCCGTGGTTTAGGGAAGCCTTGGTGTGGTGAATAGATTAGAATGACATTTTTGGGTCATCTAAAGCTTCTGTGAGATGGGAGGCCATTTCCTTGAGCAGTAGAGCTAGGACCATCCCTGTGGTTAAAATTTGAGGCTGGGCTGTGCTCTCAGATTTTATGGGGGACCTCTTGTTTAGTGAGTGAGCAGATTGTATCATCAAACCTTTGTCCGGTGGAATGTTCATCCCCTCTCCCTGCCATGGGCCAATGATGTTGACATTCCCACCATCACAAGAGGGTGGGGTATGACATAGACAAGGGTCACAGGCCTACTCCAAAGAGTGTGTTCCATCTTGACACTTTATGGCCCAAAGTATTCTCCTTCCAGCTCTAAGCTTTGGCTTTATATCATCAATGTGCAAGAATCTCCCCATGAAAGACTTCAAAGCAAAGGCAGCTTCAGCTGTTAGAAAATAGATGTTGAAACGATCACTCTCCTTCTATGTGTTCTGTGTCTGGGGTCAGAGATAAAAACACAGTGATCAGCCCTTTGGCTGTGATGCTGGAGGTAATAACCACCTGCCTTGTTATCAGGGCCATCCTTTTTTGTCTCCTCTGTCCCTGGCTGTACTCATCCCCTGGCTTGGGGGCATGCATTGGGATAATAGTTAAGATCCCATGTATTTAAGTGGCTCTAGAATTAGGGTCAAGCACACTTGCCATATTTTGTACTAATTCACTTGTTTACTTTTATCTCACAGACTTGGAAGTCTAGATCAAGATATACTTTGATTTAAAATTTGTGTTTAGAGCAGGTGTTTCCAGATGAGAATCATGGCAGTTTGCTTGTTGTCAAGAAGCTAAACTCCCACAGACTCTGATGACAGACTGGAAAAGTGACCTTTTTCTTGAGGATGGGAGCACCCCCAAATTTCGGGAAGCTAGTTTTTCAGAAATTAATTACACAAGTTTGGTTTTCCACTGGATTTACTATCTAGGCTTATATAAAGATTGGAAGGCTGAAAGATGCCAAGTATTATGAAGAAATATGTAGAAATGAGGTAGAAATCCAGTAGAAATTGTGATGGGCTGTATCAGAAAAATATCCATGTTTTCTGTAACCTGTACTTTGCCAGTCGTGGCTAAGGAGAGGTTCCTTGTTTCCTGGCCATGGGCAGTTTCAAGCCTACTGCTCTAGATAGATCTGTGTCTTTGATTCTAGGAATGACTCATACCTCTGCTTAACTGGGGACATAGAGTTAGCATGTGATTCTGAACAAGGACTAGGCCATAGCTATCAGCTTCGTCTCCCCCAGTCATATTTTTACTTCCTGTCTAAATGGGGCACAGGCCATGCTCTCAGATTTTAGATAACACGTGCCTCACAGTCTGTTTGGTCACATTCAGTTATCTCTCTTCTAGCAGGTCAGGTTGTGGGCCCAAAAGTGAGGATTCCCCCAAGGGCCTCTCCCCTACCCCCCTCCTCCCTCCACCCCTGTAAACAAGATCTAGCAAGTTGATCACCAAGGATCACTCCACTCCTATTTTGAGCCTTCTCTGTGATTTCTGGCCTAGTCAGAAATTTAACTCGATTATTATAAATTTAACTGTATTATAAATTTAACTCATTATTTAACTCTATTCCTTCTGGTAGCAGTGGGAGGAACAGAGAAGAGTCTTTTAAGAAAAATCATTTGCTAATACTTTTCTGGATGTAGTTTTTGTTTATTTGACTTTCACAATTTAAATTTTACTCCATTTGCAAATTAAAAAGTAAGTACCGAGGTCAGAAGATAAAACACAATAAAAAAATCTCCAAAATAACTCGTAGGAGCACCTTACCTGTTGGGTCTGAACCCCAGAGAGCAAGTAAACATACAAGCCAAAGATAAGAGGGTGAATTTAGTAGCTTCTCCTGAAACAGAAACAGTGTATGTGAATATTCTGAGAATCGTGATTGCTCAGAATAAGCCGCCAATATCAGTACTGTATCTGGGTTCTAGCTCCCCCTAAAGACAACCCTAGGGAGGAAGGGAGGGGTGACCCTAACTCACCCTCTCTTCAAGGGCTGGTTCACATCCTGCCTGAGTTCCCTTCAGAAGCACAGGTGAGTAATTCAAGAAACGTTGGTGTCGTAGTCTAGGGAAGAATTCCTCCTGTCATTCTGCACGGCTAATTTTCTGACATTCATAGACATTCAAACCTTGATAGAATTTTTCTTCCCAGACCCAAATGGCACCCTGGAGGCTGATGTATGGCTCTTGGTGGTTTGGTGGCAGCATGGAGTAACACTTCATACCCTAGTAGCAGCTTTCTAAGGCAGAGCTGGGCCCCCCTCAAGTAGGCTGTCGATTGGCTTTGTCACATCACAGTGTTAGATTGAATACATCCCACTGGTAAATATGTATTGAGTCACTGCTATGTGCCCTGTTCTGTTCTAGGCTGTGGGGATAGAGGAAGGAGCTAGAATGAATGTAAATAAAACCACTGGCTTTCAAACCAAACTAATAGCCCAGAGCTAAGATATCAGAGAGGAAACATAGGCACTGAAGCCAAGACAGTTGCAGCCCTTTATATGGCAGTGTGTTGCAGAGCATGTAGTAAATTTGGTGAATGTAGACAATCTATCAAGACAATGTCAGGAAAATACTCTTCTGTTCTTGGAAGCAGACCATTGTGTCTGCCTTTCACTTCTCTTGGCCAGTGTGGATTGCCTCACTGAGCCACAAGAGTACAAGCAGGTAATGATTCAAGCCTCTTTAGGCACCCAACAGATGGAATTTGTTCTGCTGATGTTTAATCAAGTGGAGAGATGAAATTAACCAAATGCATTTTTGGCTGGTGTGTGGGTGCCCTTCTGCTCCCCTTTCATGAAATTCTACTAACACCTCTGAGCGCTATACCCTTTTGGATTTATGCACAACTCTCTGGGCCATAGAGAATCATGGCAGTTCCAATTTCTCAGTTCAGTCCATAGAATGGCTTTCTTGGAAATTATAGGCTGTTCTTTTAAATCAAGAGCTTGTTGAAAGAAGCAGCAAAGTTTTACATTTCAGAAATGCTTATGATTCAAGGAAAAACAAAGGAGCCAAGGATCTGATAGGTTGTCATATAATGTTATCTTCATATAATTGATCCTTTTGAAAGCCAATGTCTCTAAGCATGATCCTACTCTTCCAGGTCGCTGATGTGGAAACTATATAACCTTGATGGAGATAGCCAGTTCTTTTCTTCTCATAAAAAAGCTCACTAAATGAATCCCCTAAAATTATGTCTTGTAAAACAGATGACGGGTGAAATCTGTTGGAAGAAACATAAACAAATGATTGATGGGGGTTCTGAGAACACTGCTGTGTGAGAAGAGTTCTTTTGCCACCTCAGTTGGTGCGGTGAGAGGTTGTGGTGAAGCAGCTCTTCCTCTCTGAGAATAGCATGACCTTCTTGTTTTATTTTCACACCTGCTTCACCAAAGCCAGTATCTTCCCTCAGCAGAATAGAGTGGAAGGTGCTCGTTAGGAGTGCAAGACACTGAAACTATGAGCCACCAACCATTAGCTGAGGTTTTGATAATGGACCTGGTAACTACCAGAAAGGTATATTGTATCAGGGAAAGAAAAATCTCCTAATGTAATAGTCTATTTTCTTTTGTCCTAGATTCTTCTTCCTCTTCATAAGTGGAATTTATTTATGGTTTCTCTGGAGTGTTACACAAATCCTAACAGCCATTGAACACGGGTGATGGAATTTCTGTTTCACCAAAGTTCCTGTGAGCGCCGTGGGTTTCCTGTTCCCACTCTCACTCCCAACATGGGGTCAAGTGGCAGATACCCAAGATATGCACAGGGTCATACCCATTACGCTGCCCATGTAACTATCATTCATCTCCAGTTTCATTCTGCTCTAGGTCCCATAATAAATTTAAGATAGACCCTGTGACTCAGAGCTCAAGCACCTGAAATTTGAAGCCAGACCTGAGTATGTAGCTTGTAATCCTGTCATGAAAGACTTGAGTTATTTTTTTTTTTTTTTTTTTTTTTTTTTTTTTTTTTTACCAACCTTAAAATTTGGTGCTCAGACACTGGTATTGATTCTGGGAACATCTCGATCTTCAATTTGAAAGGTTTGAGTTGCTTGTCTCCTAGAAACACTTAGGCCACATGCAGAACTGATGACAATCAGTGCTCGGAGAGAGCCTTAGAGCAGGAAAGGAACCCATAATTGAGAGAAAATGACAGATGGCAGAGTAGTTTGCTCTTGCCATGGTTATAGGGAGCCCCAAAGCACTTCCACCTTGATGGGATAAAGTGCAACAGAAATGCAGGGCATTACCAAACGTCAGGCACTGACTTAATGAGACCCAGATCATTCTTCTAGTTTCCAAGGGGGACTGGAAATTAAATTCTGTTCCACAGATTGCATACTTAGTCATGCCTCAAATCTCATTTAGCAATATCATTCAGCATTCATTTATTTAAGATTATTTTTGAAGCTGCACAGTAAATACCATAAATCACCGTTAATTTAACTTTGCTAATTGAGTTCATTTAGATAGGGTTTGAATGAAAATTTACTTTTGTTTCATCTATACTAAAGAGAATGAGCAGGTCAGTATATAAAGATTATAGGAGCTGTGCCTACCTACGTTCATGTGTGTTTTATAGATATTTGGAGAGATCTATTTGCATATGAATGCCATTAGTAGGCTAGTCCTAAAAAGTTCCCACATATCTCAAAACCGTCCTAGGCCAATTGTTTGATGGCAAAGCTTTATTTATGCAACTGTACGTAACACAAACTATTTTCTAGATATTGAGGCATTCCTATATGTAAATCCTATCCTGACTGTATTTTAAATAGAAATTGAAGCTGAAAAAACAATGTTTTATAAGGCACAATTTCCATGCCATTTATGCTATAAATTTTAAAATATTTTGTTTAAAAAGTTATACATGCTTATAGTAGTAAGCTACATATGCATTGAAAGTAAGAATTTGTCATAAAAGCAATAGTTAGGATATTACTTCAAGGAACCAGAAATTGAGAAGTTTTTGAGTTGCAAAATTAGATATGGTTTAAATATATAATACCAACTTTGTCATTGTTATTTTATCATACCGTGCCTTGCCATTAACATGATTCTGATTTAATAGAATTTCTTCAATTTAAGGCTGGAAAACATTAACGACCCTTGTACTAAAAGAGTTCATCTAGTTTTTATTTCTGTTTTAAGGTCTTTCTAAAATCTATTTCTTCTTAATTAGCTAACATGTTAC
Source organism: Lynx canadensis (assembly GCF_007474595.2). Lineage (NCBI taxonomy): Eukaryota > Metazoa > Chordata > Mammalia > Carnivora > Felidae > Lynx > Lynx canadensis. The sequence continues at coordinate 211,370,942 of NC_044303.2, forward strand.
ATATCATGCTTCTTTAAAAGTTTACTTCCTAGATGGTGCTTTTGGATCATTTAAAAATGTTATGTGTGTGATATTTCAGTTTCAGGTTATGGAATTTATTCTTTGAAAATGATGAGGCCCTGTTCAAACTGTACTTGCTCATGTTTTTAAAAGAACAAAATGTAATCCCCCCCCCAAAAAAAAACCACATTATTTTGACAGCCAAGAATGAGAGTTTGAAAATTTTATGTTAACATTCATTTTCTTGCAGGCTTGGACTACTTCTGTCTAGTGGGCCAAGCAAGTTCCCACAATGCTCAGCCTCTGAGTGGTGCCCCTAGGACTGTGGGCAATAGAATTACTCTATGCATTGGTATTGAGGAATGGGGGTGGTTAAGAGGGATGAGAGAGAAATGGAACCTAGGGGCTGATTCCTGCTCTTTTACTTTCTTGTTTCCCATTGTAGGAGGCACAGGGCCAACTATGAAATGCTAACATGTATCCTGACCAAATTGAGAAATTGGCCTTCTAGCACTTCTTATATGGCTAGTTCCTTGCCCTCTGCTATTGAACACCAGGCATCATGGATTCCTGGGTGACCAAGGATCCTGGAAAGTTGCCCCCACTCTCTAGTTCTATCCTTACTTATGTGATCAGTCTAAACTTTCCCTAAAGAGCTTTTTATCTGTGCATTTATGCTGTAAATTTCTCTATCCTAATGTACTAATAATAATCACAGGTGCAATCATACAAAGGATGCTCTAAAGTAGTGCTTTCTCATAGAAACTTCTGTGATGATGGAAATATTCTACATCTGTGCTCTCCAAGATGTCAGCCACTAGCCACATATGGCTACTGAGCAGTTTAAATGTGGCTAGTTCAACCAAGGAATTCAATTTTTCATTATGTTTAATTTTAACTAGTTTAAATTTAAAAAGCCATATGTGACTAGTGGCTACTGGATAGCACAGTTCTAAACATTTTTTATCTTAATGCAAAAAAAAAAAAAAGATGGCCAGTGGGCTGGCAAATCTTGCAAATGCCTCACCTTAGAGGGGAAAGGAAAACCAGGTACCCTGATCCCCAATTACCTGAGTTTCTTGATTGCCAATGGCAATTCAGACTCAATAGAAAACATTTCAGGGAGAATGTAAAATGCTCTACTAAGACTCACGTGTTTTGACACCATTTCCTTCTTTTCCCCTTGCTTTATCCCCCACCCCCAACCAGGTTTCAAAAGAAGAATTTTTGAACTATTACGCTGGTGTTAGTGCTTCTATTGACACCGACGCCTATTTCATTTTAATGATGACAAAATCCTGGAGATTATGACACTGTCTATTAATTCTTTTGGAAATCATGGACTCTCAGAGAGTGGAATGACTTTGAAAGAAGTCCATTGCTATAGATTTTTGATAAGATATAAACTGAAGTTTCTGAAAAAGCTAGCCTATGAAAAGCAATAGATCTTCAGTCATCTTACTTAATTGCCTGGAACATATCCATATTCTTAAATGCCTAGGATATATATTTAAATCAGAAAGAAAGGAAGAACAGAAGGAAGAAAGGAAGCCATGGAGTGAGGCTGGAAAGTGGTTCTTAGGTGAAATCATGTATTTCTTGTTATAGTTGTTTCTCTTATAGGTGTACATGTAGGTGGTTCCCCAACTTTCACTTATTTGTTGTCTTTGGAGTCTTTAGCAGGAGGTGATGATAAAAGGATTGGAGGAACATCTGACTGTGTAAAATATCCTGAGCTTACTTATTTTAATGTGTCTCTTGGTGAATGCAAATAAAATTTATTTTATTCTGAAATTTAGTGGCTTTTTTTACCCCCCTATTTTCATATTTTGATCCAGGGATTTAAAGTCAGCAAATTCCCACACATGAATGAACGGGGACATAAGTGATTCTGGGGACAAAAGGAGGGTGAGCTCAGTTGGCCCTCTTAGTTGAAGGCTGGGTTTTCATGGAGTGGGATCACTTCCTGGGTTGGCCTATTAGGATGAAAAGCAGTGCACAGGGAAATCGATGGGCTTATAAGAAGCCTTGGATACTTTCTGGAGCTTTAAGGTAAATTGATGAGGAGGACTTTGAAAATGTTTTGGGAATTCATCTTTGGAACCTACATTTAGGCTCCTTCACAAGGCAGGTGATACCAGGTTTCCGGACCCATTTCTCTTCCTCTAATATCTGCTTCTCGGGAAACAAAAGTGGCTGGGAATTGATTACTCATATAACCACAGGCTCTTCACCTTGAAAAGATGAAGAAATGAAGTGGGAGAGGAGAGGAAAGGCTGATGCTGTGCTTCTCAAACTTAAAAAAAAAATTTTTTTAAATACTTATTTATTTTGGGAGAAAGAGAGAGTGCAAGTGGGGGAGGGAGAGAGAGAGAGAGGAAGAGAAAGAATCCTAAGCAGGCTCTGCCCTGTCAGTACAGAGACCAACATAGGGCTCAAACTCACAAACCATGAGGTCACTACCTAAGCCTAAACCAAGAGTCAGACACTCAACCAACTGACTACCCAGGTGCCCCACTTCTCGAACTTTAATGAGTACCCAAATCACCAGAGACTCTTGTTAAAATGCTAATGCTATTTCAGAAGGCTGGATTGGGGTTCAAACTTTAACTTGTTAACAAGCTTCTCTGTGATATTGATGCCTCTGGTTTTCAGGTAACACTTCAAGTTACAATGGATAGAGATACCAGCCTGTATATTTCCAGTACTTATGGTTTATTATTTTTCCATCTCTAGTTGGCCATCATAATTTGTGATTTTTGACTGCTGAGCCATCCTTTCTTTGTCTTGAAGTTCTGAAAATATGAAGGAAGCATCAAGAAAATGTATGTGCCTCGCAGGCATGTGTAGGAGAGAAATAGCACTTCCAAGAGACCTCGTGTGGTGACATTCTAATTGGAGAATTTCTCACAGCCCAGGGCTGAGTCCCACAGCCTTCCAGCTTCGAGGATCTGAATGTGTCAGTCCACCGAGAGTAGGTCGTTGCTCAAGAGGGACTACACTGAGCAAGCTCATAGCAATCGTTGCTAAAACTGGAATGCCAAGCCATTCAACTACTATGGCATGTTAGGGTAATGTTTGATGTGGAAAACAAACCCTAAAATTTATAAAAGTTCAAACAATGGATATTTAGTTTTCATTCATGAAGCAGTATTATGTACCAGCTGTTTGTGGTCGATGAACAGCTTTCCTCTGTGTAGTGATTCTGGGTTGCAAGATTCCTCCATTTTGTAGTTCGGCTGTTTTTCCAGGGTTTTGTAGTCAATGATATTCATGTGCCTGAAGAACAAGAGTGTATAGAGGAGACTGAACAACTTTCTGAAAAGCTGTGGTCTGGAAGGGACACCCTCTCTTCTGCTGGCATTTCATTTGATGATAACTAGTCACATGATTACATAGAATGGAGGGGAGGCTGGGAAGTGTAGTCCTGGTCAGGGAATCTCCTTGCTGGTGAAAATATATCTAACATAAGGTCAATACAAATTTTAGTGGACTACTAGCTGTCTCTGCCACTTAAAACAGCAGTCCCCATTGCCTTCCATTTTCTTAGGGAGGCATGCTTGGTGGTCTCAGTAACCCATGTGGAATAAGATATTTTCCAGGTTGAAGGAGTATGGAATGGAGGTCTTTCTGTCTTTAACCATGTTAACAACCAAGAAAACAACTTCTACAACCGTATCTGGTAATGATTTCCCACTTAGCGAGTCTTGTCACTTGGGCTTTTATGGCTCTATTCCTGACCTTGAAATTCGTGCTAAGACAACACTGAGGCAATTTTCTTGTTTCATATTGGAGGGGAAAATGGGGTTTGCAAGTATTATATATTGATAATTAAAGTGGACTGTTATTACAGATAGAAATTGTAGGGAACAGTTTTAGAATCAAGTAGAGTTAAAAATCAGGATATCATTAAGATATTAGCCCTAACATATAATACCAGCTGCTAAAAATGGTAGGAGGGGAGATCTTACTTTTTTTGGTTGCAGGAGTTCAGGTAGTAGACGTTTGCACATGTTCCTTACTTTCACTTGAAATTATCAGATCCAAAATAAAATTCATTACTCCTTTCCATGCCCTCCATTAACCTCCCCCCACCATCTTCTACTTACACCAAGGATGCTTCTATCTCAGTCTGCGTCTTCAGCTACATAAGCAAGAAATCCCAGGATCTTTGTTCCCTCTCTATCCAAGAGGCAGAATAAAGATGGTTAAGAGTTCAAATGCCAGAACCAGTCTGCATGGTTTAAAATCTGACTCTGTGTGGATTACTAGCTGTATAATCTTGGGCAAATTATTTGACTTCTCAAACCTCAGTTTCCTCACCTGTTAAGTGGAGATAATAGTAACTACACCACAGGATGAGGATTAAATGAGTTAATGTATGGAAAGCACTTAGAACTTTACCTGATGCCAGGTAAGTAAGCTATGTAGAAGTGTGTGTTATTATTTTGCATCACTTTTTAGAGTCATCTGATTATATTTTAGGGTGTCCCTTCTCTCCTTCTCCACTGTACATGTTCAGTTCCTCTTACCTCAAACTCAGAATGGTCCCCAGATAAGTCCTTGCCTGCAGTCTCTTACCTTTTCCTCCACCCTTCACAATGATACCAAGATGATTTTTCCTAAGCCTCAGGTTCACCCATATCACTTCATTTCTTAAAGATGTTCAGTAACTCCCCAAGCCCATTTAAAAGTTAAGATATCTTGGCATGGCATTTAAGGCCTCCCTGATTTGTCCTGACCTATATATTTACAGACATCTGTCCCATCACATCCTTCATGTTTTCCATGCTTTGGTTATACAGTGTGTTCTCATAAAGAATTTCTCTGGTGTTTGTCCTGGGTTCTTGGAGCATGAGCTTCTAAAATTTCCTGAGTGAGAGCATGTCTTTGTTATGTTAACAAGGTGACCCAGAGTGAACACCTAGACAGTTTCAGGATGGAGACTGCTCACCAGAAAGCTGTACCATATGATGAAAGAGTTAGAACTTTGGGCCAGCCCACCTCTGAAAAGGGGAGGGGTTCTGGAGACTGAGTTCAGTTTCACAGACAATGATTTAATCAAGCATGCCCACATAAGGAACTCCAATAAAAACTCTTAATACTGAGTCTCAGTGGCACTTGCTGGTTGGTGAACATATTGATTTGCTGGGAGTGTGACATCCCATGATTTCAGAAGAAGAGAAGAGAGCACTCTGCATTTCCTCTCAGACTTTGCCTTACATGTCTCTTTATCCTCCTCATTTGCATTCTTTATAATGAAACTGTAATTGTCAGTAAGCATAATGCTTTTCTGAGTTCTGGAGTCATGCTAGTGACTTACTGAAACTGAGGGTGTCATAGGAACCTGCATTTTGAACCAAGTGGCTATAAACTCAAGGCTGTAATATAAAAATCCTGCCTGAATTTGTAGCCTGCCCCACAGAATTCAGACTTAAGACTTCATCAACTCTTACCTGATGCCAGCTTGCCAGCTTGCTCTATGGACTTTCCAGCCCTCACAATCATGTGAACCACTTTCTTAAAGTAAATCTATATATAGTTCCCTCTCTCTCTCTCTCTTTGTCTCCTCTCCACCGCCCCCTCCCCCCTCCCCCAGCCTACATTAACACACACTATTGGTTCTGTTTCTCTGGAGAACTCTGACTAATACTGATGTGCGAACAGCCCTGAAGTAAGAAGTAAACATCTGAAGTAAGAGCATTCTTGTTGGAGACTGTCCTCTATCACTTGAGGGGCCTGTCCTAACTCTGAGTGGTTAGTACCAGAATTGATTTTCAGTACACTCAGTTGGGGTTGAAGCAGCGTAACAAGCTGAGTGATTCTTTGCTAAACTGGCTCAAATCTCAAGGCCCAATTCAAAAGATAAAGTCTTTACAAAGCTTTCCACAATCTTCCCACCAGATTGACTTCCTCTTTCATTATTCTATTCCTCTTTTACTGAGTATATATGTGTCTTTATATGACAGTCTGCCAGTCAGATGTATAAGAAATTTTACTTTATTTTCTCTAATAGACTTTCAGACTTGGAGCATTCCTCCATTCAAGATGGCTGGCAGAAAATGTAGCTTAAGTCTTTCCTGGGACTTCCACTTAAGGTTTCTCTATGGTTCTTAGATCTGGCATGCAGGGGAGGGGCAGGATATAATCTCAGCTCATACAGGCTATCCTTGAGACATCTACTGTTTTTCAAGGTCTCTTAAGTCCATTGAATTATGGCAGCTTCTCTACCATACTTGGGAAATGACAACTTTGAGAAGCTACTAATGAGGTAGATGAAGAACTCACTTTCGAGAGATCTGTGGATATCTAAGTGAGGAATCCAACAGGAAGTTGGATATTCATCCATTAAACCAACAAGTATTTACTGAGAAAATATTCAGTATTATCAGTGAGTAATATCTTAGGTGCTGGGGATTTAACCTTGAACAAAAGACATATGATATATTTACTTGTGGAAGTTCAAATTATTAGACATGATTCTAAAGTTCAGGGTGTTGGTCTGGATGGATAGGAAAATCTTGAAGAGCCAGTGAATGTAATGAAAAAATCAAAGGTACAAGAGATATCAGATGACTGAAGGGGCAAAGTTCTGGAGTAGGAGGGAAAGATGGAATAAAGGACTTAATGGTTGATTTGGTCTTCTACTGACAGAGGGGCATCTTCTCCTTTGACTGGGAGAACAGTTGTTAAGGATTTGTGGGAATTTGGGAGCTTGTAGATGGAAATAGAAAGAGAAGAAAAAGAGTCATGGCCCAGTTTTCTCAAAGCAAAGGCAAAAACATCTGCTGGGAATGAGGAGGACTGAGATTCAATGGGGGACTTGGGGAGGTGGAGATTTGGCAGTAGTCATGGAGGTCATTGGAAGGGAAAAGATGCTGCCAAGCACAAATAAAGGAAAGCACAAATTTATGTGGACACCATTTTGGCAGAATTATGAGATTTTTCAACCAGGATAGTAAAGCAGATAGGATAAAGAAGAGATGTGAATCGTAGAGATGTGTCATATTGAAATAGGACTTTAGCTACCTCCATTTTGACCTCAATGTGTACTTTCTACCTAATTAGGTTCTTTTTTTCCAGCTTATCTCTGAACTCGGGCAAAAGACCTGCCAGGAAAAGCATCCCATAATGGGAACCAAAACCACATCTTCAAGCAATAACTGTCCTGATGCTAGCAAGACCCCACATAACTAACCCCAAAGCAGTGATTGACCTGACCTTTACTTCTCACCTACATGTACCCACCAACTTTTGTTCCATATTTTCCTTATATAAATCTAGAAGTATTTTTTTTATTTTGGAGACAGCCTCGGGGATATCAGACCTCTGTCTTCCTGGCCTCACTGAAATAAATTCCTTTCTTGTTTCACCACTGTTCATCTCTCTGCCCTTGGATTTTGTCAGTGATGAGTGGCCAAACCTGGTCTATTTGGGATTCCTGGAGCCAGGTGCTCTTTTGCACCCTTGGGCCCTGGTTGCAATTTCATCTTGTTCCATAGTATCTATCTCTGCAATTTGCACACAAGAGGTGCTCAATGAACTGTGCTGGAATTCAGTAATTATTTAAAAGATAGGAAGATAGGGAAATCTTGAAGTTCACTGTTGTGTCATCCATAACACAAGGAAGAAATCAGATGATGACTATGGAACAGTAGAATCTCATTTTTTTCTTGAATAAATCAGTATCAATGTTATTCTAGAAAATTAAACATTGCAGAAAGAAATGGAAGTTTTAATTCCAAGTAAGAATTATATTAAGAAACATTTTATTCTTTTAATTATTTTTATTATGAAAATAAAACATATATACTCCCTTCCAAAAGGAAAAGAAGACAAATGTAGTAATTGGAAAATCCCTTACTTTTATATAGTAATCTATCATTCCATTCTTCTCCTTATTAATAACCACTGAAAACATTTTGGAGCTTTGCCTTCAAAGTTTTGCCTCAGAGTTTTTCTGAGCATCTTCTAACTCCAATTTTCTTTCTCTGTCTATATATACTTCTTTAAAAATATATTTTGTAGTAGACACTTTTGTTTGCTTCTTTAACATCCTTTATTTCCTTCCTCTCACCCCTATTTTGTCCAGGTTCCCATCTCATCCCCAGGTCCAGAAAGTGAGCCATTTCCAAGCCAGTCAGTGCATGGCATTCATTAGTGACTGGCACTGGTCTAAGGATGTGCACATGACTTTAGCTGGGTCAGTCATACTGAAGGGAAGAAATTACATTTTGTACTTAGGAGAGAAGTGTGTGTTTTTTTCCTCTTGCTTAACAATTTATGTGAGAAATGGCTATATTTTTTGTTATTAGATTAAAGGATCTATAAATATTGAAACCCTTTTATTGGCCAATGACTTTTCCTTCCCTAAAGATTCCCAGTACACGTATAGACAAAAGCCATTTCATTAAGGACTGGAGAGAAGGTATCTTTGGGTCTGCTGCTGTATGGATGGGACAGGGGAGCTTCTTCAGATAGGGATGCCATTTGTGTTCTCCTGTAAATGTGGCCTTATATCTGTCTTCATATCTGACTGAAGGAGGTGCATTAGTGACTCAACTCTTCATCCCTTTCCTATCTGCATGCTTTACCTTATGTTTCAGAGTTCCCATGCAAAAGAAAGTATTCTTTCACTCCTTGAGCTTGGTCATTTGGCCTGTTTGACCAATAAGATGAGGTGCAAGTGACAGGTGTGCTGATTCTGAGCTTAAGCCTCAAAAGGTTTTTGTGTTTCTGTTTGCTCTCTTGTGCCTCTACTATGAAAAGAATAAACCTGAGTTCCCTTTCTGTCTCAAGAAAAAGATAGGAAAGTCACGGATCAGTGGTATTCCCAGCTGAACCCAGCCTAAATCAGCTGCCTTCTGTTCTGTTGCTGATGTTGAATTCTTCCCAGCTAATACTAGTAGAACCACCCAGCAGAATCCAACCTAGGTCATTCAACTCCCACATAATGGAAAGTTTGTGACAATACATGATGTTGTTTGAAGCCACTCAGTTTTAGCATGGATTGTTACTAAGCACCCATATAGCAATAGCTAACAGATACACAGATCAATCTGGTAGTTTCTCATTGTGGGAATGAGAGGGGGAAGGAGTAAGAGGGAGGTGGAGCCTCTGCAGAATTTCCTCTTTCTAGAAACATTGACAAAATGGCATAGATGTTTTTCTTTATCAGTTATCTAAAAATGTGCCGTATTTCTTTTAGTGATTTTGTTAATATTCTATATTATAGATATACCATATTTTATTTAGAATATTTACAATTTTTCTCCATTAGAAGCAGTACTGCATAGATATTTTTTGTGCATAATTTTTGAGCCCTTTCTGTGATTATTTATTTAGAAAATTCTTAAAAGTGGAATTTTGAGGAGTGCCTGAGTGGTTCAGTCGGTTAAGCATCCGACTCTTGATTTCAGCTCAGATCATGATCTCATGGTTTGTGACATCAAGCCCTATGTTGGGCTCTGTGCTGACGATGTGGAGCCTGCTTGAGATTCTCTCTTCTCTCTCTCTCTCTCTCTCTCTCTCTGTGTCAAAAATAAATAAATAAACATTTAAAAAGTGGAATTTTGGAATATACCCATTTACATTTTTCTATGTATTTCCAAATCACCCTCTTAAAAGTTTGCACTAATTTATACTCACACCAAAAGTATATGAAAATGCCTTTCCCCGCATTGAAGTTTGGCAATATTTTTAATTTTCACAATTTTATAGGTAAAAAATTTACCTCATTATGTTATGTGAATTTTTTTATTCTGAAGGAGATCCAGCATATTTTCATATTTTTAGAATAAATTTCACTTCTTCTGTGAACCTGCAGCTCATGTGCTTGTTCATGTTCCTCTTAGATTGTTTTTTGCTTATGGATTTGTAAGACTCTTTAGATATTAAGGCTATTAGCAGTTTGTCACATTGTTACTATATTTTTCCAGTTTATTTTTATCTTTTCTTTTTGTTGTGGATTTTTTAATACAATAAAAAAATTACCAACATTCTATATTTTACATATGCAAATGTATCACTCCTTTTCTTTTATGGTTTCTGGGTTTTATGTCTTTTTTAGAAATGCTTTTTACATCCTAAGAATATAAAATGATTTGCCCATGTCTTCTAGTATATTTTTCATTCTAAAAATTATTTATATCTTTGATCTACGTTGGATTTATTTTAGAAGAAGTCAGTTAGTTCTTTCCTCTTTATCTAAAATTGGCTAGTGTATTGTTCTAATCTCTATTAAATAATGCACCTTTCTCTACTAATTAAAAGCAAATGAAAATTTTTTAAGTACACGGATCTGGACACATAGGTTTTCTATCTATTCCATTGATTGTCAAAAAACAAAACAAAACAAAACAAAAAAGAAAAAAGAAAATTAAAAGAAAAAAGAAAAATCTAACCAGGGATATCTGCAGCTTCTAGGCAAGTAATACCCTTGCAAATTTTTGTGCTGATAATTATTATCATTTTGTGACTTGTAAAATGTATAACGAAAGTAATTTATATTGCCTCTAAAAAATGAATAAAATGTCAAAACCACCCATATAGGCTCTTCTCAATTCTTTTCTTCTCCAGAATTGTGCAGGCTCTTCTTAAACATATTTTTCCACATGATATTTAGAATAATAGCATATATATATATATATATATGTATATGATGTAGAAGACTACACATCATTTATGAAATATGACTATTTCTGAGTAGTGGGATTGAGGAATGAGGTCTTTTACTTGCTATATTATAGATGTCTGTGTTTCTTGAATTTTGAGGAACAAGCAAGTATTAGTTTAGTAACAAATATTCAGTGAAGATTTAAAGAAATATATCAGCATATGTAAATATTGTAATCAAAGACCTTAATGAAGTGTTTGTGTCTTTTAGTGTTTTGTTTTGTTTTTGTTATTGTTTTTTTTTATGCTTGGTCTCTTTGGGTTTTGCAATATGCAATGATTTCATCTGCCAATAATAAATATTTAGTTTCATAAAACATTAAAATCCTGTTTAATATTTATGTTTCTTTCTTTTTCTCCTTGTCTAATTGCATTTGATAGCATTTCTAGAACAATGTTAAATGTGGTGACAGTGGAATTTCTGCTGTTTTATCTGTAAGTTTAATGGAGCACTTAATATTTCACCATTGAGCATGACTCTGGCTTATATTCTATTTTATTTTACTAAAGTTGTTTTTTTTAATTAAAAAATAAATCCTAAGCATCACTTAAATCTACATTGCCAATGTCACATCTTAATTCATGAAATTTTATTAATATGTAAAAAAGGGACTTCACAGCATATTTATCAGTCTTGTGATAGGGCATTTATTGGATTTTTATCTAATTAAATTATTCCTTAGGCTATAAAAACAATATTTCACTCTTCTCAGTGGATAAAAGTGTCTTTAACTTAATATTAAAACATTTTCTGATTATTTATCTTTTTTGTTTAATAGCTAGTCCAATTTATACTTTGCAGCAACTAATTTGTCATAGAAAAAGTCCTCAGCCTCTGCGAGTTCTCTTCTCCTTGTTGAGAAACCTTTACCCAGAGTAGAAAGGGAGTGACCCTAATAATTTACAGTTGAGGAGTCCACCAGATCAACTCAAGTGTTTCTGCAGAATTCAGCATTGAAATTTTATTTTTCAAACCTCAGGGGCTTCCCGGGTCATTTGCTTCACATTTGGTTTTCACCAGTAGCTTCTGGAGTGTTAACGTATTCCTCCCACCCACCAAATTTTACTCATCATACTTTCTTTGCCTGAACAGCTGCCTCCTTATGAACTATACACAAATCCCACATGAATGCCACAAGCAAATAAAAGGTAGAAGTTAGATTAGACTTCAGTGTGCATCTAAAATAAACTAAATAAATGAATAAACAAGATTAAATGCAGATATTCATCACAGAAATGAAGCTTTGGCAAATTCCTTCACCCTATTGTTTCCCCATTTCTGTGGTTACAGTGGTTAATAGTGCAGCTGGGGAGGTAACTGTGGATGGGGAAGGCAACTGACTCCTTACACGTGGCTGCCCAGATGTGCCGCTCACTCAGGGATGCAGTGCCTGCCTCTGAGCATCCCAGCCTGGCATCATTCTATCCTGAATGATGGTGAGGAAGCACACTAATATAGCATCATTCACTAACATGCTGATTCATTCATTCCATGTTTATGGTTAAGTGCCTTCTAGACCTTAGGTGCTGTGTTTAACAACAGACATAAACCCCAATAAGTCATAGAATGCTTAGAAGACCAGAGGGGAGTCAGATGAGGTAATTGCAGATCAATGTGGTGACAGTAGGGGTAAGCATAAGGTACTGTAGGATTTCTCCATAAACCCTGATACACACATGAAATTTATTATGCCACACCCCTGATTGAAATCCTTCCAAGTACCCCCACCCCCTGAAGGCTAAATCAAAACTTCTAAGCCTGGCATGTCAAATGCTTAACCACTGGTCCCCACCAACTGTGCCACATGCCATCTCAGCCACTGCTCAGTAGACTTTGTGCCTGTGGATGGCTTCCAATGGACCACCTGCTGAATGAACCAGCAACACTCTTCATTCATTCTCTCTGTGAGATACACTGACACCCATGTTGAGACTTGGCTGCCAGCAGGCTATCCTCCAGTGCTCTCTGTACCCACCAAGTGAGCCACAAACTCACCCAAGTCAGTCCTGCGTGTCCCAAACTCATTTAGGCCAGTTCAACCTGTTACTGTAATCACATTATGAAGCTGATAAAGTATGAGTATGCAAAGAAAGTCTGATGCTGATCTATAAGAACTACCTTCAATGGTTTGAAAATACTTGACAAAGGCATGTTGAAAGAATATTGCTAGGGGCACCTAGGTGGTTCAGTTGGTTAAGCATCCAACTCTTGATTTCAGCTCAGGTCATGATCTTAGGGTTCGTGTGTTCGAGCCCTGCATCAGGCTCTGTGCTGACAGTGCGGAGCCTGCTTAGGATTCTTTCTCTCTCTCTGTCTCTCAATCTCTCTCAAAAAATAAATAAACTAAAAAAAAAATTTTAACTGAAAAAAATTAAAAATTAAAAAAATTAAAAAAAAAAGAATATTGCTACCCATATGCTTGATAACATGATGGTGCAAGATTAGGCTGAGGGATACCTTTAAAAAGTTAAGCATTTACACTTAGATTTTTTTGTAGGTGTTTGAAAGTCCTTATCCATTTTAAAGAAAGCAAAACTAGACAAAGTAGTTGATGTTTTGCAGTGTGTTACCAAAGAAAGATAAGGTGAAACTATGGTCAGCAACCCACAACCCAAAGGAGAAAGAAGGTTTGGCCTTGTTACAAAAGCGTGGTGAATGGACATACAAATGTTTTTAATTAAAATAAAATGTTCCAGGCATATATGTATTATTTTTTTATACAAGTGCCCTGTGTCTGACTTTTGGGAATAACCACCAATGCCCTACTGTTCCCGACTGAGGCTGACAAGGAGACATCACCTATTGTAGCTGTAACTCCTTAAATGCCCCAGTGCTCTGTCACAGCTCCATGGCTTTGAGCTCATTGTTTCCTCTGCTAGGAAATGTCCTCTGGGCTCCTATATCTGGCACATTCCTACTTACTCTGTCTTGCCACATCAAGTGCGATTTCCTTCACATTACCTCTCCCGGTTTGTTTGTTTCTTTGTTTGTTTGTTTGTTTTCTCAGCCAGTGGCAGAATGTCCTTCCTATATTTGGGGACCACCCCAATCTATGAGGCACAGCCTCTTACTGGAGAAGATGTAAATGCCACCTATATTCTTCTCTGCTTCCCATTGCTAGGGCCCAGGCACATGAGCTCGGCATAGTTCTAATCAACCACAGGCTCCAGCTCTACCTCTAAACTGGTGGCCAGTAGGTGAAGCTGCTGGACGTTGCTGCCCGCTCTGCTCTGGGGTTGGTGGTGACAACGGCGGAGGCTCTTTTCAGTTTCTGGATGTGCCAGTGGTAGAGATAAGGGGAGGCTCTGTGAACTCCATGTTCGATTCTCAGGTATTCTGGGAGCACTCTAGTAGCCTTTATTAAATTCCTTTTCTGCACAAATCAGCCTAAATTTGTGTCCATTGCTTACACTGAGAATCCTGATAATGCTTTGCCTGCAAGCAGTGATACGACATTGGAACTATCCCTATGTGTCTCTGTCCCCCTGTGATAGTGAGCTGGGAACAGTACATTTCATCCCTGTAACTCCAGTGCCTAGCACAGAACAAAGTAAGGCAAGGCAGATCTTCAACAAATTGCTGTTTAATTCATTAACTTGTGAATTAATTACTTAATCGATGAGTGACATTCCTCTGAAAATCCAAATATAAAATGACAGCAAGTGACACCAGAATGTTTTCAGTGGTTGAGGAGGTCTGTGGCCTATTCTGTCCCTATTCTTCACAGAAGACAAGCACAGGCACAGAGAGTTCCATAGCATTTAATTAAATATGAGATGGTGACACACGTTGGATAGTCGTATACTTAGCAGCTCTGCAAAATGTTTGTAATGCATATGGGAGGTACATGGTCAAATCAGAGACCTTCACTGTAGTGAATGATGGGTAGTTTTTAGAAAAACCCCAGAAAAAAACCACTGAGCTGACACAAAGGCCATCTGATCTGCACCATTCCAGATGTCTTGACCACATATTCTCACCACCTTCCTGCTGGTTCCGTCTTGTAGCCTCTCCAGAAGTGCTATGGAAACACAATATGCACATCTGAAATAGCCTCTACTTGGCTTTTCTGAAGGAAATTTGCATGGAAACTAGAATGATAGGAGAGGCAAAGGCTAGTGGAAAATCAGTCGAATAATCCAGGGGCTCCCTAGACCCAGCCAAGATTGTTTAATTGCCCAAATCAGCTGCCTGTTTACCGGTTCTCATTTCATGCTCTACAGAACTAGCAGTTAACGCTTCTGACTTATGCATTGTGTCTGAGACCAATTTTTCTTTCCTAATGAAATGAAAAAGGAGGTTGGTGGGAACAAACTTGCAATCTGACATTATACCTTGTCCTTGAGTATAAAATCAATCATTAGCAGCAATTATGATTATAAGAGTATAATACATGGATTTTAAATCCCTCCAGTAACAGATAGACGTTCACACACTAAATTCAAATAATAACCTGTGCCCCAAAATACTGAAACATGGGATTTTAGAGCAGGGGTGGCTTTGATCTTTATCGAGACTTATCTCCTTATTTCTTCAAGAGATTGTCTATTATATCAGGGGAACAAACTTATGGCTTCCAGTCCTGAATTAACATGTAAGGTTTCTGTGTTCCAATTTCCCCAGAAGTTAAAGATGACAACAACACACCTCATAGGACCTCTGTGAATAAGGTATAGGACACCCAGGTTGGCATGGGATTTCCTGTGATAACCTCCTCTTTGAGACCTAGTTCCCATTTCTACAAAAGGTAAAGAACACACGTCCACCTGGTGGAAAATGTCTTCTAGGGCTGACACACCAGGTAGGTTCTGCTTTCCTGCCACACAGATGTATATCACTTGTCTGGCATTTTCCCTGACTGTCTGCAATTGGGCACCCTGAACATGCCTCTATTATAGCACTTTGTGTTATTGGATCATTTGTTTACAAAGTTGCCACTTTTATCAGATTTTCCACCTTATGAGGGCAGGGTCCCCAACTTTATTCACCTAACCCTGTGGCTGGCACATAGCAGGCTTTCCATGAATACTTGCCAAGGAAATGAAAGGGATAATGCTTAGGGAAATGCTTTGAAAATCACAAAAGCACTAACAAATCTAAGGGAATAAGAGATTATATTCATCACTACTGATTCAGAGAAAAGGATTTGGAAAGTACAATGGCCAACAGAGGAGTAAATGATCTTATTATCATTAGGCCTCAAAGCCAACAGATATGATTTTAGTCCAAAATTTAAAACCCGCTTTACAGATATCACAAAACAAAACAAACAAGAAAATTGAAAACTTAAAAACACTTAGCCCTCCAAAAACTAAAAACAGGACAAAAAGGTGTGAAATGTAAACAAAAACAATGGAAACAACCCCTTGAACAAAACAAAACTCTGAACTATGCCCTTCATTACTTCCTGTGCCTCTGCTGCTCTGTGTGGTTCTGCATCTGTCCATGGTCTGGGGGGCTGTGGGATGGGTGTTGGCAGCACTCCTCTGAGCTGAGATTTCTCAGCTGCCTTGACTTGGTTTGAGCTCGTCACTAAAAATTCATGTAAACCAAGAAATGCATGTTCTTTACCTTCAAGAACATGGCCCCAGTCGGCTCACTCACTGCATGTGCTTATAACTCTTCTCCCTGAAGCTTGTGGCAACATCCACAGGTATAAAACTCAGGACAATTTGTGGATGCATTTGGATTGGGGCAGTCTCTACACACAGAGAAGTGTTATTCCTGGCTCATTGCTCAAATGCACCTGTGTCTGGAGTTGGCAACAGGTTCTTCTATTTCAGATGGATGCAGCCGGGTGGTATTAGCAAGACAATCATGCTCTCGATAACTAACAACAGAAATTCTGGGCTTCTACTTTTTCAGAAAAACAGAATCGAATGGGATATGTGGGGAACAAACTTCAGTTTTCGTAGACATGGCTGGCCATGGTAGTTCATACATCACGTGACCCTTTCTTTCTCAGTGTTTTTAGTTTGGTGGCCATGTCTCTGTCTGGGACACTCCTGGTTTATGCTTGTTGTCCTGGAATGAGTATTTATAACTCCTCCTTTCACTTTCAAAAATGACCCAGTTTGGACAATAAATGACATAGTCACCCCATTTGTTATTAGTGGGGTTTGTCACTCAAGAATAGGATAGTCCCTAGTCAAGAAGAAGGTGCATGCTTTGGGGGGAACCATGGTTAGACTCCCAACCATCAAACCCCACACTGAGGGGGGAGCAAAATGGACAAGTTACTTCATACTTCCAAGTCTCCATTCCATCATCTATTAAAAAAGAGAATAATAATAATGATGATAATGATTGTACCAATGCCTGGGATTACTATGAGGATGTAGGGAGACAAGCTATGTAGAGCCCACTGGTATATAGTAAGTCTTAACAATGATGGCTATCATCCTTGTTCTCCTTTTCCTCTTTCTTTCCTTGCCCTCTTCCTGCCTTCCTACCCCCTCCCTTCTCTCCTCCATCCTTTCTTTCCTGTTTTTTTTCCCTGAAATAATGGAATAATTTGGGTTGCCTGAAGCAGAGTGCTCCTGCCTCAAGACAAATGCCCCTGGAGTGAAAAGGAGTGATCCAAGCCATGCTTCTGAATCCTGTAGATGATACAGAGGGCTTGCCTTAATTCTGTCTTCTTTGTGCTTCGAGGAAGAGTAGACAGAGCTCAGTCATCTTTGTCAGTCATCATGGTTCCAGTCCTGGGTTTCTGAAAATTCACTGGTTTTGGTAGAAACTGGACATGGTGACATAGGCTTCTTCCTGGCTCGATCCCAAGGAAGTGAGAATGGGTTGTCCCTGGGCAGCTGGGTTCAATGTCAGGATTCCTGATTGGAAAGGAAATGGAGTGGGCCCAGGGCCATTTGTAGTTCCAGGGACAAGCAGCAGGCCCTGGTACACATGAGGCCCATTCTTGCCACCATCCCTGAAGTCTGGGGGTCTGGAAGATGGGAGCACAAGAGCCTCACACATACTGACATTCCCAGCCAGGCATCCGAGGGGTGAATCTCCTCTGAACGTTTTTGGGGTGATGACTGCATGCTCAGATGGCCAGATGGGGCTCTGCACACCCCCTACAAGCCTCTGCTTTTCAGACTCCTCTGGTTGTGGCAGAGAAGTGTCTTGCAGAAAGCCTTCGGCTTCATCTCTAGCTTGAATGCCATCCACCTTATGAATCTGGCAGTCCAGGAAACTTTCAGGATTGAAACTCACATTCAAATTCTACACCAAAAAAAGAGAGAAGGCATTGAGAGTGCTCCAAAGAGACACACCAGCAAAGGTTCAGTTCAGGGAAAGATGTAACAAACTTTCTGACAGGGGTTTACCAGAGAATGTCAGAGAATTACCCACATGTTCTAGTTGACTCTACCACTGGATGCACTCTGACATGTCAGTCTGAAGGGACTGGCCATGCCCTCCAGCCCCATGAAAGCCCAGGAGACTTCTGAGACTTGTATCTCATTTTAGTTTTCTATATCCAGGGAGCTGCAGCTAGGATCTTGCAGTTATGGGATGCACAAAAGACCAACACTTGTGGTTCAACTGTTCCCTATCCTGCAATATTATTCTTGGCTTTTGGAATGCCTCCAACATTGTGATAGAATCACCAGAAGCACTTACCTTTTTTGGTTTCTTGCAAAGTTGTTCCAGAGTCTTCTTATGATCTGGGAGACTGGGCCACACAATAGGTTTAATTCTGAAATAAGAGGACATTGAGAAAGATGAAATGAACAGTGAGGGAGCATGCATGCACAATAGGTCTTTCCACCCATTCTGAGCCAGAAATCAGAAGAGCAGATTTCTAGTCTTGGCTCAGCCACAACTAGGCGGGTGAACTTGGACAAGTGATTTGCTTTCCCTGGGCCTCAGTGTCCTATTAATTCACAGAGGGGTTGGACCAGGGGTCATTGTCAGTGATCTCTGTGAACACCTTTGGGAGAGAACCCTGGAGAAGAGGAACAGTGAGGCTTGGCAAGGGTGTGGCTATGAAACCAACATTCCCCCGGCTCTTCTACTCTTTTTTTTTTTTTTTTAATTTTTTTTTTTTCAACGTTTATTTATTTTTGGGACAGAGAGAGACAGAGCATGAACGGGGGAGGGGCAGAGAGAGAGGGAGACACAGAATCAGAAACAGGCTCCAGGCTCCGAGCCATCAGCCCAGAGCCAGACGCGGGGCTCGAACCCACGGACCGCGAGATCGTGACCTGGCTGAAGTTGGACGCCCAACCGACTGCGCCACCCAGGCGCCCCTCTTCTACTCTTAATATAGGTGTTGTCATCCTACTCCTTCTCTTAACTGATAGCAACTCCTCTGCTCTGATTTTTGTGGAAGTGAGGAATATTTTCTAAACCACCCAGGGAAATTAGAGTATCATGGGGCACCTCAATGGTTCAGTTGGTTGAGCATCCGACTTCAGTCAGGTCATAATCTCATGGTTTGTGAGTTGGAGCCCTGCATCAGGTTCTGTGCTATCAGCACAGAACCTGCTTCAGATCCTCTGTCCCCCCCTGTCTCTGCCCCTCACCCACTTGCTCTCTCTCTCTCTCTCTCAAAAATAAACATTAAAAAAGACAAAAAGACAAATTGAAGTATCATGAGAGCATGTGGCACTGTGCTGAAGGCATCTTCCTAGAACATTAATAACTTGATGGTATGTGTCAAAAGCATCATTTTCATAATGAAACAGACAGGGCTCTGTCATGAGGTAGAATGCAAAAGTCCCATGAATTTGTGTGCTGAAATTCAAGACTTCAAATACATTCTGTATTTTCCATGGGTACCCTCAGCTGCCCAGACATTTTGGAGGCATGGTTCCCACTATTTTAGAAGAAAAAGTTTGGGGGCAGGGTTTGCCCTATGTCTAATTTATGTATTTTCACCCCTTATGAAATTAAATGTGGAAATTCACCAGTGCCTTAGGGTGGGGAGGGATGTTGGGCACTACAATTCCTGAAATGTCTTTTTCCCTTTGTAGTTTTCTCATCAATAAATAGGCTAGAGCTCCAACTGTCTGGGACCCCATGTAACCATCCTATTGATTAAAGTTCACCTTTTTTTCCATAATGCACAGGCCAAGATGACCATCAGAGACACAGAGAAGAAACTCAGAATGCTAATAGTTAGTAAAATAGGATCCATCCTCCCTGGAATGCAAGGAAAGATCTTGGTTAGTAATCATTAAACATGTAGTTGGGGAAGCTTTCAGTATGCTTTGAGTTTATTTAGTAACTCGAGACCATTTACTATTTCTTCAAAGTCGCCCTTCAGTGAACAGGATAATGTACTAGCTTTATGCACAAAGAATTTTGGCTTCAGTAAGTGGCACTCACGTGAGTGACCAGGTGTAGAACATCTGTCATTTGAAATGTAAAAGTGGCCCAGCAGTAAGGATAGCAGTACTCTTTCCCCAACATCTACCATCAAGAGAAGTAAACCTAGCAGGGGAATCAGGAGGGGGATGCTCTACCTCACAGGTTCGTCAAGTTCCAGTCTGAGAATGGGATGTTGGTATGTCAAGAATAGTTCCCCTCATACTTCAAAGAGAAGGTATATGTGGAGTGAGCCGTGTTCTTTGGCTTTTCTGGCCATTCTCACTTTCTAGACCATGTGGATACCTTTGTTATTCTGGAAAAGGAGGCATGAATGAGCAGCACTAACCTGCTCATCTTCTATCACCAAAGGTGTTCCCCTAGAGGAGCTTTTGAGAGACCAGCCATTGGGATTCCAGTCTAAATTGGTAGAGTGGAGGTAGTAGGTGGGGACTTTATTCAGAATTATTATCAGCTCCCAAGAACACCTGGGTCAGTGGAATCCAGGGCAGCCTATATCATTTGATCAATGACTATGGGTTCTATTCCCACTACTTCCTTATTCTTCACAAGAGGGGCAAATATGGCAGGTCATTCTCCAAAGACAGTGTAAACATACCCTCAGGGGAGTCCTAACATGTGGGTTCCTTTCACCTTTCTGCCTCTCACTCTTGTTCACACACCTTAACATGCAAAGCACTTTGCAGGGGACAAAGATTCTGCTGTCACTTCCCACCTGTGATCTCTGGAGTTCTGAAGTGGAAGCTTGGACTCCATTCACTCCAGAAGCCTTCAAAATAGTCATGATTAGGAATGGACCGGACTTTAATCTCATACATTGCATCAGGTTGTAGCTTTCTCTGTAGGAGTGCCAGCTTTGTACTGGATAAGTTCACATGCTAAAGAGCAAAACATGCCATTATATTTTTAGGGTCAAAAAAGACGTGTTGCCTAGATCCCCCAAATCATTTCAAGTTAAGTGACTTTAGTCATGTGGGTACTCTTGTTAGGAAAAGGAGATATGACATGGAGAGGAGGATGTGTGAGCTCATAAATGATGCTACCAGTGGTCAAGGAGGGCAACAGTACCATGGGTCTTTGTTTAGGTGAGCTGGACTCTTCAATACCAGGAGGATATAAATCACTCCCAGGCCCCCACCTTCCTTTCCACACTTCGATTTCTCTCTCTCTCTTTTTTTTCTCTTTTTCTCCTCTTTCACATCCCAAAGGAAAATACAAGGGAATGGTAAGGTAAGTGAGCAGGAATAATTTGTCTCTAGAAAGATTCAATTCTACATTGCAAATAGCAATATAGAGAACAAAAGTCTCTTCAGCAATGTGCATTATCCTTAAGAAAAAACTATCAATTTGATGGATAAAAAGTTAATATTCCACTGTTATTTACATTTATACTTATTTGATTATTAGTTTTCATATATTTATTGCATTTACATATATCTTATTTTATGAGACATTTCCAAGTTTCTTGCTAATTTTTTCTGTTGTTACATTTGTCCTTTTCTTAATGATTTATAAGGCCTCTTTATATATGAAGGATATTAACCATCTGTCAGTTGTATGTATGGCAATTTAATCCTATTATCTAATTTGCCTTACAATTTTGATTGTCATGTGTGCTGACACTTATAAGCCTTTATTTTTATATATTCATATGTATCCATCTTTTTCTCTCTTTACTGCTTTTATGCTTAGAATATTTTTCTTCATCTCAAGATTACATAAGCATTTACCTATATTTTTTCTACCTTGTTTAGTGTTTTCACTTTTACATAATTTATTTAAATCATCTTTTTATTCTATTTTTTAAGTTAGGCATTTAACTTAATTATTTCCCCAAACAGCTAACTGTCCTGGTATCATTTATTCAAAATTCTTCTTTTCTTGGGGCTCTTGGCTGGCTCAGTTGGAGGAGTGTGCAACTCTTGATCTTGGGGTGATGAGTTTGAGCCCCACTATATATATATATATATATATATATATATATATATATTTTTTTTTTTTTTTTTTTTTTAATGCTTCCTTTCTCCACTATAGTTGCTTTTCCATTGGTGCAATTTTCAAATGAAGACTCAAGAGAACAGGACCAAGGTACCCTCGTTTGTGTGGTAGAAGGAGGGTAGAACTGTTTTAGGGTAGACATTACACTTATGTAAGTACTATACAGCAGCATATTGCAAACAAAGAAGGCTGATCCTGGCCTAAGAAAAGAGAACAGCATGGGTATAAATAGGCATTCTTTTCACTGTGAGAAAGATAAGCCATCATCTGGTTTTTGTCCATGTGTTACAAATAGGACAGAATTTAAGCCAGTGAGCCCAGAGGAGCCTAAAAACCTGGGACACTTTACTTTTCTCCCACCTTCTCCTCAAGATAGATTGCAGGGATGGCCAGACCATTCCAATGACAATGAGAGCTATAACAGGATGGCCCAGAGAAGATCCAGGTTTTGTGAAACCTGAATTTCTTATACTTTGGGGAACTTCTTTCAGTAAAAGGTATATTTTGAACACAAAATTGCAAGGGGCCCTCCCCAGGTGAATGTACCTCTGGGATGAAAAAATTTATAACATTAAGAAGTTTTTATTTTATGATTTTATATACATATATTATAATTTTATGTATTTTATAGAAATTTACTTATTCAATATACTTATGCAGTCATCTTTATGCATTTTTTAATGTATAAATGTAGTTGATCTACATACCATCCAGTCATTTTCATGTTTTTCCTGGCGATAGGCTACCTCATGCAATAATTCTTTCACATACTTCTTTTGTAAGTGAGATGTGTTAAATGTCACCAGAAAGTCATTTGCTCCCTCACGATAGATGACTCTTATGTCAAAAGGAGCCTCAGGTTTAACTGGAAAAGAAAAAGAAAGGAGGTCAGTCTATAGGGCAGTCAAGAAAATAATTATACTTTTTAAAGTTCATCCATTCTGAAAATCACATTCTTTTTCTGGGTCAGTAATCAAGCAACAAATCAGAAAACATTTATTCTTCCTGGTTCAAAGCTTGACTAGACTTTTCAGCCTCCTCTGCAGTAGAATGTAGCCTTGTGAACAACGTGAGTGGATATGTGCACCACCTCCCACCTGGCCCAGAAAGCTTACATGTGTGACCTTATGTTTGTTCCCTTTCCACCATTTGGAGTCATATGTTGAAGAGAGTGGAACCACAGGATGAAAGAAGCCTGAATATTGTTTGAAAGAGCACTATGCACACATTAGAAATACCCATTTTGGCTTTTATGTGAGCAAGAAATAAACTTACGGTGTTTGAGATATCATGTTTTAGGGCTTATTTGTTATAGCAGCTAGTGCTAATTCTACACTAAAACACATTCACTTTGCCTTTTGAATACTACAGAATTTGTTACTAAGTAGCCTCAAAGCAGGAGTGTTTAAACTTTGAGTCTTCATTATTCCAATAAATTGGGTTTTAAGCTGGGAGCCTTGTACCTCATCTCAGCTATATAGAAGCTGAGGGTCTGCATTCTGTCCCTAAGCTCATAATTTTTAGTGTGACTTTAGTCTGGTTGGTATTGGCTCTGAATTCCTCTCTAGTCTCTTTCTTCTGTCTGCCTGCTGAGCAAACTTACTCTTAGGATCACAGGCACCATATATGAAATGCTGTTGGAGGGAAATAGGTTTTATTTCAGGCAGAACCTACCCTGAGAAAGGTACTGAATTCTTTGAAAAGCATGCATGTCAAGCAGCCTCCCCATCATTGACCAGGGGTTTTTCTGTCTTGGGTTCTTAGCTGCTCTATCACCAAAGCCTGGGATGTTTGTTTTCTAAAGATGGGGCAGCCACTTTTTTGCATGGCTGGTCTCAGAGAATGAGAGCACATACACTAAAATCTAATCTAAACCTATTGTTAATGAGAGAGTATGTGTTCATTAAACTCTTACCCTCTAGACTGAGCTGAATTCTAGGCTCTCTGCGCTGGGCTTTATGGCAGACTTGTTGACCCAGTAAAGTGAACTCATGTAATGGAGTTTGGCTCACTTACTGTAGTCACTTGCTCATAGTGGTGACCACCTAAGTTTCTCCTGCATTGCCCCAGAGATCCTGAAAAAGAGGAAGTGTCTCCTTCTTTGCCCTTGGATGTCTTGTAAAAGGGGAAGTTTATCCTTCTTTACTTTTAGATTCACTATAGAAAGGGGAGATACCCTGGGGGAACAGGAGGAAAGGGTGGTGAGTGTAGAGAAACAGACCAACAGAGAACCCCTGCCAAGCCAGTTCCTACTCTTCATTCAAGGACTAATTAAGATTCACATTTTCAGTGAAACCTCTGATGCTAAATTCCTTGCCTCATCCCCATCTCTCAAGGTCTCATAATAATGGAAGAATTAAGGAAAGAACAGACTGATATTGATTATACACCTACTAAGCACCTATGCCAGCTTCCACCAATAATCTCTATCGTCGCTACATTGATGAAGAAACTGAGTCTCAGAGAGGTTAATTAACTTAAGTTCAGGTTCCTATAAAATAGTTTGATATGATTTAAATCCAATTCTGTCTGATTCTGAAGCTCACTCTTCTTCATTTAGCTTTTCTTTCTGTACTCCATTATCTCACTCTGGCTTGTCCAGGTGTCCTCCAAATAGTGCTGTCTCTGGTTCAAAGAGTGTCTCTGAGCACATCAGAAAAAGTTGCTCATTTCTCAAGCAACATTTTTATAGCTTAGTTTATTCTGTGAGCAAACTGAACAATTACACAGACTCACTCTACCAAGACAAATGGGAAGGCAGGAAGCTGACCCTCTAGCCTTATCAGAGGGCCCATATCTAAAGAAGGGGGAGTGAGGGGCAGGTGGTTGCAGGGTAGCTCTGGTCTAGGGCTCAATCAGGAACTTCCAATTTAAATTCAATTAAATGACAGTTCTGCTAATCAAATGTCACCTTAGGAATCAGAAGAAGGTGCTGCTGAGCGACATACCTCCATTACCTCTCATCTGGTTGCTTAAGGGTGCTTTTCAAAGCCTGAAGGGGCTCACCACACCCAGTTCACAAGGGCCCAGGCTACCAGCTGTGAGCACAACTACCTTTCTTCCTTGGCCTCTCAGATGTGGCTTGGTAGGTTTGCTTCTGCTGAGATATAGAAAATAGGCTTCTGAGAGCACTGGATATGTGAGATCTGGGGATTCAGATCAGCAGGGTGCTACCTGGAGTCTTGAGTAGTCACATGCTCGCTCTGTAAAATGCCATGATGCTGTCAGAGGACTGAGAATCTCTGTCTTCCCTACCTGATTTTAGAGTAGTGAATATAGATTTGCAACCCCAATGTAAACATTTAGATATGGTGCTCTTGTGCAGTGCACAAACTGACCATCCATCCATAACAGCCCAGTCTCCAAATGACCAAAACCTACTTTGCTTGTGTCCTATATTCAGAATTACCTTGCAGTTACATTGGTTGTGGCCTATGTTGCTGTGTGTTCAATATGTACAAACCATTTGCCTAATGTCTCTTTTTCACTATCTGAACTTTTATAGGGTAATTATTCACACATGGAACTTTTGTTTTCATTCTTTATTTTACCAACTTAGTGAGGCAAAGCTGAGACTAGATTCAAAGTTTCTCACCTCTTTATTGTCTCTAATGAGTATTATTCTTTTACCTTTAATTTTCTTTTGGGATGGTGAAGAAGGAGTTGAAAATAGGGAGAGAGAGTGAGCCATAGTACTTAAAACCAGCAAAAGAATGAATGTACCTCTTCTATCACTTTGACCAGTTTCCCTCCTACATATATTATTTCATTTGTAAATCTCCATAGGTATAATAAACACAAGTAGTCATTATTCCATTGCACTAATGCGTCATAATTGGCTTAGACATTCTCCTATATCAGAGTCTCTCTGAGGTTTTGAATGTAACTTTATTCACCCTAGGGTTATAATCTGTAAGTAATAGAAAAGAAAATTTCTTGGGTCTATATTCTCAATCTTTCTGATTATTTTGATTTACTTGCCTGGCAACTAAATGATGAATTGGTAATTAATATTGACTTATAGTCAGATAATTGAATGGATTTACTGATTCATATTACTATGTATATGAATATTATATAGATCAAAAGGAAACATGTAGGTGAATTTACCAATTTCGATTATAATTTTGTTTGAAATATTTTTTGACCAAATGTAATATGAATATTCTAGGCCAAATATTAATTGATATTAACTTTTCAAAATAACTTGATAATTTAACTAAACATACTCTGAATATGGTGGATATATGGGAAGAAGAATACAAGGAATTCAGGAGAAGGAAAGATGAAGAGGGAAAGGGCATCAGAGGTCCAGCTCTAGTGACTTCACGTAGAACTCTTCCTGCAGTCTGTAGGTGCCAATCACTATCTTTCATGGCTGAGTTTGAAGACCCTCAAAATTCTTTTAAAAAACTTTAAAAAATGTTTATTTATTTTTGAGAGAGAGATAGAGTGTGAGCAGAGAAGGGGCAGAGAGAAAGGGAGACACAGAATCAGAAGCAGGCTCCAGGCTCCGAACTGTCAGCACAGAGCCCAATGCAGGGCTCAAACTCACAAACTTTGAGATCATGACCCTAGCCAAAGTCGCACACTTAACCCGCTGAGCCACCCAGGCATCCCCCTCAGAATTCTCTCATATTAAGAATTAGTGTCACATGCTTCAAAACTTCCAGATTTAAAAAAAATTCCTTCCATTAAGGACTTTGCTATTCTCTATTGCAAAGAGCTTTCATGATTTGTCTACTTTTAACATGCAGAAAGTCCAGACACAATCAGTGTCTTCATATATGTCCGAATGGCAAGCCTACTCCCATATACAATTTCTTACCTATCTTGACTACATTCATTTTCCTGCAAGTTATCTTTTTTCCTTTAAGCTTCACACATATTTCGCTGTCTCCAATCAGTAAGAATTTCTTTGTCCTGATGAAATACATCTCTTGCATTTTATTAAAAGTCAGGCATTTCACATCCAAAAGAGCCCCACTGTAGAAACAAAAAAGGAATCTATCTTAATTCAAGTAAGAGTTTCTGTATACAATGGAATAGCATTACATGTACATTTCAGTTTTGTGACTTCAACTCTGTCCACTGGTATGTGGATGTATAGGTGCTTGTGTGTGTGTGTATGTGTGTGTGTGTGTGTGAGAGAGAGAGAGAGAGAGAGAGAGAGAGAAATTAAATAATGTGGCTTCTTGGTACCATCACAATGGTATAATGATGATATACTCTGGCGTTACATGCAACTGAATATGAAACTGTCAAAGCCTGTTCATGAAAAACCTGGAAAATTCCTATTTTTAAATAATTGATCATTGAAAAACAAAAATGTTTTGTAGGTGGTTAGATAATTGCTCTTTTTGATGTTCTGCAGAAATAAATTCAGGAAATAAAGCCTGTAAAGGAACATTGACCAAAACAAAGTTAAAGGAAATGATACAATAGTCTAGAAGATTATATACATAAAACCATATACACTTAATGAGTAATTTGGGGACTTTCAAAGGTAATTTTGACTGTGCTCCACTTTTACCTCATCAACAAACTTTAAAATCAACCCTTATTGCCATGTTCCCTTTCCTCTTCCCAACTAAGATCAGTCTTTCAATAAACTGAGGAAGAGAGATTGTTGCTTATTGTACAACTAACATCAAAAGCTTCACATTGCACTTTTTTCAATAAAAAGTATAACTATTAGGTCCAGTAATAGCAGAACAACTTGTATCATACTAACCTTCCAATATATAACTATTATCAACCTTGGACAAGATATTTTTGAAAATCCTTTTTAAAAGTTTTAAAGAGTAATCAAAAGTATGCAGAAATTACAGGGAATTTTTAAAAAATGTTAACTTATTTCATTTGAGAGAGAGATAGAGAGGGAGCAGGGGAGGGGCAGAGAGAAACGGAGACAGAGAATCCCAAGCAGGCTCCATGCTGTCAGTGTGGAGTCCAGTGTGGGGCTTCAACCCATGAACTGTTAGATGATGACCTGAGCCCAAATCAAGAGTTTGAGTCTTCACCAACTGAGCCACCCATGCACTCTGAGAGGGAATTTTATCCTTTATAAAAGGGTAGATGAGCTCCTTGTTCCTGCTTTTTTCTTTTTCTTTGTTTGATAGCATTCCTCAGGTCACACTGTGACAGGCATCTAGAATCTAACAAAAAGCCACAGTTTTATTGTCTTGAGAAGTTAGAGGACTTCTTGTGTGGATGGATATTTTTAATGGGGAAAGGCCTAGAAATGAGGAAGCTATGGAGAGATCTGCATATAACCTCTGTTCATATCATTATATGTCCCTTTAATTGTCAAGTATGAAGGAAACTCTAAGGAAACCATGGGAAAGGAATAGCTAGATGACACTAGAAATAACTGAGCTGAGATTTTAGGTATTATCTCAAAAGAAAAGAGAATTTAAAGTTAATCCAGTCAAGTTAACTAACAGAGTTCAAATCAACAGTTGGCAGAGTAAGTTAACAGAATCCAGAAAACTTGTTGTCAATAATGTCTTTCCTATAGTCAAAAGCTACTACAAATGACTTAAGAAAAGAAAAATGAGACCCATAGTCAAGACAAAAAACAGTCAATGGAAACTGACCCTAATGTGACCAGATGTTAGAATTAGCAGAAAAAGACCTTAAAGCAGCTTTTGTAAATATGTTTAAGGGCTGAAAAAAGGATATGGTCATAATGATTGAATAGATACATAATGTTAGTGGTGAAATGGAAACTATAAAAGAAAACAAAATGAAAATGCTATAACTGACAAGTAAATCTAAAATCTTTAAAAATGTACTGAGTGTTGGGGCACCTGGGTGGCTCAGTCGGTTAAGCGTCCGACTTCAGCTCAGGTCACGATCTCGCGGTCCGTGAGTTCGAGCCCCGCGTCGAGCTCTGGGCTGATGGCTCAGAGCCTGGAACCTGCTTCCGATTCTGTGTTTCCCTCTCTCTCTGCCTCTCCCCTGTTCATGCTCTGTCTCTCTCTGTCTCAAAAATAAATAAACTTAAGAAAAAAAATTTTTTTTTTTAAAATGTACTGAGTGTATTGGAAGGACTTAATAACAGATTGAAGATGGCAGAAGAAAGGGTTGTTGAACTTGAAGATAGATCAATAGAAATATTCAGTCTGAAAAAACAAAATCTCAGTGACCTGTAGGATGATATCAAGACTATTAATAGAAGAACACTTCCTCAACCTGAAACAGGAAATTTAGGAAGAGTCTACAATTAACATCATACTTAATGGTGAAATTTTGAACATTTTCCCCTAAGATACAGACAAAACAGGAATATGCACTTTCACCATTTTTACTCAACAATTTACTGGAGGTTCTAGCCAGTGTGTAAAACAGGACAAACAAGCAAACAAAAACACATCCAGGTTGTAAAGGAAGAGAAAAAAAGCCTTTCTTTATTAGCGGACAACATTATATAGACTCTCCAACAAAATTACAGGAACTAGTAAGTTGAATTCATCAAAGTAAGAATATAAAGAACAATTATATTTCTACAGACTAGTATCAAACAATTAGAAAATAAATTTTAAAACCAACAGCTCCATTTATGACACCAATGAAAACATAAAATGCTTAGAGATAAAATTAATAAAGGATGTTCAAGGACTTAGAAATTATAAAACATTCCTCAGAGCTATTAAAGGAGATCTAAATAAATGAAGACATACATTCATGGATTAGCAAATTTAGTAGTAAGAAGATGGGAATATCCCCTAACTTGGTGTATGTAATATTAATCAAAATCTCAGCAGGATTTAAAAAAAATTGACAAGCTGATTCTAAAATTTATGTGGAAATACAAAAAACTCAGAAAAGCCAAAATCACACTGAAAAAGTAGAACAAATATGTAAGATTCAGAGCAGTTGATTTCAAATTTACTATAAAGCTATGATAATTGGGCAGTCTTAGCACTGGTGTAAGAATAAATAAAAGGATCAATAGAAAGTATAAAGAGTTCAGAAATAGGCTCACACATAGAAGGTTAACTGATTTTTAATACAAGTACTCTATCAATTCAATGGGAAATAGAAAATCATTTCAGCAAATTGTCCTGGAACAAGTAAACAAATGTAGGGAAAATATGACCCTTAATCTCATGCAAAATTAATTAGATATGGATTATAGACCTAAATGTAAAGGCTCAAACTACAAAATATCTAGAAGAAAACATAAGAAAATATCTTTTTGACTTTATGAGGGGACAAAGGGAGTAATGACACACAAAACACTGAAACATAAAAGAGGGGGAAAAAAAGGGTGCCTGGGTGGCTCAGTGGGTTAAGCATTGTACTCTCACTTTTGGCTCAGGTCATGATCTCATGGTTCTTGGGTTTGAGCGCTGGGTGGGGCTCTTTACTTGCTTTTGGCTCAGATCATGCTCTCACAGTTCTTGGGTTTGAGGCTGGGTGGGGCTCTTTACTAACAGCCTGCTTGGGATTCTTTCTCTCCCTCTCTCTCTGCCCCTCCCATGCTTGTCCACAGACATAAGTTCATGCACACACACGTATGTGCTCTCCTTCTCTCTGTCTCTCTCATTCTCTCTCAATAAAAAAACAAACAAACAAACTTAAGGGGCACCTGAGTGGCTCAGTGGGTTAAGCCTTGGACTTCAGCTCAGGTCATGACCTCACAGTTCATGAGTTTGAGCCCCAAGTCAGGCTTCTGTACTGACAGCTTGAAGCCTTGAGTCTGCTTCAGATTTCTGTGTCTTCCTCTCTCTCTTTGCCTTTCCCCAGCTCACATTTTCTCTATCAAAAATAAATAAATAAACTTAAAAAAAATCTGCTGCACCTTTACAAGAAAAAAAAGACATTGGACTTTCATCAAAATGAAAACTTTCTGCCTATTAAAGTACACCTTAAGAAAATGAAATGGCAAGCTACACACTGGCAGAAAATAGTTGTAATGAAGACATCCAATAAAGGAATTGTATCCAGAACATATAAAGAATTCATACTCATCAACAATAAAAGGATAAATAATTGGGTGAAAAGGACAAAAGGCTTTAACAGGCACTTGCTACAAGAAGACATGCAAATGGCCAGCAAGTATGCAAAATGATGGTCGACATGATTTGTTACTTGAAATACATAAATAAAAATCACAAGGTATTATTTCAAAGCCAAATGTTGGAGATGACTTTAGCTCTCACACTCTGTTGGTGGGAGAGTAGAATGGTATAACCACTTTGGAAAACTGCTGGATAGTTTCTTACGGTTAAATACACACCGAGCCTATGATATAGTAATTCCATGCTGAGGTTTTTACTGCAGAGAAATGAACAAACTAATTTGTACAAAAATTTTAACGGCAACTTAAAAATTAATAGTCTCAAATTTGGAAAGAAAAAAACCTCGAATATCCATGTAAAGGAGAAAGGATTAAAATTTGTGATATATTCATTCAGTGGAATGAAAACTCAGCAACTGAAAAGATGAGATCTGAAACATGCATCAATGTGGATAAATCTCAAAAAGAAAAGAGTAAACAGTGTGTTATTCCACTTATAAGAAGTATTGGAAACTGGCAAACCCAAAGGGTGATGGATTGTTCACAGGGGATGGGTGGCTAGAAGGGGACAGAAGGGTAAAAGAAATGGTTTGTATGAAAGAAAGAATGAAAAGTATGCACACCTATTGAAACAATAATTAAACAATGCAAAATAAAAATAAAAGTACTCATTTCTCTTTCTTTTCCAATTGTCAATTTAATTTCCGTCTCCTGTGATAAACATGATTACCAATTTGTTTTCCTATATGCTCTTCCAGCCAAATAGCCCTGAAAAGAGGGATAGCTGGCTCAAATTGGAAGTGGGGATTGTAGCAAGAAAAAAAAAAAAAAAAGAAAAAAAAAAAAAGAAAATGAGTTTGCTTACATGAAAAGAATTCTTTTCATTAACCAGATATTTTTAAAAATATCACAGGGAATATATTCTAAAAATGTCCTTTGCTACCTACGGTACAGAATGTGTTGGTTTTCTTTGGTAAATTAGATGTGTGTACACTTTCCTCAACATGTGCTCAAGTGAGCCCTTTCCAGGATTGTGCTGGATTCTGAGCAGAAAGAACATGTCTGTGTGGCTTGAGGTGAGGTGGGTGTGGGGTTAAAATCTGAGGAGGATGGCTCGGCTGTAGGAGCACAATCTCCCTGTTCTAGGCTGCTGTGGTCTTTGAGTGACTAGTTACATTCCTGTATTCAAACAAAGACAGAGATGGGTCAAGAAATTTTAAGTTTATTAATTGGCTAAATATATTTACTATTTGTGGAACATCCCTTAAAATTGCCACCTTCCCCCAATTATAGTTTTTTTGTTAACTGTTAATCTTTCAGGGTATGCAGCTGTGTGGCTTTAAATGTGTGTGTGTGTGTGTGTGTGTGTGTGTGTATGTGTGTGCACGTGAGTGTGTTGGAGTTTCTAGTGAGTGTGTCCCTCATTGGGCTAACTGGGTTTTCCCCCTTGGAGTAGAGTAAATATTAAAAGCAAATTTTTAAGTTGGGCCAGATGGATACCAGGGAACAAACTTGGGAGGAATGTCATATGGACAGTTCTGAAGATAGCCTACATTTCATAATTTGATAAAGATAGAGGGGGAGAATTAGAGCATGATCCCATTTCTGAATTTTAGGTAAACATATGATGTGGAGAAATTAGAAAGGCAATGCCTTTTAGTTCAGTCAATGAGTTTGCAATATATTTTTAAGTGAAGCATAGTACAATATTCAATTATAAATCCTTAACAGGTAGCAAGTTTTTCGTATAGTTAGAAATTTAAAAAGAACCTAAAATGGCATTCTTGGTTTATTCCCACTTTTTGGAAAATAAGATAAATGAGCAAAAAAAGAGTAAATAAATAAAGGATCACCCTATGGCTGACTTTTGAGCTTGGGCATCCTTTTAAGGGGTCTGAATTCCAGGAGCCACCCTATGTGGAGGGGAAGCCATGTTTGTTGCTGAGAAGAACCTATGGCCTGGAATAGACAATCTTCTTTGTGCCAATGACACTGGCTTCAGGCAAATGGAAGAAACTTAGTGTATTCCCCATGAGCTCAACTCAATTCAATGTAATTCATTTCAACTCACTTACCTAATTTGAAACAATTTCCTTGGTTACTAAATATGTATTGTTAAGGTTAGACGTATTCTAGAATGACACTGTCCAACACAATAACCACCTCCCAATATGTGGTTATTGAACACTTGAAATATCACATGTGATGTGCTCTAACTATAAAATATACAACAGATTTTGAAGATGCAAAAAGTAATGTAAAATATCTCATTAATGTTTGTGTTTATATTGATTACATGTTGAAGTGATAATATCTTGGATATAGTATATTAAAGCGTATTGTTAAATCAGATATATTAAATTAAATTAATGTCACCTATTTATATTTTATTTCTTAAAATGTTGCTACTAGAAAACTTAGAATTATATATGTGGCTCACATATTTATGGATCATACTATATTTCTGTTGGAAATACCCAAAATTCTAGGGTATTTTGGGGGCAGAAAAAAGCACCACAAGTATCCAATGTTAAAATTAAACACAGAGACCGCACTTGAAAATTCCCTGAGCAGACAAAACAAGTTCGTCATATATGCAAATATCATTTTAGCTTACTTTACAAGACAAGCAAGATTAACTTAACCTGGGTCACTTCTTGTTTATGCCTCTGAAAATCATAAGCAAAACTTAAACCATTTGCCAAAATTAATATGAGGTAACCACCAACCAATTTCCTTTTGGTTAAGAAAATTCTAATATTATAGCCAATCATTGTAAAGAATAGACACTCATTGTCTTTACACTATATAAGTTGCTTTATAACAATATACCTCTGAGCCTCATTCTATATTTTAGTTTGAGCACAGCTGGTTTGCAAACTGTCTTTTTGGTACATGCTCAATAAACTTTTAGAAATTACTATTTCAGTGATTTACTGGCTTTACTTCTGGGGTGGCTTTTTTTCATGTACTTTTGACCCCAGTAGTACTATAGGCCAACAAATTTGGGCCTATACAACCTTCCCAGAGGGCATCAACAGTAACCCACTCACACAAACCCTCTTGTTCTGAAAATAGGGAGAGACTCCTGGGGAGACCATAGTGCCTACTTCTTCAATTTAGCTCCAGCCTCCTAAATCTCTTTCAATCTTGTCTGGTTTAGCTTGATAAATGCATTTCTCCTGATGGGGCAGACAGATACCTACATGGAAACATTAAAAAACAGAAACAAAAACTGTAGCCTTTGTTCCTCATTTGGCCTCTAAAGACAGAATCTATCTCAAAAATATTTAGCAACTTTGAAAGTTAGCATGGTTTACTGGAGAAGGACTAAATTAATAACCCCTGGCAGATATTGCTAGGTAACTCTAGAATATGAGATAAATTTGGCAGGGTGCCTGTGACATTGGTGGTAAATCATAGAAACTAAAAATGACAGATAGGAAGTGCTATCTGTAGGTGGCACATGGAGGTGACTGTGATGCTCCCAAGAATGTGGAAACAAACAAAAAAATCAGTTGCCTTTGAGAGCTGACCATGGACCTTATATAAGCATCTAGAAAGCAGGGTCCCAAAGTCAAGTGCCCACAGTGTCTACGAAAGTAACATAAATGCGAAAAGCGGGCTTACGTTCAGGGCTGAGATTTAATTGTTCATCCACAGAAGCAGCAGGAATTCTGTTCAGGCCCTTTTGCTGGATGGGCCTGTTATTATCAAATCTGATTTTTAAAGAGATACCTAGATGTTTAAGTGCTGGTAGCTAGTCTTAAAACATTAAGCACTTTGAGATCTGAACCAAATAACTTTAAACTTTAAAATTTTTTTAAAAATATTTATTTATTTTTGAGAGACAGAGAGAGACAGAGCATGAGCAGCAGAGGGGCAGAGAGAGAGGGAGACACAGAATCTGAAGCAGGCTCCAGGCTCCGAGCTGTCAGTAGAGAGCCCAATGTGGGGCTCAAACTCAGAAACCGCGAGATCATGACCTGAACTGACGTCAGATGTTTGACTGAGCCACCCAGGTGCCCCAACTAACTCTAGTCATAAAACCAACAAATAAATTTCCTTTGTTTTGCTTCTATATTTACTGAACAACTTTTTGATCTCATTTTTAATAAAAATCAATCTACATTGAGAATTAAGTACTATTTACAGGTATTGACCATATGCCAACCACCCCAATGCAATGTGGTTGTTATGATCAGAGAGCTTAAGTAGCAACTCCTTGGTCACAGAGCTCCTTAAGTGTTACTATGGGGATTCTAACCTAGGTGCTTGCTTTTAGTGCCTCTGTTGTGTTATTCCAGGTACCTGAGAGGTGGTTAAGTTTCTGGTGAATAAAAAATTTTCAGATCCCTCAGTAAGAGTGGATTTATATGGACATATACTCCATTGGTCTACTCTGTTCCTCTTCTCCCCAAACACCCACTTCTATTGGTCCTGAGCCCAGTGTGAATATTTGGGTATCTATAATAATTGTATCTATCAGTGTGAAATCTTCAATTGGCATATTGGTAATATAACTCTGTGATTTTGGCTAATCCAAGCCCATTCCTGGGAAATGGATCCTTTCATTGAACACCAAGTAATTTGGTTTCTAACCCCAGGAGACTGGTGACCAGATCAGGCAGGTGGTAAACTCTTCTAGGAATATGCCCCTAACAAGCCTGCTGGGAAACAGCATCTGGTTTCTGTCAACAATTCCACCTGTGAAAAGACTTCAGAAGAAAGTACATTTTTCAATAATTTCCAATTTCTTCTTTATAAACATGTTAAAGGAACAGAAAGCTCCAATGAAGCTAGTTACATTGGCAAAGCAACCTAGCCTCGTAGGCAAATACAGCACTCCAAATGACTTTGACTTGAGAAACAATGTTCCTCCTGGGATTAGGAGTTGCATGAAAGTCCCCCTCAAAGTGTGGATACCTTCACAAACACAGATGCTCTCCAGAATCACCTTAACCTCCTCATACTTAGTGTTTCACACTGAAAACATGTCTTAAGACAATCCCTTTCCAACCAAAATACATAAACCCAATTGTAAACCCCCATTGGATGCTGCAGATAGATTATAATATGACAGAAGTAATCAAAAGACTTGCAAAAGGAAGTGGGCAAGTTTGTTCAAGTGGTCAAGGAAGTGGTGTGAGTGAAAGTGGACAGAAAGGTCAGCCTCAGCCTCCTGAGGAGAAACTATATGAACGCTGCTGTCCACCAAATAGCGTGGTGGAGAAGCCAAAGTCACATAACTGTTGGAGGGGATTTTGTCCATAAAAAGGAGCACATGGCTGGAATAAGCTGTTTGCCTGTTTTAGTGTAGTTTAGTTGCAGTATAGATTCTGGACATCGTAGATTCCTATTCTCCTGACAGATTTTATTCCTGGAAAGTGTGTTATAGAAGTGAACCAAGAAGCAGACTGAGAACACACAATGGAATTCAAGTCCAAGATTGTGTTCTCGAATGACTGCATCAGGAAGCATTGCATGAGCACATTCAGGAAGCTCCTGTAATTTAATGTAAGGCATGGAATTTAGGGCTTGTCTAGACCATATATTAGGGGGATTGGTGAGAGTCTACTGAATTTAAGAAGCCCTCTTTTACTACTAGTGGGTCTTGACTCCCTTTTCTTGGTAAGAACCTACTTAGGGCATTTGCTATGAATTTGGAAATAGCGCTAAGTTAGAATTTCATGTTGGAGTATCTTTTTCAAGTCATCAGAGACAGTAACCCAAAGCAATGAGATGGTTTATGGAGGGAGAAGAAAACTCTCTGAGTTTTTCACCAAACTTTCAAACCAGAGAGAGACTTTTTTTCTTTGCCTTTTCCCTGAGGCCTTATGAAAACAAGAGCCAGATTATTCCTGCTGATTTTTGGAAAATTGATACTAAGGGTACCATCTAGAGTCAAACTGTGCCAAGAAGGTGGAAGTTAGGTCTGTATTCATAGATTTTTTTATTTTAATGCCTCTTTCCCAATAATTATATATGGATATGTCTTCCAATTAAGTTATTATTTTTTTAAGTTTATTTATTTTGAGAGAGAAAGAGAGAGAGTGAGTGGGAGAGGAGCAGACAAGGAAGGAGAGAGAAAATCCTAAGCAGGCCCTATGCTGGCAGCGCAGAGCCCTGTGTGTGGCTCGAACTCACAAACCATGAGATCCTAACCTCAGCCAAAATGGAGAGTTGGATGCTCAACCAACTTAGCCACCCAGGCACCCCTTTAATTCAATTATTAAAGTATTACATTATTTATTTATCCAAACCTCCCTATGAATTTGTACAACTCATTTAACAGGTGAAGAACTTGAGGCCTACATGAGTTCCATAGCTTGCTTTAGGTTGAAAAGCTAAGACGTTGCTGGTATTGGGATTAGAAAACAGGCAACAGCCCTCCAGAGTGCAGCAAGACACTAGATTGTCTCAGGCAGATAAATTTTGGGGGAGGAGTGTTCTAAGAAAGCAAGATTTAAAGTCTGCTATGAAGGGGGCACCTGGGTGAATCAGTCGGTTAAGTGTCCGACTTCGGCTCAGGTCATGATCTCATGGTCTGTGAATTCAAGCCCCGCGTCGGGCTCTGTGCTGACATCTCAGAGCCTGGAGCCTGTTTTGGATTCTGTGTCTCCCCCCTCTCTCTCTGCCCCTCCCCTGTTTGTGCCCTGTCTTTCTTGCTCTCAAAACTAAATAAAATATTAAAAGAAAATAAATGCTAAAGTCTGCTATGAAGTCAGGAGGGTTGGGAGATCTCCAAGTTCCATACCATCAGCTTGCTGTACCAGCAAGGACTGACTGACAGGAGAACCTATGAAAGTATCTTTGCTGGAGTATTTTGGTGAAGAACAAGGGGTTTCAGGAAGTTTTGGGAATTCATTCGATTTTAGTACTTGACAATTATGCTCCATACTCTTTCCTTTGCTGCGTAGTACATGAAAAGAGAGACAGGATTTCCAGGCACCCGTAGGAGCCAATATTCCTCACCATATTTCAAATTCCAGATTGGTGCTGTTGACATCTGGGTCGTCAAAAGTACAGGTCAGCAAGTGCTGGGATTCATCCACTTCCAACTGACTGTAACACGAGAATGGATAGTCATCCAGTTCGGCATCATCAAAGTCTCCTGGGGAGGAACAAACCTGTAGTTGTTAATGGGGCAAATATGTGCATCCTTTTGAAATCTGGAGTGACATTAATGAAATGGCAGCCTTTGGGGGCAGACATGAGGGAGCTGTTATAAGTTTATCTC
This sequence comes from Lynx canadensis, assembly GCF_007474595.2. Lineage (NCBI taxonomy): Eukaryota > Metazoa > Chordata > Mammalia > Carnivora > Felidae > Lynx > Lynx canadensis. Next base: position 211,409,213 of record NC_044303.2, read on the forward strand.
AAGAAGAAAAGCCCAAGACAAAAGACAGAAAAACTAAAACCAAAGCAGAAAAGATCCCAAATCCAAACCAAAATAATACCTAAAGAGCACAGATTTTTCTAGAATCATAATGATTTTTCTAAATCATAAAAATTAATAAATAACTTCCAAATATTCATTTTTAAATACATTATACTCTTTTTCTTTTTAAAAAATGTTTATTTCTGAGAAAGAGAGAGAGAGAGAGAGAGAAAGGGAGACACAGAATTGGAAGCAGACTCCAGGCTCCAAGCTGTCAACGCAGAGCCCAATGCCGGGCTGGAACCCATGAATTGTGAGATCATGATGTAAGCCAAAATGGAGAGTTGGACACTCAACACACTGAGCCACCCCAGTGCTCCTATCTCCAAATATTTCTAAATACCTCTGACACTGGGTTAGTGCATTAGAGATCTAGAGTAAAATACTAAACATACACTTTCCTTTTTACACTATAATTTCTTCTGTTAATTAGTGAATTTCAAATAAGAGATACTCTATCTCTATTATTCAAATGCTACCTAGCCTTTGACTATTACTAATCTTCATTTATTTCCTCCCAAATATTTTTTGAATGAAGGAAGATGAGAGCTATCATACAGTCAGAAGTTCACTTTTTTAAGGGATAGATTTCCCTTACCTGAATAGGAATTCCAACTAAAAGTACAATTGATTATCTCCATTGTGTGAATATTTATTTAAAGCAATTTGTCTTAAGCTACTAAGGCAAACGTGATTAGATTAGATCTGCTGGGACTCAGATCTGGTGGACTTTCCTACAAATCCTATAGGTATTACTTCAGTGCTTATAGATCCTTCTTCTATAGATACTGTATCTTAAGATATTATCAGAATTCTGAAAGTATGTAGTGAGCCAGAATCTTTTGTCAGTCACTTTTGGTAAGTACAATTTGTCATAGATTGTATTTGATTTTTTAAACTGGGTTGAGGCCCTTAAGATTCAATAGACATTTTGTATCTATATTTCATAATATTTAATAGAAAAAAATGTATCAGCAAATATACTTGGACTGAGACCTGAGAAAATCCAGAATAACCGAAGCCATTCTCAGAGTAATCAAGTGTGAGCTTATGATGGCTTCTAGGTCCATTGTTACTAAAAATCACTTTGGCCCATCAATGCTAGAAATTAGAAGCTTCTAGAGCTTCAAATAGGATACAGAATATACTAAAATCAAACCCATTGAGTATCCTGAAGGTCCTTTTTACTTAAATTACCAAGTAGTTCTGTGGGAAAATTAGTAAAGCTGGTTGTGAGTGGAGTGGACCAACTAGATGAGTGACAGGTTGGTTCAGTCAAAGCCACAAATCTTGAAAAACTACATCAAGATAAAAAGCTGTGGGTGCTGCTCTATCTGACCGTTCCTAGAATCCATAGGCTTACAATTCTGCCACAAGCAAAGACTCCTTATGTAATTTCAGTAGGGTATAGACCCCTTCCTGATGACAGTCAGGTTTTTGTTTGTTTCTTGAGAGAGAGAGAGAAAGAGACAGAGAGACAGAGAATCTTAAGCAGGTTCCATGCTTTGCACAGAGCCTGCCATGGGGCTTGATCTCATGACCGTGAGATCATGACCTGAGCTAAAATCAAAAGTCAGACGATCAACTGACTGAGCTACCCAGGTGCTCCCTGATGACAGTTTTAAATAATGAGGGGCAACCCACTATTTAGGGCTCACACTTTAAACCATGTTCATTCCTAATCTGATAGTATTAAAACCTCGTCTCCTAAAACCTTTTCTCAGTGGAACAGTGGTGGTTGTAGCCTGCCTTTACACAGCAGTCCTCATTCTGTTTTGAGGTTTTCTCTTCTTTAAATCTTCCACCAATCCTGTACAACAGAACCTACATTACTATTTGGATTCAGACTTCTGTGGATCAGTTTTGTGTCCAAAATTCTTCAATATACAATATAATACAATATACAAGATAAACCGGAGAGCATAGACTAGCAGATGCTGAGCACCAGCAGAACGAGGCATTCCTACCACCCTTAGCCATCCAGTCTGGTGAAGTGTGTCTGATGTATATGCTTATACAATATACAAAACACTAGTCATACAATTAAAGTGGCTATGTTTTGAGAAGCAGCTTACTGGCTCTTTAGGAGATGTTACTGGGCAAAATTGCTTTGTAACCGAGAAAAATTCCCCTCAACAACTTGCAAAATTGCATGGCATTTTACAAAGAGAATGTTCTACCTGACGTAAGCTGAAAAATTCTTAGAGTATTATACACAGTGGTTAAAACCTCCAACACCAGAGCTGGACAGATGTGGGTTTAAATTCTTCCTATTTTACTTTGTAACTGTGGTCCCTGTCAGGTTACTCAACCTCTCTACACCTCAGTGTTTTGATATGAAAATTCACATTATATGAGAAATCATTGAACAAATATATGCAAAGAGTTAGCTTAGAACATAGTAAGCACCTTGGGGCACCTGGGTGGCTCAGCCAGTTAAGCATCTGACTTCAGCTCAGGTCATGATCTTGTGGTTTGTGAGTTCGAGCCCTGCATCGGGCTCAGAGCCTGGAGCCTGCTTTGGATTCTGTGTCTCTCTCTCTCTGCCCTTCCCCCACTCTCACTCTGTCTCTGTCTCTGTCTCTGAACAATAAATAAACATTAAAAAAATTTAAAAAAAACATAGTAAGCACCGAATAAGGGTTAGCTATGATTATTATCATTTTTCTGTTTTTGAGAAATAAGTAATGAAACGGTAACACAAGAATTCTAATTCTAAGAATCTACATGAAACCTTTGGGGATCCTTTGAAAGAGTTCTATGTCAAAGGTATTATTACTATGATTTTGAAATTACATAGAACTTTTCAACAGTGAGTTAACTTACTATTCTTTCAATACTATCTAAGCATATTTGTCTATAAAAATTTAGTTTTTTAAAATATGCATTATTGACAAGGCCGTGTGGTTTGGAAGTCTTCCTGTTGAAAGGAATTAGTTGATCAAAAACATACATGGTTTGGATTATTAAAAAATATCCCTTTCTTCTCTTTATCATCCTTGTGGTTATCAACAAACTAATCTTTCAACAAAGAGCAGTGGATTATTATACACCCCAAACTGAAAAGTATTTTGAGGTGATCAATGTGGATGGGTGGTTATAGATATCCTAAATAAAACTGAAATTTGAAAAGTTGAAGTGAAACTCAGCTTTCAATTAGGATTCTTATTTCTTTTTTTAAAAAGTATGGCCATCAGGGAGAAATAGAAGGAAAATATTATACTCCAAAGAGTAAAAAGTAGGTGTTACCTGCCAAGCAGCTATCTGTGCAAATATAAGGGGACATGTACCAAGGAATTATGATCATCCCCACAAAGTGATTCATATACAGTCACACTGAAAAATGTCAGCTTTCTGACAATTCCCTTAGTGAAAATATTCTAGGGATTTCCACCCTTAGTAATTACATGACTTAACATATCTAAGTTGAATCATTAAGCTGATGTCTTTGGTATCTTTGATAGGAAAATGCTTTTCAACTCTTAGAGCCAAAGAGCTTAATTATCGGGAGCAAATGGGTGGTTCAAATTCCCAGGTGGCTCCTCTTGTTGCCATTTTGTCTTTGTTTACAATTGTGTTGTCATTATGACCTAGTTCCTAAGTAGATAGCATTGGCTTGTAGGTGCTAAGTATTTCAAGGATCCCAAAGGGAATTACTATATGATGATAAATGTGTTGGTATGAAGGCAATTAAATATATTTTTAGGAGACAACTAATACAGATCTTTCTCTGTTCAATTATTCACTAAGTAAGAATCTCACATAAATATCAAAACTGAAGTATTTTGAAGGAATTTTCAAATATTCAATTCAAATATTGAATGTTTACTATGTTCTAGACACTTTTAGGTGCTGGAGATATGGTGATGGTAAGTGCAGACAAAGCTGTTGTTTCTGGAAACTATTTTATCATGAGAGTTATGCTTTTGGAACCTCTTAAAAAACTAAACAAAATAAATCTAGTTTGATTTTTTTAACAAGGTTAAATTACCTTGGAGATTCTCCAACAAGCACAACCATTGCACCTATATGGGTATTCCTTTTGTAAGAGTAGAAACATTGACCAACATTTAAGATCCACATTTATAGAGTTAAATGCATTCTTTCTAGACAATGCTAAGACTTTATACCACCCACAATATTGTTTCCTGGCCTCCTGTCCCCGTGGTTAGAACTTACAAATGACAGAAAAATGACAGAATATATGGTAATTCTCCAACTCCATTCTAACCCAGTGTCCAGATCAGGTCTTTGGGGATCTAAGTAACCCAAGCATATGCTAGAGATAACCTGAAATCCTAAAGAAAAGTTAGAAATGACTCACCATTCTGTGCATAGCCACTTTCTCCAGAAACGACTTGAAGTAAATAGAAAACCATACCAAAAGCTGTACCTAGAATCATCATTCTGAGAGAGAGAAAGAGAAGAGAGGGGAGGTGTGTGAGCCTGTGTGTAGGAATGAATGAGAGACAGAGCACCAGTGAGAGAGAGAGAGAGGCACCAATCTACAGCTTTAGCACTTTATACTTATTTAACCACAGACAGGGGGAAGTATAAACACAGCAAAAAAGAAGGCAAGTGCCAGAAACAGGAAGTCTGAGTAAAAGTATTGCTGTTGTAAGCAGAGGTAGAGGAAATGAAGGGATAGAGCATTTGAATTATTGTACCTCTTTGGTATTCCTGTAAGTCCCCAAACTTATTGTGTTTATTCCAGAATAAGGTAGTACATTCAAATATAGTCCAAGATACCTGAGACTATAGAGTGTGAATAAGGCTCAGTTCAAAAAATAATCACAAAACAAAACTGTAAACTTACAGAGCTAATCAATTGATTGGGGTAAGTTTTGCTTTAAGGAAAGATTCTGCACTTTATTAAGTACTTTATTGCAGATTATTTTAAAATAGATCATCTCCAATTTCTGAACATATACACTAGAGAATTTCACAAGAAATTCATTTTGTTTTCTGTGTATCCCAATACTTATACTTCACTGATCAAAGTAGGCATTCAAGAATTATTTATTTAGTTTAGAAGTTGGCAAACTACGGCCAAAGGGCAAAATTTGGCCCACCACCTATTTTTGCAAATAAAGTTTTATTGAAACATGGTTGCTTTTGTGCTACAGCAGCAGAGCTGAGGACTTGTGGCAGAAACTGTATGGCACACAAACCGTAAAATCTTTACTCTCTGGTCCTTCACAGAAAAAAACTGTTGATCCCTTGTTTAATAGATAAACAGTTATTTTCTCAGTGTATTTATAATAGGATTCTATTTCTGACAATGTGATTTCCACACATTTCAGGAACATATGGCATTTGCAAACCAAACTAGTACATACAATGTATATAAGGGGCAGAAGCCTGAGACAATGACAAAGATAATTCAGTCTCTCTGTAAACTTGTGTGTCAATCAAAACTATTCCCAACACAGCCTCAGGGTTAAAGTAGTGACACTTGTGAAGCCTAACTGACTTCCGGGAATTGTTGGATATTTTTCTTTAAACTGCTATTAGTATTCAAATGACGTTTCGTAGCAATCATTGTTATCAACAGGCAGAGGAAGCCTTCTGGAAGACAGAGGTCTGCTCAGGTCTTCCACTGGCTAATCACCTGGATTCAAGCTAGGAAACACCACTCACCTCTCTTTTAGAAAAAAGCCACAAGACTGCAATTATTAGGTGATGAGTACCGAAATGATGAGTAGGCAGTGTGTACTTAACTGTTTGATTCATAGATATTGGGTAGAATTGGCCCTACAGGACTATAAAAATGGCTAAATTAGCAAAGATGAGCAACACCCTCCCGTGCCTAAAACAGAGTCTTTGAAAGCTGCATGAGTTCACTTAACTCACCATTACAGTTATTGTGACAATCTCATAAAATAAGAAAAGAAGAAGTAAGGCATCTGTACCAGTCTCTAGAAGCCTGTCTTCAGTGTTGAGGCAGATCCAGTGATAGAGATGGGATGCCCTGTTCAGAAGATCACACCCTGGACTGCAAACTCAAGGGATATTTCTCTGCAAGAAGCCAACTGAACGGGCATAATCTATATCCTCCATCTGCTAAGGCCTACTTTTGGCATTTTCAAACATATTTCAAGCCAAATAAAGAGTGACAATTTTGTGCATCAGATAATAATTTCTGCCCTCATTTCTAATCTTGTCTAGAAAGCTTGGTTAGAAAATCATGAGTCTGATTCACAATTGGTATATTTTGTGCATTGAGCTGAATATCCTTCCAAGAAAGATACAATTATAAATTCTCATAAGCCAAATAAGTGTTAGAGGAGGAACCATGAATTATATATATATCCACCACCCCAGGTGTCATGAATTGTTCAGATTTTCACTCTATGGGTGAGTAATTGGGTCGTGTCTCTTTAAATTCTCTTGTTTATCATTTAAGTGGACTATCATTTTGATTGTATCTCTTTCCTTTAGTTGTGAAGATGTAAAAGAACAAAGCCAAGACACAATATTTTGGTACAGCATGTGCTAGTTTGCTCAGGGGATTTCCACTGGTGTACTTACTCTTTTTGGGTGGGGCAGGAGATGCTGAAGGACCTAGAGAGAAACCTAGATATAGCGTGGGGAGCTCAAAGAAACGTGAAGGCTCATTAGTCAGTCCTTCTAGAGATTCTTGGGGAACAATGGTGCTTTCTCTGTTTTCTTCACCAGTCTTGCTAGTCTTTTGAAACTTAGGAAGGCTGAGGAAGAACTGCCTTGCTCCACCCATTCCCCCAAATGAGAGACATTCACCTTGTTGCTTTGTCATTATTGTCCCTGAGAGAAGTGGAGAGCTAAGAAAAGCAGATCAGGAAAGACGCTCAGGGCACCAGAGCCTCCAGCTGAGAAGCCAGGATCCCAGCAGTGGACAGAGGACAAGACAGATCCTTGGACACAGCAAACTGGTTGGAGCACACATCCTTCCCTCCTCTTTTCCCATCATTTCCTTTCATCACTATCTTCTCTCTTCCCTCTCTGCTATGTTGTCCTCCTATGATGTGGTGGATCATAGAAGAGGAAAGCCATTGTATTGTTTCTCATACACAAGCAGAATTCAATAACCTTGTAAGACTCCCAGTATCAGTTGGTCATAACTTTCCTTTCTTCCTTTGTGTGTGAGGCTGTGTGTGTGTGTGTGTGTGTGATCATTCAGACTATTTATTAAACAGAGAAAGCATAGAATGCTTTTCTTTCATTTTCCTACTGTAATAAGTTACATGCCCTTTGTGTATATAATAGGTAGAGTCCTGAAGAACTCAGAGAACATACCTTTTAGCTAGATTTGGGATTCCAGGAAGGGGTGGGGGGGTGGCATTGGAAGAGTGTGTGCACCCTTTATTCGATTTTTGTTTTTTTGTTTTCTTGGTAGAAGTCCTCTCCCAGAAGTTCCAGGTTCCTCTCTTTTTCCCAGTCAGTGAGGACAAAGATTTTCCTGGGCAAATTCAGGCTGAGAATCTTTACTACTAATCTTCATTATCTGGACTCATCTCTTAGGACCAGAAATTTCATTTCCATCCTTGACAGAAATTATAAATTTAGTGGGACAGGCACCAATGCATTATCTCTTTCAGCACCCTTGGGAAACAAACTGTTTCAAGGGCAAAAGCACTTCTCAGAGTCAGTTTTTATATGAAGCTTATAAAACAGCCATTAACAGTTAGTAATTTGTCCTAAGTGAGAAAGATTTAAAAGTCACTCACCTTGTGACTGAAGACTGAAGGACAATAAAGTGAAACAACAACAGCTACAATAGTAATAATAAGCAGTATTATGTTGCTATGGAAATATCCTGGGAAAAATCTGATATTTGAAAAAATACTCAGAAAGTTCCAAAATATGTTCTGTGAAATCTGTATAAGTTCCCCCCATCCCTGTCACTTATCTAATTAGATATTACCCATGAGATGGGAAACAATCTTGAGCACCTACATGCTGGGAAAAAGAAATCAAGGCCAGCTTAGTGGAATGACTGGGGACCCCCAAGGACTATAGGGCATAAAAGAGGAATAAAAACACCCAAGGCTGTCAAGTAGGTGAGGGTGGCAGTCGGGAGCCCTAATCTTGCTCTAGTCTTAAATGAATTGTCTTTAGCATTTTACCAGTGTGTGCTGAGTCAGTCCCTAGGGCCCTAAGGGGGAGTCCCGGCATCACGAAGTTTCATTTCCAGGAGCACAGCATTTTCCTTGTTGTGGCTCTTCTTTCATTTCCCTTTCCTCCTTACCCTGCATCTTCAGCCCCCGGCCTTGCTGTCATGTCGTGCAACGAGTTCTTTCTGGGCAGAGTTTGAAGAGCTATTTTCGCCTTGACAAGATTTTAGTCTCTGTCTTTGAATGCAACAAAAATGGAGTCTTTGCTAATTTTTCACTCTTTGCTCATTTCTGCTAGACAGAGAGTGTTTTGATGTCAATACACGCGCAAATTTTGGTAAAAGCGTGAACCAGAATGCCAGTCCTTGAGGAAAGTGGTATGCCTTTTGGCAATGGCTCCAGGTCTGGTTGCTTTTGCCGACAGCTGGAACACAGCGTGGGTCTCTCTGTCCCTTCAGACCCTTACCAACAGACAAACAGTTCAGACCAGGCCCATTTTCTCTGATCGCAGGTCTCTGATCCCAAGAGGCTTTAAAGAACAGTAAAACTCCAGAGCTAGGGTTCCAAATTTGGGTACTCCATGCATCTCCTGAAACTCCAAACAATACATGGAGATAAAAGATTTTTCTTTTCTTAGAACCTCAGATGGGACTGTGACAAAAATATTTAAATTCCAATACATTGACTCGGGGGAGACACCATGATAAAGCACCTGAGCTGTCCTCATGGGGACAACGGACTATACAAGACCTGAGCAGCTGTGTCTGAGACTCTTGATTTGAGTTTCCTGGTTAGTTCTCTTAATTCTTGGCAGGTGACGGGAGTTTATGTCCGACACGATACAACTCAAGCATCAAGTATTTGTGCTGGTCACCACCTTCCCTACTCTGGGCAGATGAGAAAAGGCTGTCCTTTCTTATTCTACTAACACTGACTGGAAGGAGGCTGGCCTTACTCCCGAGGAGGCTTCTCATCATTTTCTTCTCTCTCAGAACTGCGTGTGCACTTTCTAAAGCAACTCTCTTCCTCCCTACAAACAGCACAGTCTATTTCTTGACTTTAGCCAGGTTGTGTGCTTTCTCTGGCTGAACTGTGTTCCACTACTAGAAGCAGAAAGGAGGGCATTTATTTTGGGTAGATGCAAAGTAATAAAGGTGGCGGCAGCAGGCAGGGAATTTTAAATTTGTACAGAGTACATCTTGTACTTGTGTTTTCACTGAAAGGACTCATCTTTTTTCCAGTTTATCATGGGAAGCTGGGTTTTGCCTGCACTGGTTATTTTACAATGTCTTTCAGCAAGGCAAAATCTTATTTTAAGTAAAGTCTCAGATGGTTCTGGGCAGTGTTGTGTGCCCAAGTTTTCAGAGGTCCTTCATCAAGGCCTTAGGGGTAACAGAGGATGTAGGCAGGAAAGGAGGAAGCTGAACCAGCATGCTATAAGTCTATCTCCAGCATGGTGATGTTTGGGAAATATGAATCATTGCTCCCTCCCTACTCCTACCCATGGGTTTTCCTTTCCTGTTTTGCTCTTCTCATGCCCCACTCCTCACACATTCTGAACTTTTCACTCAGGAGAGAAAGGTGGCAGTTGAAAACGTTTAAAAAGAGAGTTCTTTCCTGGCTTTTGAATTCAAAAGCCAGAGTCGAAGAGAAGAGTGGGGTATATAGGGTCACAAAGGAGAGGATTCTCAACTCCTTTGCCCCCTCAAATATCACTTCCTCTATCCCTCAGACTAAACAAGTGTCCACTTTGAGGGAGAAAAAATGGAGAGAAGGGGCAGGGAAAGAGGGAATGTTCCCAGGCTGACAGGGACCAAGTGGGAGAGCTCAGGTGGAAAAGAATGGAACCCACAACTGCAAACCATATGCCAACACCTGGGATCTCCTTGCAAAGTGAGTCAGATTCCCTTCTCTTCACTCTGGGAGACCCTACACAATGCCATAATTCAGAGCTCCACCAGCCATCCTTCCCGCAGGAAATGGCGAGGGCTTCACTTCACCACAGACATCAATTTCTGCTACAACTTCCCAACAAGGACAAGATTCTAACACAGTCTGGCTTTCTCCCCATCAAAGTGTCAGGTAATTCTTAAGTCCTGGAGGAGAACGGCCATTCAGATGGGGCTGGAAATAGGGAAAAGAAATCCTTCTCCTTGTTCCCCCACTATGGAGAGACTGTACTTGAGGGACTGAAGGAAACAATGTGAGAATACTCAGAGCCAGGAGAATAGTAACATTCCTACTGCTTAAAACCTAATTTATAGTGTAGTTTTCTGTGTTAGATTTTGTTTGGAAAATGAATGAGGTCCACGTCTTAAAAATTTTAAATCTCTAGATTCTATTTGAGAGGGCATGGATTTGGAATGACACCTGGGCTGCTATTCAACTCTGGCTAGTGCCTCTCATCAGCAAAATGGGGGAATGATATTTAATTCTGAGGACCATTCTGTGGTTGAAGTACATGCTTCAGTGACTGTCACATAGGTATTTAGTGCCTGCAAGTTTTCTCCACCATCTGCATTCATCAAGAGGGAAACAAAAGTAGCAGATGATGTTGTAAAATGTTACACCATGTATCTCCCCTTCTATTAACTTTTACCCCATGACCCTCCTCCAACAGGTCTCTACTGCCCCAAGTGAAAATTATCATACTAGAAAACAGAGACTTCAATTTTTTGTTTTCAATTTCAAAGGCACACTCTATAAGGTGGGAAAAATTTAGAGCAATTTTTTTTAGGTAAGACATGTCCTCCTTTCTCTGCATCATATGAAGCCAATTCAATACACACACCCATTCTCACCCACACCCCTCCCTCCCTCCCCTCCCTCTCTTTCTCTCATAACTAGATACAGAGCTTGTAACTGAGGGAGAGAAAGGGATAGAAAGTGAGTAGAAAAGAGAGAGCACTCATGACATGGAGCCCAGAATCCTAACCTCCCTACACTAGGATATAAGTCCAAGGTGAAGGAGAAGGTCCCTCAATAGGCTTGGGGGATGCAAGAAAGAAGGGACATGTGCTTCATTTCTCACCAACATGCTGAAGTGACCATCCCACAGGTGTCCCCAAGCCTCTAGAGCACTGGAGAACAGAGTAGAGATGGCTGCCAAGGGTGGTTGGGCACAAAGTCTTGAGCTGGTCTCACAAAGTCCCTGCATGCCTCCAGGCCCCACGGAGAAGCCTGATGTTTTTGTTTGTTTGTTTGTTTGTTTTTCTGCATCCCAGAGAGTTGTGTGGATATGACACCAAGATGCTATGAGTTAGGGGCCACTGTCAACAAATCCCATATGCTGGAGGTGTAGGGGACCAGCTGGAGCCTCAGATGCCTCAGAAGATGCCTGGGGATGTAACATGTGTGAGGTCTGGATAAAATAGCTTATTTCAGAAGATGCCAGGGAAGAATGAAACACTTTTGGAAGACTATGGGTTCAAGGGCCACACTATTCCTCTAGTGACATGACATCATTAAACCACCACTCGTGTCAAACCCCAGACAAAACTAAAAGTCAACCATGGAAAAAGAATGGGGAAAGAAGAAAATCCCAAATTAATTAATGTAGTCAACCCCCAAGAATCACACAATTTTAAAACTGGAATTGGGGGGGGGGGTTGCTTAGGAGGTTGTTTATCTGGATTCTTTCTAACTAGAGAGAAGTAGAGTGAGCCCAAGAGAAGTTTAACTGTTTGCGCACAGACTTGGTTTCAGAAGTCACGGCAGTTTTACAGGTAGCTGAGCTAAGATGTTACTTAAAATCACTTGGTCTGTGAGAGCCTTTGTAAAAAAAGAGATTCCTGGTACATTCAGTTGAACCCTGAATACCCAGCCCACTTTGCTGCAACTTGCTTTTGTCCCTGTCTGTGTGAATATTGCACTATTTTTTCTAGCTGCAAAGAATGCTCAGTTGTGCAAGAAGTGTAATTCCTGGGGCTCCTGGGTGGCTCAGTCAGTTGGGCGGCTGACTTTGGCTCAGGTCATGATCTTGCAGTCCATAGGTTCGATCTCTGCATCATGCTCTGTGCTGACAGCTCAGAGCCTAGAGCTGCTTTGGATTCTGTGTGTGTGTCTCTCTCTGCCCCTCCCTGACTCACGCTCTGTCTCTCTCTCTCTCAAAAATGAATAAACATTAAAAAAAAAACTTTAAAAAGAAGTGTGATTCCTTATTCCTGTAGCTCAACTTTATTTTTACCTTTGGTCCCTATTCTACTGGAGGTAAACAACTTGATCTTGCTAATGCTGAATAAAATGCATTTGATTGAATGATGGTTGGGTACCATGCTTAAGAATGGTTTGAGTTTTAGGAGTTGGGTGTATATAAAGAAAGGTAAATATTATGGAAGGCACTGGATTCTTTTAAAACATAGATAAATGCCTAACTTGGCACTTTCTCTGGAAGCAGTCATGGAAACTCACCCACAGCTTGGTTGAAGAATAACGGAATGTTCCTCACTACTGACAATCATCTGTATACTCTCTCCTGCTCTGATCCATGCCTGGATAGGCACCTTCTTCATCTGTTTCCATCACCTTCTTACCATTCCCATCCTCCTGCCAGGCCAGGCTGGTGGCAGCCTCTGACTCTTACTGAAAAGTCTCATTGCTGCAGATTGAGTATATTGAAGTTCTCCTCACCATTTCCTTAGGGAGAATTATAACATATAAAATTAAAAAAAAAATAACCTTATTCTTTTGCATGTATATATCCAGTCATTGGAAAGGCTGTTTGTCAGAAAGGCTATTTCTCATTTCATTTGTGTTGGCACTCCTTTCTAGAATCAACTAACCATCAAAACCCTAGAGGAGAAAACAGGAAAAAACCTCTGACCTCAGCCACAGCAATTTCTTACTTGACACACCTCCAAAGGCAAGGGAATTAAAAGAAAAAATGAACTATTGGGACGTCATCAAGATAAAAAGCTTCTGCACTGCAAAGGAAACAATCAATAAAACTAAAAGGCAACCAACGGAATGGGAAAAGATATTTGCAAATGACATATCGGACAAAGGGCTGGTATCCAAAATCTATAAAGAACTCACCAAACTCTACACCTGAAAAACAAATAATCCAGTGAAGAAATGGGCAGAAAACATGAATAGACACTTCTCTAAAGAAGACATCCGGATGGCCAACAGGCACATGAAAAGATGCTCAACGTCGCTCCTCATCAGGGAAATACAAATCAAAACCACACTCAGATATCACCTGATGCCAGTCAGAGTGGCCAAAATGAACAAATCAGGAGACTATAGATGCTGGAGAGGATGCGGAGAAACGGGAACCCTCTTGCACTGTTGGTGGGAATGCAAACTGGTGCAGCCCCTCTGAAAAACAGTGTGGAGGTTCCTCAAAAAATTAAAAATAGATCTACCCTATGACCCAGCAATAACACTGCTAGGAATTTACCCAAGGGATACAGGAGTGCTGATGCATAGGGGCACTTGTACCCCAATGTTTATAGCAGCACTGTCAACAATAGCCAAATTATGGAAAGAGCCTAAATGTCCATCAACTGATGAATGGATAAAGAAATTGTGGTTTATATACACAATGGAATACTACTTGCAATGAGAAAGAATGAAATATGGCCTTTTGTAGCAACGTGGATGGAACTGGAGAGTGTTATGACAAGTGAAATAAGCCTTACAGAGAAAGACAGATACCATATGTTTTCATTCTTATGTGGATCCTGAGAAACTTAACAGAAGGGGAGGGGAGGGGAAGGAAAAAAAAAGTTAGAGAGGGAGGGAGGCAAACCATAAGAGACTCTTAAAAACTGAGAATAAACTGAGGGTTGTTGGAGGAGGGGAGGAAGAGGAGGGTGGGTGATGGGTATTGAGGAGGGGACCTGTTGGGATGAGCACTCGGTGTTGGATGGAAACCAATTTGACAATAAATTTCGTATTAAAAAATATGAGGTTATTTTTTAGGATCTAAGTTCTCTTCCATTCTATATGTCTCTCCTTGTGCCAGTACTACACTGCCTTTATTGCTATAGCTTTGTAGTTAAGTTTTAAAATCAGGAAATGTGAGTTCTCCAACTTTGTTCTTTTCCACAAGAATGTTTTGGCTATTTTGAGTGTCAGGCATTTCCACGAGTTTTAGGATCAGGTTGCCAATTTCTTCAGATAAGGTAACTGAAATTTGATAGGATTACATGAAATCTAAAAATTGATTTGGCGAGTATTGATATATAAACAATATTAAGTCTTCCAATTCATTAATGCAGAGTACTTTTCCATTTTTAAGGTTTTAACTAATTTCTTGAACAGTGTTTTGTGCATTTCAATATACAAGTCTCATATTCTTTTTTGTTTAACTTATTCCTAAGTATTTAAATCTCTTTGATGCTCCTATAAATGGTCTTGTCATCTTAATTTCCTTTTCATGTTAATTGCTTGGGTATAATGATACAACTGCTTTTAGAATATGGTTCTTATATCCTCATAAACTTTCTTCTCTCTTTAAATGTTTACTTATTTTTAAGACAGAGAGAGAGAGAGCAAGTGGGGGAGAGGCAGAGAGAGGGAGATATAGAATACAAGTTTTTCTTAATTCTCTCACCTCAGGTTGAGGAAGTTTCTTCCTATCTCTACTTTGATGAGTATTTTAATCATGAAAAGGTGTTGTATTTTGTCAAATGCTTTTTTGCATCTATTGAGGAGATTATGTGTGTTTGTTTTTTAATAGGGTGTATCACTTTTATAATTTTTAAATGTTAAACCAATCATCTATTCCTTGGTCATAACCTTGTTATGTTACCGGATTCAGTTTTGCTAGTTGAGGATTTTTGCATCCATATTCATACAGGACATTGATCTGTAGTTTTTTCTTGTGATATCGTTGTTTGGTTTTGGTATAGGGTAATAGTGGGAATAAGTTCGGAAGTCTCCCAAGCTCTTTAATTTGTTTGCTAGAATTTGTGAAGGATTAGCTTTAAACTTTCTCTAAATGTTTGATAGGATTTATCAGTGAAGCCATGTAGGCCTTTTAATTGTTGGAAGTTTTAAAATTATTAATTCAATATCTTTATTGGCTTAGGGTTATTCAGATTTTCTATTTCTTCTTGAGTTATTTTTGGTAGTCTTTGTCTTCCTAGGAATTTGTTTATCATCTCAGTTAGCTAATTTGTTGGCATACAGCTGTTTATAGTATTCCCTTACAATCCTATTCTTGTAGGATCAATAGTGATGTCTCCTCTTTCATTTCTGATTTTAGCACTTTGAATCTTTTTCTTTCTTAGTCAGTCTAGTTAAAGGTTTATGTAGATTTCGTTGATCTTTTCAAATGTCTGACTTACCATTTTTAAGAAAATCATAGAGAGGAGAGAAAAGGAGAGGGCAATATCTTTTGAGACTATCCCTTATAGTCCCATATCTGATTAGGGAAAGTATTACTAACAAAGGAGTCATACTTTAGTATTATAGTATGATTAGCTAGAATCACAGCACAAATACAGGAAGAGATGAATCATAGTTCAGATGATGTGATTTAAAGAATTATATGTTGCTTGTGGGATTCCAGTGAGACTTATTGAAAAATCTCTTATTTCACATTAAGTGATAAGCTCACAGATGTGCACAGGGGACATAAATCTCTTTCTTTGAAACTGCATTTTATTTCATGGTAGCTATAAGTGTTGTGGAAAGCATTTTTTGACTAATAGGACACTGAGGTGGTCTCTTCAGGTCTGAGAGACTGGAAAAGATTAATGTGTGGCTTAATGAATGGTGGTTAGATGTGTAGAGTTTGGCTCCTTTCAAGGTATATCATCTTTAAGTTGGGTTCTTTGGGGCAGATTGGTATAGCAGTTAAGAGGATGGGTTTGGAATCTTTACAGATCTGCATTGTTAAAAATAGCAGTGTGACCCTAGAGAGGTTATTCAACAACTGAAAGTCTGAGTTTCCTACTGAATAGATTGTTGTCATAATTAAATGAGATAAAGCATCTAGATGTTCAGCACGTATTAGTGGTGATGGTGGTGCTGACGATGACGATGATGACAGTGATGATGACGATATAGGGTAGTGAACTCCATGCATATGCACTTACTCACTTGGCTCTTTCAGGAGATGTTGTTAATTTCAAGCCTATTACCTTCCCTGACTGAACTGCAGCCCTTCAGTCTACTGCTTTTTGCCCGTAGCTTTCCTACTATGAGCTTTATTTTGCTGTCCTACCTGGGATTTTTTCCACTCACCATTCAGAACTTTCAGACTTTTCTTTGGATCAGAGTACTCATAATTCCTTCTTCCCCCCACCCCCCATTATGGTCATATCAATTCCTAATTATCTGCTGGTATTCATAAAGTACTCTTACTTTGCATCATTCATTCCCTCAATTGATTCCTAAACAAACATTTCTTGTAATTGTAAAACATCTACCTAGAAAGTTGAGGGAAAGGGGTAGTTTCTTTTTTCAGTGTTAATCAGAGAAAGACTGAAAGTGATGCCTTATGACTAACTTTTGAAGAAATGAGAAATGAAAAGAATTCATGCTGATGAAGTCTTTGTCTGAAGTTGGTGGGTTAGCATTAAGTACAAACTGCCAACATTTTTTTCCATTATCTTGACTAAAAATTTCATTTTCCAAGTGATGAAATTAAAAATTTCCAGGTTACAATAACTTTAAACACTGTAAAATATAATTTTGGATCCATTTTTCAGTTCATTTGGGAATGTGAAACACAGTGATGAATTATCATCTTGATGACCAAATAGGAGAAAAAATGCTATGCTGCAGTGAATCAAAATCAATGGGAATGCAGAGGGGGGGCAGGGAGGAAAACCACAACTTATATCTATGGACAAGGAAATGACCATGAAAAACATTTATAATAATAATTATTATTATTAATTAATTTATTTTTTTTGCTAAGTGAAGGACAAATAAAAATTCACATAAAGTAAGGAGGAAAGATAGATGTAAGGAATATTTGTCTACCATAAATTTGGAATAAATGCAGACTGTAGTGAGGACTGCTTCCTTCATAACCTCCTTCCATCAGTAAGGGGAGTTTTTTAAATCATTCTAGGGAGTGGGCAGCTTTGTTTCTTCTTTGATAGATACTTATCTCTTCCATCCGCCACCTCCTTACCTATCTCCTGTTGGGACATAATGCTCAAGGTCTGCATCTACACAGCAATAGAATAGGAGGCTGCAAGGGGAAAGTCTCAATACACTGTGTGACTGACCTCCAAAGATTAATTTGCCTGGTTTTATATTTTATTATATTTTATTTTATTTTATTTTATTTATGAGAGAAAGAGGGACAGGGAGGGACAGAGGGAGAGGGAGAGGGAGAGGGAATTCTAAGCAGGCTGTGCGATCATGACCTGAGCTGAAGTCAAGAGTCAGACATTTAACCAACTGAGCCACCCAGGTGCCCCAGCCTTTATTTTAAATCGCCTGACTCTGGGGATTTAATAGAATGAGTCTAGGTTTGCATGGAATCAAAAGAGGAAGCCAAGTAACAGAATCAACTTTTGGTGCAGAAGACAACAGAGACAGCAGATCTGAGGGCCCAGCCAGCAATAATAGCCACCATTTGCTGAATGGTTCTAGACCAGGTTCCTGCTAAATGCTTTAAGGCTCTTATCTTTGCAAAACATTATTATATGCATTTCTAAAATTAGAAACCTGAGACTCAGAGGAGTGGCTTGCACAGTTTCTCTCCACCAACCTACAACTCCTCTCTGATGTGATCTGTGCCTCTCTAAATCTGCTGAATAAAGAAAGCTTGAAAATTAAATTAATTCATGTAGTAGTTTAGACTCATTTTCTTTTGCTGAGGTCAACAAACATCAAGAATTGCTACTCATGGGTTTTCAGAAAAACCTTTACAAACATGAAGAATGTTACTAAAATACATGCAAACCTTAAATCCATCATGTTTTTATTGCTGCACTATCTCCCAGCCCTTTGGCTATCTGAAATGGTTCTTCAGATGTCTCTCTCTGTTTTTCTGCTCCTGCTTAGTTAAGATCAATTCTCAGTGAAAGCAAGCTGTAGTCCTAAACACGCTTTTGTTGTTGTTGTTGCTGCTGCTTTTATTTATTTTTGAGAGGCAGAGAATGAGAGAGAGGGACAGAGAGAGAGGGACACAGGCTCTGCACAGTCAGCGCAGAGCCCAATTCAGGGCCTGAACTCATGAACTGTGAGATCATGATCTGGACCAAAATCTGGAAACAGTCACTTAATGGACTGAGTCACCCGGGTGCACCTGAAACGTGTTTTTTCCCTTTTTTCCTTTTCTGGTCCCTTCCCTGTTTTTGTTGCAGATAACAGACAATTGGCTTTCTTTCTGGGTGGCTACAGCAATTCCTGTCCTTGTTATCTCACAGTTACTATGTTAAGCAATATCTTAACCATTGCAGGCAAGCATCTGAATGTTTCCCAATGATTTACCAACATGCTTGCTGAACAACAACAAAAAGGTGTTCAGGTAGGAAATTCTAGAGAGATTAGGTTTTCCTGTTTACATAGTTTAGCCAATAGTTCTATCTTGACATGCTGACTTTTGTTTTGGTAATGCACCAGAAGTGGATTTTATTTTAGTCACCTAGAAGTACTGGTGTGCTATGAGACAGTTCAAATGAGTAGGATTTGATCTTTTTTTTCCCCAGGCAATAGAAACACAATACAAATCATGACCCTATTTTGAATTGAAGTTAGAAGGATCCTCCCCACACTCTTCTTCTGCTTGGTTTCTGAGGCCCAATATAAACCCCTTTATATCTATTGACCTGTTACCTTTTTGAGCTGTTAGCCAACTTATGGTCTCAGTCAGCATTTTAGGCCAGAAGCATGTTGATATAAAATTTTGCTTACGGATACAAATTGTTCTTGAACAAATTGTGGGAACAAAGGGCTTTGTTTAATCTGACACTCTGTTTGTGGTTTATAGGTGTTAAAAACATTTTCCCCAATAAGGGAACACCCAAAATACATGTCATTAGCACTTTGGCAATTGTAAAATAAAAATGAATGGATGGATTGTTTCTGTGGGTAATTCTGGAACTTAAAAACATTAGACCCTCCAAAAGCTTATCTACTACCATTTTGAGTTGTATTTCCATGTGTCCAGAGTAAAAAATATTTTAGGTTCAGTAGTATTCACTATCAAAAATGTGATATCTAGGCAATGTTTTACATGGCACTCAAAAAAAAAAAAAAAAAAAAAAAGGAAAGAAAGAAAAAGGAAAGAAAAAGAAAGCAAGAAAAGAAAAAGAAAAATTTCCCAGATAATTTGATCAAGTCCTGAAGACAGCTTTTTATTTCAGAGATTTAAAAATTTTTATTCAGATATGAGTCGTTATTCTAGTAAGATGAATTAAGCTGGTCACTGAAAAGAAGGTAAGAATTGACTAAACAAGCAGTTTTGTTCTTAAGGATGATTCTTAATGAATTAAGAATCCTCAAGGAGTAGAAAAGAAGAACACAGAAAAAGATGTTACTATCTGAATAACAGAATAGAATAGGATTTTGTAGTAGTATTTTCGGTAATTTGCTCCAAATCTGATTGAAGAGGAAATTTCATAATGATTTTAATTCATGTTCCCTCTCAGTTAGTGTTGCAGAGAAGGCTTATATAATTGGAAATAGGTCAGCCAGTGTTAGTGAGTGATTTACAATTGTGGAGCACATGCTCAGCAAAGTAATTCAGGTCAGTGTCCTGCTAAGCACGATTCCACTTGTGTAAGGAGCTCAGCTCTCACAATGCACATCTATGTGTCATGTGAACACAAGGAGGAAAAAAGTGGAGGTCACATTGACTTCTTTCCAAAGTGATGAAATAGAGTTGCAATCCATTCGGTGGGTTTGGGTATAATTATGAGACTAGCCAGTTGGACTTCAAGCTGGGATAGAAACCAATAGACAGTAACTGTTTAAAATTGCCTTTAAAGCAGAATATCATTACTGTGGCATCAAATACTTCAAAAGTCTAGTGAATTAGGTAACGTAGAGAGATGCTTAATTAGGTGCTATAAATAAAACGCTTCCTTAGGGCAATGTATGGTTAAAAAAAACACAAAAAAGCTGAGAGGGCATAATAAAGACAACAACTTACTTGGCAAGTACTTACAATTGCTTTAGAACCAACAACACTGATATGTGAATTTGATATTCTTATTTACTGAAATTCACCAAATCTAGATGACATCAGTTGTAAGGTTCATTCCAATTTCAGAGATGTTAGCTGATAGGGAAAAAAAGTCCATCTTATGAAAAATGTCCTTTGATCAGGAGGCACTTTTGTCATCCTGGCCCCTGTAAACACCTGTCTTTGATATTGTAAACAATAGAATTATACTGCTTGGAGAATGCTATTTTGCTTATTCTTGTCCTTAATTCAGACAGCATTCCTTATGAGATCATACAAATTGTATGGACCATGCTATGAAGCTGAGTCAGGGGCGATCAAAAGTTGCAAAGCACATGACTTGTGTATAAAGTATTATGCCTCACCAGTGGGGGGATGGGTCCCTCCCAGTCCATGGATCACTCTCTTTCCTTCTGTAATACTGATTGGCTACATTTCCAGGAACCAGCAACAGATCTAGAATCCTGAGTTTCCAATCAACTTTAGCATCTTAAGGTTGGGGAAGAGACAAAGTGGGACTGTCTCCCTGGTGTCTTCTTAACCCATAGAGGTTAATGCCTTGTCAGGGAGGGGACCTGGACACTTACTGCTCAGTGGGAGTTCAGTGTTTGGTTGGAATGAGAAATTATAATGGATCAGATGCTCTGGTTCTCCTAATTGCCTCTGTGATGGCCTCCACCATTTTATTCATATAAGCTTGGGGACTCCTTGTCTACTTGGGGATTGGCATTTAGTTCCCACAGATGGAGGTGAGAGGGACACTGAGCTAGAAAGACTAAATGTTTATACCTGGTTGGGACATGTAGACCTTAGAACACCAACTTTTTCAGACTCTTCTTAACAAACCATAATAAGTACACAGTACACTACCTGTCAACACTATTCTGAAAAAGTTAATGCATATGGATAAGAAAGACGAGACAAGTAAGACTGTCTTTGTCTTATTCCGTGGCTAGAGCTTTCCTTTAGGAAGGAAATTTCTTAGGAAGGAAGCAGAGAGCCAATGTTTTGGATGTCTATATGACTAGATGTCTTAGCACCTTTCAATTTACCATTTTGTGTAATAAAATAAACATTTTGGGTGATAGTAACTAAACATATTAGATTACATATTTGTGTAGGTCTAATAGCTTTGCCACTGAAGTCAAATTAAAATCTATTCTGTGTTTTACAAGGAGAAAGAGCTAAAAACCTATATTCTGATCGATTTCTGAAATGGTTAAAGCATTGCTCTGGACCATAAAACCAGGACCGTGGTTTGGAAACAATCTTTGATATTATCTTAAAATCTTCAAAACAAAATGCAAGTGTGGCCGTATTTTTTTTTTTTTTTTTTAGCTGATCTGCCATACATGTATTTTAGTGTCTGTCTGATTGCGCTCAGATGTGGGTAAGCAGCGGGGAGGAAAAAATAATGTTTCTTTACTCTGTGGATAAAAAGACTTCAAATTACGTGCATCTCACATACTTTGGTAATCTGCCCCACATTCTACAGCATGATGTGGGCTAGATACTGCTAATTTGGTGTTTATTTCTTGGGGGAAAACAAACTTTGAAGAGAATGCTGCTACAGATAGGTGGTAATGTCGGAGCTGTGCGAAGAGAAATTGATAACTCTCAATAAAGACCTCAAGGAGATTTAATCACAGTTATGGTGGCTCCCCCTATGAGCAATTGATTTGGGGAATCCCAAATTGTGTCCTCCCTGGCCATTTTTGAGACATCAGCATTCACTCTCATTTTTTTTTTTTTTTCAGATGAAAGCAACTGAATAGGAGGTACCATGTAGACACCAAAGAACTAAGCAAGGACTTTCATATATTCATACTAAAGTCTTTGTAAGGAAGTTGAGAGAGAGAGAGAGAGAGAGAGAGAGTGCAAGAGAGAGAATCCCAAGCAGGCTGCATGCTGTCAATGCAGAGTCTGATGTGGGGTTCAAACCCATGAACTGAGAGATCATGACCTGTAGCTGAGATCAAAAGTTAATTGACTGACTGAGCGACCCAGGCATCCCATCTCTTCTTCTTATTCTTTTTTTTTTTTTTTTAAATTTTTTTTTTCAACGTTTATTTATTTTTGGGACAGAGAGAGACAGAGCATGAATGGGGGAGGGGCAGAGAGAGAGGGAGACACAGAATCAGAAACAGGCTCCAGGCTCTGAGCCATCAGCCCAGAGCCTGACGCGGGGCTCGAACTCACGCACCGCGAGATCGTGACCTGGCTGAAGTCGGACGCTTAACCGACTGCGCCACCCAGGCGCCCCTTCTTATTCTTTTTTTTTAAATGGCTGCACAATGTTTCATGATATGGATATATCACAGTTAAGTCAATCATTCCCTATTGGTGGTTCTTTTCCCCCATGTATTTTCATGGCAATAAATGAATGAGTGAATGTATATATATATATATATATATATATATATATATAGACATATATATAGATGTATAGATATGTATATATAAAATGATAAGCGATGCTTTCCTCTGGGCTAGATGGATTGCTGGGTCGGAAACTTCAAATATTTTTAATTTTAATAAGTGGTTTAAGATTACTTTCCAAAAAAGCATGTTTTAGTTCACAATTTTACATGTTTACAATTTTAAGGCATGTTTTAGTTCATTAATTTACATTAGAGTAGATATAAAGTTCTAAATACTTGCACTTCATTGTGGGACCCATGGACCAGAAGCTTTGGCATCACCTGGGAGCTTGTTAGAAATGCAGAACCTTAGTCTTCCTCAGATTTACTGAATCAGAATCTGCATCTTAATAACATCCCAGGTGATTCATACGTATTTTACCATCTGAAAATCACAGATTTTTTAATGTTCATTTATTTAGTTTTGAGGGAGGGATGGGCAGACAGAAAGGGAGAGGGAGAATTCCAAGCAGGATTCTGACGTGGGGCTCAAACCCGTGAAACATGACCTGAGCCAAAATCAAGAGTCAGATGCTTAACCGACTGAGCCACCCAGGCACCCCTGAAAATCAGTTTTAAATCACTTGCAATCTGTGTTAAATTGGAAGGGGTATCTATTTACAAATATTTTCTTTGGGAGGATAATTAAGAAAGTAATAGTAGTTGACTGTTGAGTGTAGCCCGATGGGACTGGCAGACAGGACTGGGATGGAAACTTGCTTTTCACCATACATTTGTGCAATCTTGGAGCTTCTCCATGTGCATGTACTATCTATTTAGACAAATCTTAAGAGCAACTTCTTGCAAAGATAACAATTCCTTTGCATTCTCAAATCTCCAGGGAGATAGCAGCTCTGTGACTCCATGGGTACTCCACGCACACTACTGCTGATTTCGTCATGTTGATGTACTCTGGTTTAAGAAGCATGGTGGGAAAGGAAAATTCTCCAAGCCACATAGCTTGTTTTTTGAGGATATGAGAATGTAATGATGTCACTGGGGTTTCTCTGCGGAGGGAGCATTTGACAGATCAGGTAGAGTGAGTCAGTGTCATAGCACCTTCACGCTTTTTCTGCAAATCCACCTAGTTGGAACTGTGATCATCATCCCAGTGTTAATTTTGCAATGATATATGATTTCCCAACACCAGAACACTGCATTAAAAATGTTACAACTGATTCAACTTCTTCGTATATGAGAGTTCCCCGGTTTCTTGTGAATCAGAGAGCTAACAAGCAGGTGTTTCAGGGTATATGCTGGATCTGCTGATACCAAGAGGGGAGAGATTGAAGGAGGAGAGTAGCCTGCTCTGACTTCTAAAGTTGAAAATGGAGCCTCCCCACGACCGTGATGGTCCTGGAAATCTTCCTGGGGCAAGAATCCCCCTCTACCTCCGTGATCCATTGCATACGCAACTTAATCATAGGAAACATATTTTTTTAAGTTTATGTATTTATGTTGAGACAGAGAGAGAGAGGGAGAGAGAGCAGAGGTGGGGCTGAGAGAGAGGAAGAGAAAGAGTCCCAAGCAGGCTCCATGCTCAGCACAGAGCCCGACATGGGGCTCAGTCTCACCACTGCGACATCACCACCTGAGCCACTCAAGTGTGCCAATCGTAGGAAACATTTCACGCAGGCGAAATTGAAAATATATGGAAGTTCTACACAGGCTCTGAAGGTTAAAATACATAAATGTTTTTGTTCTTTCGATTTTGAAGTATATTTACATATTTTGAGGGGGAGAAAGAGCGTGTGCACATAAGCTAGGGAGGGGCAGAGAGAGAGAGGGAAAGAGAGAATCCCAGGCAGGCTCTGTGCTGAAGGCAGATGAATCATGAACCCATGAATCATGAACCCACGAATCATGATACTATGACCTGAACTGAGATCAAGAGCCAGACACCTCCCTGACTGAGCCACCCAGGCACCCCCATGAATCTTTTAAATCTGATTTCTCCAGGTATCACCACCTTATAGGGTCCAAAGGACTTTATGTTATGTTCTTTGGCCCCTGAACCTACCCACTCCCTCAGGATCACTGGCCTCCTGAAAAATGTTGCACAATTATTTGAGGGGGTCTTTGGGAATATTGAGATAGTTCTTATATGTGCTCACAAACAAATGAGGCCACCCAGCAAAGAATCTGCCATTTCTTACTTTTCACGAGCTTTGCCCCTTACCTCTGCATATCACTGCTCCTGCCAGGAATGTTTTTCCTCCACAGAGTATCTTTCTCCTAGGGGATATCTGTCACCAGCTGCATCTGGGACTCTGGAGTCCTAGGGTGTATGTGGAGAGGTGGTAGAGGAGATTGAAGCCATGTGGCATTTTAGACAGGAGGAAAGAACTTTTTCTTTTGGTGGCATTCTCTTTTATTAATTTTTTTAAAAAAAACAAGGTTTACTTATTTTTGAGAGAATGAGAGAGCACAAGTAGGGGAGGGGCAGAGAGAGAGGGAGACACAGAATCTGAAGCAGGATCCAGGCTCCGAGCCATCAGCACAGAGCCCAACGCGGGGCTCTAACCCACGAACGGCGAGATCGTGGTCTGAGCTGAAGTTGGACACTTAACTGAGCCACTCAGGTGCCCCTGGTAGCATTGTCTTTTAGAGGCTCCGTGTCCCAGGGTTTTAGTGAAACAACCCTTTTAGCATTTACTTACAGTCCTCTCTTTCCTGAGGCCATAGGCACTAGAGGGCTTTGCCAGATGACAAATCCAAGTGTCCGAATGCACATTGTGGCCATGTCATTGTTACTGAATCTAGCTATTCTTGCTCCTAGACTCAAGATACATTTTATCTCAGGATTCTGGGGATTCTGGGGATTCTGGGGATCCTGGGGAATCTGGGGAATCTGGGGATTCTGACTTCCAGATAAAGTTTCTGTTGGGGGTCCCTGCTACACTCTCAGCAGAAACTTTAGGGTCATAAGAAATAACTTATTGACAGGACTTCTCTGGGCCCTATTACCTAAACAAAAGCATTTCATGGTTAAGCGGATATCATCTACTCAACTCTTGAGGGGCTTCCGGGGACAGAGGCCCAGCCAGTTGTTTGGTTATTTGCCCCATGGTAAGGCTAGTCCTACCTAGTTTTTAGCCATTTCTTGCTGTCTCTAGTGTGGAAACAGATCAGTTGTATCCTATGCAGGAGACAGTAGCACACTTTGCCTCACAGGGAAGTTGAAGGAGATTGTTTTCCATTCTCAGGTCCCATGATGCCCCAGAACTGTGGCCCATGTGCAGCTCAGCTGTGAGGTTGTTTGGTGCTGGTGGGCAGGGTTGGGGAACTAGAGGATGGGAGGAACAAGGGGAGTGCCTTCACCCAGAGCACCCCTAGAAAGCGTAACAATGGTTTTCAAAAGGTACATTTATTTTCCTAAGTATAATTTTATTTCCCCCAAGAATAAAGGGAATGTGATGGTAGCCATAAAAGGGAACAGTGTGGGCACGGGGATATATCTTCTCATCATGTTCTTCTGTCTCTGGGAATTCCTATTAGAAGAAGGGAGAACCTTATAAAGTGAGCTCACAACCAATTTGAAAATAGATCCATCAGCTGTGGTTTCCAGAACAATAGTTTGATCACAACTGATATGTGAGTTGCTAGTAATCACATTTTCAGTGGCCTTGCCATGTTCTTAGTCATAGAGGATGGGATGGCTACAGGAAGTTATGCCGACTTTTCAATTTCAACTTAGCCTTGCCGGTGAAATTGAGAGGCGAAATTTCCATTGTTAGACAACCACCTAATGCAAAGGAATGTGTGGACAAATACATTGACAGGTTGTGTGATGTTTGTGTGCTTATTTTTAGACCTGTCCTAGGTTACCACTTCCAGGTTTCTTCAAGGCTTAGCCTCATCCCATGCATGTGTTTAATATCTCTCTTCTACCCTCCCATGTCTAGCATGGGTGGGAGATGCAGGCAATAAAGACAACAGGCTGTAGAGGGGGTTGTACCTCTGATCTTGGTCAAGCTGTGTACCCCCAGCGCCATGGTGGGGGGCTCAAATGCTTGGCAGCCCAGGAATTGCAGAGCAATGGCTGGAGAGTGCGGACCACAGATTGCCTTCCTTCTTCAGATTATTTTATTTTTTCATCCACATGGTTTGAATGTTCAGATATGCTGAGTGAAGCCACATCAAATGGGCTGAACATGATTGGGCAGTTTGTGCACTGCAAAAATGCAACCAGTTGAGAGGGAAATGGGGGCTGAACTGTATTCACTAATCTGTTGTGTCCTGCCATGTGCTGTGTGAGTCTGAAGGAAGGGACGTCTCCCAGAGGGGGTGTCTTGATGGGAGTCACACAAGATGTCGTATGAGCTAGTTGTGGCCCTGTATACATGGTTTAAACTGTGAAGCAATGGGTTTGGATTTGGCAGCCTCTACTCTTGCTGCCACAACCGCCCTCTGACTTGCTTGGAATGACCCGCTTTGGGAAACCTGACTGTGGAAAGTGGATAGGCAGTGGGCCACATATAAGGCCCATGAATATTATTTGTTTGGTATTTGCAGAACCGGCCCACACGTTTTAAAATGTTTGAATTAGTTGTCAATATTTCCAGTTTAAGTTTGCATAAGGATCAGAATTTCTGGCTTTCCACAGTACTGTCGGGTAACATTGGGCAGCAGCCAGGTCATGTGGGACAGTCCTCAGCGAGCCCTCTGGCCTTTCTACCACTGGAGATGAAGGTTGTGTTTGTCATAGTCCATGTGCTCTATTTTCTTGTAGTAGAATTAAGAGAAAGTGAAATCTATCCTTTGCTCTTTTTTTTTAATTTTTATTTTTAACGTTTCTTCATTTTTGAGAGACCGAGAGAGACAGAGCATGAGTGGGGAAGAGGCAGAAAGAGAGGGAGACACAGAATCCAAAGCAGGCTCCATCCAGGCTCCGAGCTGTCAGCACAGAGCCTGACGTGGGGCTTGGACCCACGAACCATGAGATCATGACCTGAGCGGAGGTCGGACACTTAACTGAGCCATCCAGGCGCCCCAGTGTGTGCTCTTTTAAAAGTGAGAAAATTAAAGATCGACTGAGAAGCCAATTTTTTCAAGAAATCTGATCTGGTACCACATTTTTCAAATGTCTGCCATGGTCCTCTAGCATTTGTGTTTGCAGCCTGTATTCTCATGTCAGATTGTCTCAGCATCATGCAGTCAAGGAAACTGGAGAAATTCAGTTAGAGCACATGCTCCTTCATTTGGCCATGAAATTAAGCTATTCGGCTGACAGAAGAGCCTTGATTTATCATGATGCCTCTACAGGAGAGGGCTCAGGAGGGGAAGAGTGTTCTGGAGGTTCATTCCTTTCACTGTCCTTGGTCTAAAGTGTTTGTCAGGAGAAAGGGTTTCGACCCTTCCCGCTGAGTTGGGGGTGGGGTGGGGGGAGCGGCAGTAGATGGTCAGTGGACCACGCCTCAGGTCGAGATGTTATAATCAGATTTATGGAGATCCGAATGCGGGGGAGGAAAGACAGTGAAATTGGTGACATAGGCAAGGCAAGCCAGGAGGCCACAAAAATGTCAGGTATGTAAATGGGTGGAGTCATCTTTCATAAGCCAAGGCCCCTGATGTCAAAATTCCTTTAGTCGGGAGGCAATGTGCAAGGGCAGAGAGTTCAAGAGCCCAATTCTTAGCTGAAGGAAGCTCCGAGGGACTTAATCACATGACTATATCTTATGATTCCTGTACGTGATCCACAGGCCAGAGAGAAGCAGCGCAGTTGGAGGGTTAGGGGCAAAGACTCTGGAGGCAGATCCCTTCCTTCCCTGGTAGAAATCCTCGCTTCTTAGCAGCCATGTGAGTTGGGAGAGCTCTTTAACCCTTCACACCTCAGCAGTGAGAATAGCAATAGATCTAACTTAGGAGTTGTCTGTAGATGAGAATTAAATGAGTCAGTTCATATAAAGTGCTTAGACAGTGGCCAGCAGGTGTCCAATACCCAGGAAGCATTTATTACTACCTGCTTGCTAGCTCTCCCTCCTACCTTAGGAAATGCAATATTTAGAAATGTGGTTATCAGCTTGGAGGAAATTGCTCTCTATAAGAAGTAACAGAAGCACAGTTTTATAAGTGGCACCTTAGCAAATTATAAAGGAACCTTCCAAACAATCCCACTGGCATAGTGGGTAAACTGCCCTCAACGGGCAGCTAAATTCAGGAAGAAATCATAAAGGTCTCCTGTAGCATGAGAAAGCTAAGAGAGGTCTTCCGATGCAGGGCCCTCTTCCTGTAGATTCTTTTGCAAGGAGCCTGGTGGCAAAGGCTCTCCTTGACTTACAGGGACTAGACCATGAAATGGGCTCAAACGGTGAAACTAGTGGGAGAGAAGTAAGCCCTCAGCCTTCGAGCGCATAGTGAGGTCTGCCGCGTGCGAGAAGGATGTTGTGGTTTCAGCCTGGTTTGTGGGGGCACAGCAAGGTGAGGCTGTTTCAGACACTGCTCAGTGTCGCTGTCTCCCTGTGGTTAGCATGAAATGAGCAAAGACAAAACAGCGTTTGCTTGGAGCTCAAGCACTCAGGGCGCTGCTTTGAGCCCAGGGTGGCCCTTTTGGGGCTTTAAAATGCAGCCACAAGACTCTAGTGGCATCTCTTTCCAGATTTGTTTTCACACAGGCTTAAAAACAAAATTTCATGCCGTTCTTATGCTAAGAATCTGAGAGTGAATGTGCTCATCTATTTGTTTATCTGTGGCTCAACAGAATCTTTGGTGACGCCTCTAGTAACAGAGGATGCCCTCTTAAGTCTGTGTTAGAGAACATGAGAACTATTATGGGTTGAAGGAGCTACTCCAGTAAGCAATATAAATTCATTATTAAGTCAAATATGCCAGTAAAATAGGAGAGGAGACAGACTGAGTTGAAAAAGGTGTTGGGGCACAGTTAGGGCCCTTTGTTTAGATAAGATGGGTAGGGTGTGGGGGAGGGGTTTAGATGGAGCCCCACCAGTGGGGTTGCTGGGCTAACCTGTTCAGGGTTACACCAGGATCTGGACCCTCAGAGGAACTGATTAAGACAGAATTCTTGTTTCTCTTTAGCGTCTATGTGTCAGTCAGCCTCTAGCAGTTGTACCCTGATGTCACTCAACCTGTCTTCTCCAGAGCTGCAGAGAACCTTTTGGGGAGGAGGAAAATGACACTCTTACCACTTCCCTACACACACTCTCTCTCACACACAAATAATCCTAAAAAGATGAGATCAATTCTCTCAACAGATCCAGTAAGGGGTGAATATGATTATAGGAACATCTGTATTCTAAAAAGTTGCCCTCACCTTTTAGGATTTCTAGTAAAAGACATCCCTCTTCACTCCTTACTCCACTCCATTTTTATTTAGGGTCTAGTAAGTATCAGAGGCTATGTTGAGTGAAGCTGTATGAAGCCGAGTGTGAGAAAAAGATGATTAGTATAGAGTCAAGTTCTAAAGAACATTCTAAGAGGTGTGGAATTTATTTGAAAGCAATGAGTCAGAGGGAAGGTTTTTAAAGCAAAAGTGTGACCTGCTTAAGCAGTTTCAGGAAGATTATTTTGGGAGTAGTGCAGAGGCTGGGTTGGGGTAGAAAAAGGGAAGATGTGGAAGGTACAGAAAGTAGGGGATCAACCGAGAGCTATTCAAGAGTCTAGAAAGATTTTCAGGGCTTTTGAAATTGGGTGGCTGTTGAAACTGAAAGGAGAGGACAGATCTGAGAGATGTTTATAAGGAGTAATGAGATTTGGGTGTAAAGGGAGAGAGATCATGAGGAAGCAAGGACTTGGTCCAAGTGTCAGAGTGTCAGAGACAGAACTGCAGGTGTTGCCATTGATGGAGAATGGGAAGTTCTCTTCTCAGAGAACCTCAGAGATGGATGGGGCCATAAAGCCATCCTGCCAAATGCCGCATGTCTGTATCTCGTCTTCTCCCGCTGTAATCCTCCTTTAGGGAGCAATTGGCTGGTTTGGACAGGGTAACAGCTAAGTGGCTGGAGTATGGTATTGGGCTCCGCAGGTAGGGCTTCTAGGGCACGTGTGCCCTAAAGAAAGATGAGATCCATACACGATGAAGACCAAGCTGAAAAGGCCCTTTCAGGAGAATGGAAGTTGGGGTAGCAGAGCTGACAAGCTGATTCAGTAGAGACAGAATTGCAGTAGGAGCAGGACAAGGGGTAAAGTTCTGAAGTCCCGTCGTGGCAACCAACTGTCCTGCCACATGGCACTCTGCCTCTGTCAGAATACTTCTGGCAACAGGGAGCCTGTATCTTCCGTCATGCTGCAATGTTTACTGGTGTTGGTTTACCCCTGGGGACTGTAGAGAGCACTCCTCTGTCCCATAGGTTGGAAGCTTCTCTACTCAAGCTTAAGGCTAAGGGGTTTGAATTTCCTCACTTATGAATAAAAAAAAAATCAGTTCCTCTGCATATATAAAGTATACATATATTCAAGCGTGTGGCCGGGAACTGCACACAGAATTGCAGCTGAGGTCTGACCACCACAGATCAGAGGAAAATCAGCATCTCCCTTACAACCACTGATGCCCTAAGGGCACTGGATTCTTCAGGGGCCACATTACACAGCAAATTAGAGTCAAATTTACTTTGAACAAAACCCTTTGTTTTTATTTTTAAATACAGCTAAGCCATACTTCCTCCATCCTGTGCTTGTGCAATGGGTGATTTTGTACACAAGTTGAGCAAACTGGGGAAGAGGATGGCTTTTGGTGTTAATATTGAGTTCCTAGTCTGTCTGTTATTTACCAGCTGTGTGACTTCAGGCAAGTTAATCTTCTCTTTAAATGCCATCTTCACTATATGGAAACGGCAATACTAAGAGTACCTAACTCAGAGTTGTAAACACTGAGACAGTGCTTATAAAGCTCTCAGCACAGTGCCTGCCTCATAGTAAACCCTCAAAAAGAGCAGCTATTATTGTGTATAGTCACCTATTATTAGTACCTCAACCTTGTTATTGGGTCCTCTTTTATCAAACATAATTTAATTCAAATCTCTTCCAACATTGCATCAACCATAATTCTAGGTCGCCTGGATCCTACATCCCTGTTTGAATTTCTTTGTTGATGTTTTGTATCACAGAGATCAGTAAGACAGACATGGGCATTAGTTCCCAAAGCTAACAATCTCTTGAGGAGAGAGGTAATGAATAATTTGTGTGACGAATCTTTTGTGCCCCTCCACTGGTTCCAGACTCAGTTGTCCTTGCATTTAGTACATATTTGTTTCCTTTGTTCCCAAGGAAATCATGAATAATCCTGTAAACATCACATGATACCCAGAAGAGAGCCCTAGGATAAGAGACTTCCATGTCACAAAGGCAATAGCTGGAGGTCACAGTAATATTCAGTGCAATCAAAATGATTTCAAGATAGTGAGGCATTCCCTAAAATTATAAGACTTGAAAGGCCCTTGAGTGGATGAGTTCTAGAACATTCTTCCTTTGTCTGGGAGAATCCCATGCAACCTCTTGTTTCAGCGTGAAGTTGCATGCCTTGCCTGCTCCAGGACCTGTGTGGGAGAGCTCCTTTTTCGGCTCTGGGTCATGCCCAGTCACAACATCTGCTTAGTCTTGATGATGGTTAACAGATTGTGACATGGTAGCAAATACCCACCAGGGAGACCTTTCATGTGGTGGTTGTCCTGCCTACTGCTTAGATGAGTCAATGGGCCTCAGGAGGGAGATTCTGCAATTTCCTTATTTAACAATGCTGTGCAAGAACATTAGGACAGCAAGGGATAGTGTCAGCTCTGCTTTTAATATTTTTCTATTGGAAAATAGTGCTGCCTTGTCTTGTTCAATCCTTGACTAAATGTAGATTAGTTTACTGCCTGTGACCTCATCATGATATTTTATTTATTTGAGCTCAATTTTCAGATATTCCTCTCCTTCCTTCTCTAGAAAAACTAGAATTATCTGGTAATAACCAAAACTGCATGTGAACTGGCTAAGTTGAAATTTGGAAATCTCTGGCAGAGTTTCTACCACATCTCTGTACTTCTGGGTTTTAATTTAAAGACAAAGATTCTGGTAGTGGAGCCCACAAGAAGGAAATTAAGGAAACATGTCACTGTCCAGAAATAGAATATAAATCTTACTAACAATAGAAATTGTCTTCGGCTTGCTCACCATTCATGGTGATCAATCTAAATGTGATATTTCCACCCATTTTGCACAAATACATCAATACAACTTAAAGTTGGCTATAATTTTAGTCTTAGGTTCTGGAGCATAGCAATAAAGAATACAGGAGAAATCTCTGGCTTCATTGAACTTACAGCCTAGTGGAGTGACAGGCAAACAAAAGAGTAAACATGTAGTTTGTCAGATGTAAATAAGTACAATGGAAAAAAAATTATGTTGTGTTGGGATGTGGCTTATTTCTATTTTGTATTGCCTGTTGAGCGAAGGCCTTAGTGACAAAGTGTCATTTAAATAGGCACCTGAAGGAAGTGAGGGGACAAGCCACACAGGTTGGGAGAAAGTCATTCTAGGCAGCGAAAAAAGTACACGCAAAAGTCCTGAGACAGAAGTGTTCTGGTGTGTTCTAGGATCAACGAGGTGGATTTGTCACTTAAGTGCTCCACTCCACTTAAGTAGAGTGGGCAAGGGGCAAAATAGCAAGAGATGAGATCAGAGAGGTAGCAAGGGGTAAGCTCAGGGTGGGGACTTGGGCTGGATGCTGCACGAAATGGGATGCTGACAGAGGGTTGGAGTGAGGGGTGACATGACCTCACCCGCATCATGAAAGGTTCCCTCTGTTGGCTTGGACATGTGGAATTTGTGACGACTGTGAGTGATCAATATGGTAATCAAATGGACAGTAAGAGCAAAGTTTGGATTCCAGGGCACCGGTGAGAAGAATAGAAATTTCTGTGTTAGTCTCTGTAATACCCGCAAAGTAATGGAAATGGATGAGTCATTCAGGGACTGACTTTAGATGGAGAAGGCAGAGTTCTGAGGCCCTTCAACATTTGGAGGTTGAGTAAAAGAGGAGTGTCCAGCAGCCACAGAGGCTCAGAAGGAGCAGTCAGGGGGGACAAAGACCAAGAAGGGGTTTCAGAGAAGGCTCACCACTGAGAAGACGCCATCACTCACTTAAAAAGAAAACATTTTCTTGAGATAAGTATCATTGAATTTGAGTCACTAACATATACAAGGAAAAAGATATAATGGTGCGAGTAGATTCACCTATATAGGAAATATTATATTCTATTAGGAAAGGATTAGAAATAGATGCGAGTAGCATGGCTGTACCAGCAGCTGATGATGCAGCCATCTCTTCAGCTTGTGTGGGATGAACCTTGGAATTTTACCGCACGTGGAGCCAGAACCACAAAATGTACACATCAGAACTTCCCTGATGTGGAGATTCAGGGGAATTTCCACTATATTTGCCTAATGTACATACTTCTTACAGTGATTTTTCATGACTTATGCGTGTGTTTATTTTTGAACACATTGTTCTGGTGTCTTCTATTTTCAGAATCACGTCAAAATGCATTCCTTCTTACTTTGTATTTTTGCTCTGTACTTAAGGTTTATTATAGAATATTCTCCCAGTTAAGGAAGGCCCCCTTTTCATTGCCCCTAATAACCAGGTCTAAGTCATTTCTATACTTACAATGACAACATATATGACAAACACCATGTTTACATTTTATGTTTGGAAGATTCATTGCCAAGTAATAAAAATCACACTCTTGTTTTCATTTCTTTTCCTCTGTAGGTCTCGAAGGAGACCTCTCTCCATCACTTCCTTGTACATGCTCACTCCTTTGGAGAATTATTTTAATATCCTAAGGGAAGAGATTAAAAGAGAAGTAAGAGACATTAATAAGTGATTTAGGATTAAAGATCATGTAATATATGGCAG
The DNA here is from genome assembly GCF_007474595.2 of Lynx canadensis. Classification (NCBI taxonomy): domain Eukaryota; kingdom Metazoa; phylum Chordata; class Mammalia; order Carnivora; family Felidae; genus Lynx; species Lynx canadensis. The sequence goes on from NC_044303.2 coordinate 211,443,743, forward strand.
TGCTTAAACAGTAAGTTGTTTTTATTTCGATATTTTTCTTTAAGAAAATGGTTCTCTATTTAGTTTAAATCTCACCCTGCAACTTGCTGGTTGTACCCTTGGAAAGATATCAAAGATCTTGGAGCCTCTGTTTCCTAATCTAATAATGACTGGAATTGTCACATTAGATTAAGTAACATTTATAAAAAGTAATTTACACAGTTTGGCACCTAATGAACAAGCCTAAGTGTTACTTCCTTATTCATGAAAAAAACATATTCATTTACTATTAATGAAAAATTCTAATGCCAGATCAACCATATCTACAGATTTACAGAATTTTAGACGAGTGGATTATTTTGAGGGGAGACTTTTACATTTCTCCGTGTTTTTTTTTAATATTAGGAATAAATCGATCTGTTTTTTGTCCATTTAAAATAGCAGTGTCTTACATTTTAGATCACAGTCATTGAAAAAAATAAATGTAAAATACTATCAAAATGTAGAAGGGATACAAACACGTGTGAAAAATATAGAGTTATATTTATGCAGTTTCTTTTCTTTCCCTCACAGATTTAGGGAAATGTTCTAAGAATGTAACTTTCTTTTCTCCAGAGCTGAGTTCCAAAGGTTTCAATTTGACTGAGGTCATTTTACTCAAGAAGACAGGAGTTAGTTCACTATCTGAGCTGACCCCTGCTGAGTGACACACATACTGCTTATTTTCAGTCACTGCCAGGAATCATAGTGAATCATTTTCTGGTGAGACCTTGTTTTTTGAAAATGCAGATTTCCTACAGACAGAGGTCAAACTCAAGTGAAGTGAGAAAGAACAGCCGCTCCCCATTGTTAATACTATGTGTTCTTTGACTAGAGGGTATTTACACTAATACTGACTGCTGACTGTTCACTTGGGGATTAAAGAGTGAGAGCTGCCCTGTGATCACCTGACACTCTGCAGCATGGAGAACATCATCAGCTTCAGATGTTTAAATCAGCCCTGGCTAAGTTTGCAGTTGAAGTCAGAGGCCATAATTTTCACTAGCAGTTAATGGAGGAACGCTGAGAGAGTTTGGAAATGTTTGACTTGGGTGCTTTGGAAACACAATGCACCATAGCAGCCATCATGTTTTGTTACAAATGAGAGGATTGGAGAAAACCTTAAAGTCAGATTCCCTGAAGGCACAGTGGGATGAAAATCCCTTCAAGTCACTCTTAATAATTCGTATTTTGTCCTCATGTAATTGGGTCCTGACTCATTTGCTTATAAGAATTCTCCTGTGACATTCAGATTTTAATGCTAAAAGATTTTTTGTTATCTCCTATTGAATGGAAACCTTAACTTGAAGCATATATGCTTGATTTGCAGGTTTGCTGAAAAATAATTTACGTTGATTCGGTATGTGTTTGTTATAAGAAACTACACTCGTTAGGTTGGTATAGAAAACCAGGTGTTCACATTTGTGGATATATTGGTCATAGGAAATTCATTGATTTTCCTCACTAACAACTCAGCTACGATATCTGCATTGATCTTGTTACATTTATTTAACCAAAGCATTTTCTTAATAATTTAGGAATATGACTTGAAATTACCTCTTTGTATAAGATCTATGAAAGAAGTTAAATAAATGACTTTAACTGAATAACTATAAGATCCAACACCAAATCTGGAATTTGCACCTAGGTATTGCCCGCATGGGGATTTCTGGGACATGAGTTTGGACCCTCTGTCATCATGGCACTGCAACAAGGAAAGCCTTTTCTTTCTTTCCAAAGAGCAGACACTGAATTCAGGAGATGAAGTGCCAGCTTATTTATTTATCCACATACAATGTCACATGGCTCAGAAATGTTTCCTGGGCACCGCAATTACCAACAAACCCTCAATAGTAATAAGAGTAGCAATAATTATAATGTTTAACATTTATTTTTGGGTGCATCCTATCTGCCAAGCCCTAAGCTAAGCACTTTATATGTACTAAGTCATTAAATCCATACAAGAACCCCATGAGGTATGTATGGTAACCTATTTTACAGATGGGGAAACTAAGGCACTGTGAGGTCACTTGGCCAAGGTCACCCAGTGCATAGATGTGAACCCAATCAGTGTGGCTCTTGGGCCGCTCTCTCAACCACAAAGCCAGGATGCCTCCCGGTAGGAGCAAGAATTAAACACGCCAAAATGACTATGAATACTCAGTTTTTTCAAATATATATTTCAAAATGCTGCTGCTTCCAAACACAAACCTTGTAAACAGAGCTATCAGGCAACAACCTTCACTTCCCACTGTTTATAACAGCAAACAACATTTTAACCTGAAAAACCACATTCTAGCTTTTGCTCTACTTATCTTGAAAGATCTTCAAATAACATCACTGTGGTTAAAGTTCATTTTAAAATGTGATCTATTTACTTCTACATGGATATCTGGAGCAGAAATGGTGACAGGATGGGTTTGGTAGAAACTGAATCTTCAGAGATTTTTTTTTTCTTTTCCTTCATTTCTCTTCTTTCTTTTCTTTTTTTGCACAATGAAAATGAGAATGGAACATCTTACTGGAAAGAGAAGCTCTTTCGTTCTAGAATATCAGAGTTTAGGCTTTTTAGGTCACGGGCTCAAGTCTCTAATTCACAGTCATATGAATGAGTCCCAATTATGCAGTCCTCTGTCCTCTCATGGCTTTGAGGTGGAGGGCCAGGAAGGACAGGGTAGGGGCGAGGAAACAGGGAGCTGAAGAAGCTGACTCTGCAGAAGCACTCTGGCCACGAAGGAAAGCACGGACAGACTGGTGACAGACAGGCTTACTCTCTTTCTGCTGTTGGAGCACCAGGTGATAATGGTCCGGGGAAACTGACTCACAGAAGGTCAGATGTCCTGTGCTGGTAGGCTCTAGGTCAGAGGGGTGCTGCAAGCCAGGGAAATTTGGGGAATGTGCAAAAATGGCATTGGTAGTCAGTATGTCCAAGCACTCCTGGGATAGAGCAGGCAGTGGCCCAGAATCCTGCCCTGCTGGAGATAGTCCTGTGTAGAGAAACCGCACTGTCTACAACATCACTAGCAAGGTGTACAGCAAGTTGATCAAACTCCTTCCAAAAAGAGAGAAATATGTACATTAAAAACAGCCCCATGGACTCCTGCTATCCCTAGGAGTCAGGACACCTTTTCAAGTGGCTGACTCTCAAAGGCAGTCATCCACTGGCTGTTTTCTTAGGAAAATGCTGAATAGAATCTTCTCAGCAAGTTAATCATATTTACTCTGGCCAGAGTCAAGATGTTTCCAAATCATCTGACTTTGTACAGTTTTCTTCCCTTTAGGGGAGGAAATAATTATGGCATCATTTTATGCTTCTACTGGTTCCTGGTAATACAAGATAAATTCTAATATACATAATTCCAAGGGAGTTTGAAAATTATTTTACTGGTTCAAAATGAGAGGGCCATTCCCTAAAACATAGGACAGCCATGTAAGATGAAATGCAGTCAAAGGTGATGTGCCTCTGGAACTTATACAGGATGATATCTACCCAGAAGAAAGCAAAAGGGGGTTGATTCCCACAGCTGGGGACACTCCTCTGTCCTCTCTCCCCTCCTGTCTCCAACCTGTGGTCTAGTTCTGGTGTGCTCTGTTCCCCCCCCAACTAATTCTAGGGTCACACTGACCTATGCCCTCCTCCTCCTACGTGGGGAAGAAGCTAGTCTTCATTAATGAAAATATGAGATAGAAAAAACTGAAAAGGAACATGTAACATATCAGTTTTGATGCAAACAGTAAATGTTTGTGGAATGTATGAGCACAGCAGCTTGGAATAATTGCCAACAATGTTTCCAGATATTTTGGCCTATTTATATAAAGAGACACAACTTTGTTTTAAAAGAGGCCAATTAAATGTTAGAGACACAATGATATGGTTAAGAGACAAAGAAACACTTAGAGATGAAGAAGTTGCTATCAGATCACATCCCTGCTCAGACGCCTACTGGCTCCCCTTCCCCCATGCAGTCCTGTGTCCACGCCTTTGCACAGACCTTTCCTTTTCCCTACAATGCTGTCCTCTCTCCACCCCAATGGCAGAATCCGTGTAGACCTCCTCTCCTCTCCCTCCACTTTCAAAAACTCCTGGCCGTCTTTGAAGACTCAGCTTCTAGAACAAAAAACGTCCTATGTTTTGAATTCCTGTAATGTTGTTCTTGGGTGGTCTACCTCATATCACTCTCTTGTAATTCTTGCACGTAAAAATTGTCTTACACACACAAGTGGAGTTTGGTTGAGAGCAGCAACTGAGGTTCATACTCATTTTGTCTCCCACGAAGTCTTGGATCGCTAGCCTTGGTGGTCAGTGCTCAGCGGTCAAGAGTAAGTACAGCAGCCACCATTTCAGAAGTCCTTGCCGAGTGTCAGAAACCCCACCATGTGCCTGAGCAATGCCTGAGCTCATTTCATTCTCACTGCAACCGTCTCTGTCGGAATGACTGTTATTCCCATTTAACAGATGAGGGAGCCAGGATGAAGAGAAAGTTTAAGTCAGGTCTCTAGTAAGTAGTCTACCTGAGATTCAGTCCCATGACTTCCTGATCCTTGAGCCCGTGTTCCTAAATGCTATCATCATACTTCACTACCAGATGAGTGTCTGCTAGCTTGTTAGAAATTGATTTCAGTTATTACCAACAGAGGAGATACAATTTATAAGCAAAAAGATCAGCAATCTAAAACAAACAAATTTAGGTCTGAAGATATTCACGTCTGAATGGTCTCATTTCTGGGCATAGAAGGTTATCACTGACAAGTCAGGAGAAATGTGTCTTAGAATCACCTTCATTTTATCCAAGTGAAAGTGCTTTTATCTTAAACTCAGCACACCCTTAATTGTCCAAGAAACAACTAGCAGGAGCCAAATAAAGAGACTTCATACGGTTGAACCGGTACGTGAGGAGGCTGTACACCCGCCCCACTGTGATTGGGGCGTGTCTCTGCCTGCCTTGTCCCTTGTCATTGAAGACCTGGCATTGCCAGGGTGGACACACATTCAGCACATGCGGTAGAGACTCGCTTGGTCACTGTGATCTCTGAACTGCAGCCCTCCCTTTCTTCCTTCTCTCCTTCTGTGGCGGCCTAGTCTCTATGGGTTTTGTCCTCAGTTTCTCCATCTTGCACAGTGTTTCCCTGATGGAACTGACATCCAGTCTCCTGTGTGCGCTCACACTGTATGCGCTACATAGACAATGGGTGCCATGATTAGAGAGAACAACTACGTCAGCACTTGTTTGGGGATCATGGTCTCCTTAGTTCTTTTTGGGAAGGGGGGATTCTATTCTCCATACTCTTCAGTCACAGGCTAGTTATTAGCCGGCTGGAACGATCTGGAACACTAATACTGCCTCTCATCCAGCTTTCGTCTCATTCACTCCAGCCTTCTGTCATAGATCCAAGATAGTCCCCTTCCTAATGAGGCAGCTCCATAATGTTAACAGTGTCATTCATAGTGCAGATAGCTACCTCTACTGTTCCTGGCCTTGCTGCCCGCTGGGTATCACAGGCTGGCTTCTCTAACCTGATGCTTTTACCAGCTTAGCTTCTCTGGCCCTGGTTTGGCCAGCACCAGCTTCTCCCCTGTCTCTGTAGTCCGCACTGGAAACGTCCCACCATGCCCTGATCCTGAGCTTGACTGAATTAGGACACCTTGGGGTAATACTCACAGGGATTTTATAGTCTGAATAACTTGAAATCAGGTCTTGAATAAAAGGATGCTTCAAAAGGACAGCAACTCTGACTGGTTCCAGATTCTTGGCACCTAGGTCTTGAAATACTTTTATGAAGTTCTTTAAAGAAGAAAAAAAAAAGTGAAGTTAACTTCACAATCCTGCAGATGTTAAAAACTTGTTTTACTTAATAGAGGAATTTGCCATAATTTCTATACAATGATACATTTGAGAGCAATTCCATGAAACTATGCTAAGACTTGAGGGTGAGTTTTCTTATGTACAAGTTACCCCTTTTCTGAAGGAGTCTAACCAACCTCTGAGTCAGCGTTCTCTATCTGTAGGTGGCTGGCAAATCTGTTAGCGTCCTGCACTTCTTTTCCTCCTCGGAACACTTTGAGTAGTCTTTCCAAAGAAATCTTTTCAGTGTTTGCGTTCTCAGGGATATCTTCTTCCTTTTCCTCCTTTTCTTCTCTTAATTCCCTTTCCTCACTCATGAAGTTTCCCTCATGTTCAGGATATTCCTCAATTGGACTCATATCAGTAAAAGAGGAGGTCTGCATGATTTAATAAAGACAATATGAAGTCAGACTGAAGAGTTTCCAGTAATGGAGACATTTAAACACACCAATGTTGTCACACACTTTTCACGCAATGAAGCGATGGTGCCTCCCACAACCTAGCCAAACAAAGTACTGAAGAGAGCGTACTAACTGCACTGGAGATCACATCGAGATTCTAGACCAATTCTGCCTGTGGATACAGACACCTCAGTGTGGGGTGTGTCTTACCTCCATAGATGCTTCAGCTCACTGCACTGCCAGGCACTTCGGATTCCTCTGTAAGTGGACACTGGAGTGAATTAGTGTGCCTGATGTCTGGCTTCTGCACATGAATATAGATTTTTAAAGGATTTGCTTTGGAAACTGACTGTAGCCAAGAGGTTATGGCAAGTTAATTTCTCAAGCTTGATAGATTCTAAGAGCTTCAGAAACATTTGTTCACATACCAGAGGTTAAACCCAACTAAACATTCAGATGGCAAAATAGAAAACAAATTGAACATAGAAAGTCAGGTGGGACTTTTACGGCTGCTCATTGAAACACGGCCAAGAGCCGTGAAGTGGGTCGGGCTCATGAGTATGGTAAAGAGTACAGTATTTCTGAAGTAATTTCTTGTGTTTCAAAAACCTGAAAAACATTCCTGCCTGTTGACCTTGTAATTATAGATCTAGGAATTGATTCTAAAAAAAACATTCATTTGCACAAAGACTTCTATATATGGATGTTTGTTCAGTGTTACAGCAAACACAGAAAATCTGCAATTCCCAAATCAGAGAGTGGTGACATAAATTATAGTATATTTCTGTGATGGAATACTATACTGCCATAAAAACTGTGGTTTAGAAGAGTACCTAGTGACTTGAGAAAACACTCATAGAGGTAAATGAAAAAAAAATCCATAAAATGATAAATACACTAGGATCCTCATTTTCTTATATATCTATGCTTATTAGTGAAAAAAAGAAAGGGGCACCTGGGTGGCTCAGTTGGTTAAGCATCCGACTTTGGCTCAGGTCATGATCTTGTGGTTCACAAGTTTGAGTCTTGCATCAGGCTCTGTGCTAATATCTCAGAGCCTGGAGTCTGCTTCGGATTCTGTGTCTCCCTCTCTCTGCCCCTCCCCTGCTCACACTCTGTCTGTCTCTATCTCTCTCTCAAAAATAAATAAAAACATATACAAATTTAAAAAAAAAGAAAAGAAAAGAGAAAAGAAAGTTACAGTAAAGAGTTAACAAATGTTTACCTCTGGTTAGGGAATGGATGATATTTTTTTCACTCATTGTTGTACTTTCCACATACTCTACATATTTGTATTTATTGTATTCACTGTAATAAACGCATATATGTGTGTGAGTTTTTCATGATAAGATTGTTGATATTTGATGATTTGCCACAGAAAAATGGGTGTTTTTGGAATGTTGACTGATTAGATGCCATAACACACCTGAATACCGACTCTCCTTTATCCCAAGAAAGGAAAAATGATAAACTTAGGCTTAAAATAAAAGGAGGGTTTCAATGTTTATAAATATTCAGTTCAGTATAAGCATTAAGTGCAAGTTAATTAGTCATGAAAGTTCTTTCCAAATAGGTATGAAAGCCCTATATATAAAAAATTATGATACAGCAGGAAATGAAGCCTGTGATAGTGGTAAGTCCCTTTAGGAGATTTGTAGGGGCTGTGAACAGTGTAATGAAGACAGGTTTCATTTGTTCTAGCTCTGTGTGGGTTGGGTTTCTATATCCTTTGGTAAACTGGGAATTTAATATAATCTAAGACAGAGGGAGAATGCATTATCAGGTGAAGATTTTGGAATTAAGTATAGATCTATCTTCCTATCTATCTACCTGCCTATTACCCATCTATCTACCTATTCAAACTCTTCTCTATTTTAAACAACTGAAATATTACATTGCAGAAATGTGAAACTGGCCTTTTTGTGCCCACCTAAGATGCTTGGAGATCATCACACAGGTAGTGTAGGATGAATGGATTTCTATTTAGACTGCAATATAAATGTTACAAGGACACAATAAATACAAAGCCTGTGGGTGAATAAATAATTAGTCAGATTAGATGAGCAGGTGATACCTAAATAAAAGAGAGAAAGAGCCTTGTCTCTTTGCCCTATTTTCATAGTTAGAGACGGACTAACTATTCAGAGACCTGATATAATCATCATGGGATAAACAAATTGTTGCCTTTTGGTAACAGTCCCCAGAACAGTGCCTGGCCATGAATTTCCTTCATTCAATCAGTTCAGTCCCACAACTCAGAGGGAGAACAGAAGGTCAGTCCTTGGGACTAATATGGGTAAAGTGTCAAAAGAGTAAGATGGAATTAAAATTTAGATGTTTTGAACCCCAGCACTTCAAATGCTCTCCCAAGATGCTTTAACAAGATTTTTAAAATGTGGGAGTTTCAAACTCACAATTTACTGAATTCCAACATCACAACCCCACACCACATAGGCCAGAATGAACCATTTTTCCAAATGTCAACTTATTTAAAGCTTCACTAGGACCAGCACATACTCATGAATGCTTTGCTCTTGGGATTCTTTTAAGTTACCCAAGAAACTATGGATTTGAACAAAAAGTCTGTGCCACATTGAATAAAACAGCATGAGTCACTGAAATAGAGTAAGGAAGAATAAAATATTGTGGATGTTTCCAGTCATTCATGTGGAAAGCAAAAGCAGAGATCTGATTTAGTCTTGGGAGTGAATATGGATCTGTTGGAGGTGTTATTTCTGAGTAAACTCATTATGGCTTCCTGGGATGAGGTTTCCCAGGAAACAAACACAGCTGGAAAGGGCACAGAAACAGAGTGGCATAATTGGAGGCAGGATGCTAAGAACAAGAGGTGAGCAAGAATGAAGGGGGTGGGCGGATTCTGTATTTCAAAAGCTCAAGCACCTTGGGTTCACCCGAAGCCAGGAACAGGCCTGTGTGTGGTATGTCACAGGCACGCTCTCTGCCTCCTGCCCCTCAGGCCTGTTCCATCCCTGTGGTGTTGTGGAGCAGTTCCTGCGCAGTGTGCTTGGACTTTAGAAGAGCTTTGAGGAGAAGCACTCCAGGGGCATTGCTTCTTGGTGGGGCATTAGCTTCCCTGAATGAGTGGTTTAGGGACAGAGGGGATGCAGAGCCCTCCTGTGCTAGCTGGCCTGGCTGCTACTCACCCAGACAGCTGTATGTTGCTATAGGAACAATTCTAGCACAGGCTTCCTTTTTCCTGGACTTTCTAGCTCATTGCAGCCTCCTGGATTCACTATTGCCTCTGATGGGAATGCCTGCTCTCCTCCTCTCTACCTTAGAAACAGAATTCCATTCCTCCTCGCTCTCTCCTCTTCTCATCTTTCCCTCCATGTTTATAAACATTAATTGAACATTTGCTATATGGCAACTACTGTGGTTAACATGAAGGTGGGTAACAGGTTGTTCCCCAATTCAAGGTAGAAATAACTTATTAGAAGGATTCAATAGACAAACAGCTGCCTGAATTACTAGCTCTTCTTACTTCCCTCCTTTGTTCCCCTACAGTATGCTCTAACACAGCAGCCAGAGAGATCTCCATACATTTAAAATCAGATGGCCATATTCCAATAACTTCTCATCTCATCTCTCAGCAAAGTCAAAGCCAAGGTCCCTACAGTGGCTCTTGGGGCCTTCTCCCCCTCATTTATTTTTCTTACTACTCTCCTCCAGCTCATTCCTCTCCAACTATAATGGCTGGTCTTTGGAATACACCCAACACCCCCTCCCCACCCCCCCGCCCACCCCCCCACCACTGTCTGGCTTTGGCATCTGCTGCTGTCTTTACTTACAATTGCAACTACCTTGCTGTTCTTCCCAGCGTTGCAACCTACCCCAGCTCCTGTATTTTTCCCTATATTATTATTTTCCTGTAGCATTTATTATCATATGATGTAGTTTATGTTACTTACTTTATTCCTCACACCAAGGGTACCTCACACCAAGGGTACTGTGTCTCAGTACACAGAGAAGCTGGGAAAATATTTGTTGAATAAATACATGTATGCATGAAGTGGTGCCCAGCCCTACCAGAGAGGATCTGAATCTAAGGGGGCCCCGTTGAGAGCTCTCAGTGTTGCTCTTGAGTGTCAGGGGAAACTTCATGAATCATCTGGCAGTTGAAATGGGCCCTGGATACTGGGGAGGCCTTGAGCCCTTCAGAATGAGATGAAGGGGACACCAGGTGGAGGCAATAGCAAAAACAATGATAGGGAGGTGGGAAAAAGGAAAAGACAAACACCTCTTCTGATCAGTAAGACCCTATGTTAATCTGTCCTTTTCGCTGTGTTCCTTCCATGTCTGGCACATTGTTCACCCATTGTTTTCTGCATGGATGGGGGCAATTAGATGGAGTCTCTTTAGGGGAGCAAATCAGCCTTCTTCTGTATCCCTTGCAGACCACAGGGCTATTTACAAAGTGAATTACATAATTAACTGACCCACTCAATGAAATCTTTACTGAGCTCTGTGCCAGTAATTCGGGTTCAGGGTTGTGACAGGTTCAGAACAAGACAGATGGCACCTTCCTGCCCCCTGGGTGCTTAGAGTCTAGCAAAGAACTGACCTGAAGAAGTGACTGTGAGGAGGATCATGAAGGGAGAAACATAGAACTCTATGGAAACATATGGCAGGGGCTGCCTGACATCACCTGAGGTCAGAGAAAGTCTCCTGGAGGACAGACATGTGACTAAGATCTCCTGGCAGGCCGCGATCTATGCCAGAGTTAGCTTAGGGAGGCCCAATCTATGGGGGGAGGGTACAGAAGCATCCCTGGGGAAGTGGCAAATGCAGTCCCAACAAAGGCAGTCCATATCTGACTCCTTATTTACTTGGGAAAACTGAAACTGGCCTTCTACTATCTAAGAAGACAGAATACTTGAATGAAATAAACTCTCATTGCTGCACTTTCTGTCACTGTGCAGGTATTGAAGTAGCATCTACAGCACATCAGGTTGAAGAGCCTTGAGTTGGCAGCTTACTGGGCACCTGTCTGGCCTCACTCTGACCCTGATGGAAGAGGAAGGACATCTCTTGTCCATTTGTCCCAGGTCAAAATTTAGGGTTGCATCTCAGAGAGTCTATTTCTTCCTAGATATGAAAGCTGTCACAGAAACTTCCTTTTTTCTTTCTTTCTTCCTTCCTTCCTTCCTTCCTTCCTTCCTTCCTTCCTTCCTTCCTTCCTTCCTTTTTCTTTCTTTCTTTCTTTCTTTCTTTCTTTCTTTCTTTCTTTCTAAGAGAACCCAGCATAGTCTATTTTGACAAACATGTATGAAAGGCAAACAAGTGTGCCTAGGACATCTGAGGAATTTGGACTGGGCAGTACCCCTCTGTCCTTTGTGTCCATAAACGAAGAGAGAAAAAACATTCCATTACAAGGATCACAGCTCTGTCCCCAAAATGTCAGAGGGATACTAAAAAGTCATGCAGAAGAACATCTAATAAGTACATTAGTTTGTACTCTGTTCTGAGGCTTTTCCACCCAAGATAGCCAGGGAATGCCAAGCCTTTAGAAATCTAAAAGGGAATGTGAGGTTTAATTAGCTATTAAGCTTCTTTGTCTTTAGATCTGGGATATACAAAGTACTTGTGGGTTTCAGGAGACTGGGCTTTGGCCTGAAACACTATCAAGTGTCACATGTATGTGGGATGTCTGAGGCCTGGCTTGTTGCACGTAGACTTTCCACACAGTATGACAGATAGATTGGGTTGATACCCACTTATTCACTTATCAGGATAAGTACTTCATGTAAAATAAAGGCTGTCCTTTACAGAACAAACTTGGATTCCACCAACAAATTTTGAGCAAATTTTGACTTTACTACAAAGGTTTTGTTTTTTGTTTTTTGTTTTTTGTTTGTTTGTTTGACAGTGGGTCTCTGGTTCTTAAGCCAATTGAGTAAAGCTTTATTGAAGACCTAGTGTGTGTAAAGCACTGTGTTAGGTATCCAGAAAAATACAGAGATGAAAAAAAACTTCTGTTGTTAGAAGTTTAAGATCTTCTGGTAGCCCCCTCCAGACCCCATTGCTGGTCCATTTCTGGACCACAATTACCTTTGCTGCAATAAAAGTAGGAGTTTTGGTTGGTTGGAAGACGTGAGTCCCAATGGCCACACTGAGGGCCCTGTAGACCCCTTCCACAGCATCTGGATGACAAGCAAAATAAAGCAGCATCTGTGTGTAGTCAAGTTGAGGTGGGTCCTTCTCATAGTCAGCAAATAGCCTAAAGAAAAACTGTCACACAAGAAGAATTCCGATCAAACATAAAAGGTGAAAACTGGTAGTTAATAGATGGACAGGCAATGAAAGATCCTTCCAGGAGCTTTGGAATATAGCCACTTTCTGAGGATTGAATTAGTAAAAGTAATATATAATGAATAGTATTAACTGAAGAATATGCTAAGTTAAAACACAGAATAAATAAGGCTCAATATTCTAATTTTAAAGAAAATTGTATGCTAATTAATGGTATCAACATATTTAGGAAAGAATGTGCTAATAATAATAATAATAATAAAAAAACATGTGGGGATGACATGTGAAGCAGGAAAAGGGAACCACAGAACAAAGACCCATCCATCTATCTATCCTCATCACCATTCTGACAAACTGGGCCCTGACTACTAAATATGAAGCTTCTGGTATATCTCCCTACCCTGAGTGGCAAGAGGGGGAAATGATAACCAAAGCCACTGGGACTCTAGCCATTAAAATCTTTCAACTGGTCAATCCTGCTCTGAACTTCATACTTAATTTGTTGACAGTAATGTGGACTCTTTCCACTGTGAGTTTACACTGGAGGAGAAAGTGTGCTAACCACTGAATATCAGTTTTTTTTTGGTAATCTCTCATTCATTCTAGATGACTGAGCTGGAAGCCAGCTCTGTATGCAGTGTTTTGTGCATTTGGCAGCAAGAAAAGCTAGTGTGTGGGAACTCAATATCCCCTGAGGCCCCCCCACAAAGAAGCTCAAATCCTGGGACTCAGGTCACACCCAAGCACCTACATGGGCCTGTTTGTAGAGAAGACTCCTTTCCTCAGTGAGCTCTTCTCATATATGTACAGTTAGTGGCCTGGAGAATCTTCTTTTTTTTAATTTAAATTTTGATAAAGTAGATGATTCTTGAATGGTCTAAGGTTTAGACTATGAGCTATATGAGCTTTGCACATATGGCAAGCTCCTAGATGATTCTAACACTGATGGTCCTGGCCTAGACTTTGAGAAGCAAGTGCCTAGATCCATAGATACCATGTTATTCTTGGCTACCCACAATACTTACAACTATGGACACACATTTAATTAGACAGTCAGAAGAGTAAGTTTCTGACACTTGACAAATCCAATAAAAATTTAAATAAAAATAACTTTGATAGGGAACTGCATAAAGTCTTTATGTTACAGAGCAGGAAAGAATCTCAGAGGTCAATGGAGTCTGCAAGTTCATTTGTTCAGTCACTTTTATCAAAGTTAACTGAGTGCTACGTCTGCTGTAAGCCAGGCGCTAAACTATCCTGAGATGCTTAAAACCACTCTCTGACAGTAGGGGCACCTTTTTCATGATCCAGCTGGTGGGTTCCTTCAGGACTTTGTGTTTTCTTCATGCCCTCTTGCCTCTGAGTTACTCCAGGGATGGCCAGCCGGGCTTAGAGTAGAAGGGAGACTGACACTAACAGAGAACCATGGCAGGGTCCCTGAGTGCTTATCTTCCATTTCTTTCAAAGGAATTGTTGAACTTCATTATGACTTCCACTGAATTGCACTTATAAGTGCTATGCAGGTGCATCATTATCTTCATTAACAAAGCAACCAAATATTATATCTTAAAAATAGATGTGAAAAAATGAAATAATCTGATATGTAGACTCTTTCTATAATTACACAGGCTTGATTTTAAGTCATTGGATTGAATATTTATAAAAGGTAAAGCTTGCTGTGTTCCTAAGATCATTTAAAATATTGTAGTAGGCAGAATTCTAAGAAAGTTTCAAAGGTTCCCACTCCTTGGCATATTTATCTTGTATAATCTCTTCTCCTTGAGTGTGGATTGGGTTTGTGAATGTAATGGGAAAGTCACTCCCGTGAGTAGGTAGCCTTATATAGCAAAGGTAAAGAGATTTTGTAGATGTAAATAAGGTCCTTAATCAATTGGTTTTGAGGTAATCAAAATGAAGCCTGATGCTGGGCCTGACCTAATCAGGTAAGCTCTTTGAAAAAGGACCCAGGCCTTAAGGAGAGATTTGAAGCCAGAGAGATGCTCTCCTTCTGGCCATGATGAATCAGACTGTCCAGTTGTGGAGAAGGTCATGTGGCAGGGAACAATAAGCAGCCTCTTGGGCTGAAGGTCTCAGTCCTACAACTGCATGGATCTGAATCCTATCAATGATCCATCTCAGAAGCCAGTCTTGGAACCAATCTTGGAGTTGACCTCAGATGACAATGCAATCACAGCTGATATCTTGATTTTTGCCTTATGAGACCCCGAGCAGAGGACTCATCTAAGCCATGCCTGGACTTCTGACTCAAGGAAGCTGTGAGCTAATGAACGGGTATCGGCATATACTTATTGAACACCTAAGATGTGCTAGGCATGGACTATTCTAGGTGCTTGAAATGTATTCACTAAGAAAGAGATAAAGATGCCTGTTCTTGAAGAGCTTACTTTCTAGAAGGGGAAGACAGACAATAAAGAATACATTTTAAAAGTTGGGTAAATTAGATAGCGATTATGGGAACACACAAAAAAGTAGGCCAAGAAAAGAGGAATAAGGAGTAGAAGGTGGGGAGGGGAACAGATTGCCCGGTTGAGAAGGTAAAGTTTGAACAAAGATTGGAGGGAGTTAGCCAGGGAGCACATCTGGGGTAAGAGCATTATAGGCAGAGGGAACTGCTGAGGCCAGTGTCCTAAGGTAGGCATACACCTTGCATGGTTACACCATAAGAAGGCAGGTGTAGCTGAAGCAGAATGGGCTGGGGCAGAACAGAAGGAGATGAGGGAGAGAGGAATAAGGGCCAAGGCCAGGCTGGCTTCTTCAGGACTTGGGCTTTTCCTTTGAGTAGAATGCAGAACCATGGGGGGTTTTGAGGAGAGGCTGCCATGATCTGCCTGTAATCTGAACTAAGACAAGGGAGGAACAGGGAGACCCATCATGAGGCTGTTGCCATCATCCAGGTGAGGTTGACTGTGGTTTGTTCCAGTGATGGCCATGGGGCTTAGAAGGAGTGGTCTGATCCTTAGTATATGTTGAAGATAGAACTACCAGGGTTTCCTGAGGGACTGGACGTGGTGTTTGAAAAAGGAGAGAAGATTTGGGTATGAGTCCTAGGGTTTTGGCAACTGGAAGATCAGAGTTGCCAGTAACTGAGAGGAAGAGGGCTTTGGGTGAAGATGGGAGTGGTGGGGTGGCAGGGACAGGGGTTCGGGTGGACACAGTGAGCTTGAAATATCTACTAGAATGTTCAAGTGGAGATGCCAAATGGGCAATTGCATGTAGAAGGTCTGCGAGAGAGGTCTGAGGTAGGAATAGGCATTCGGGATTCGTTAATAATCAGGTAGTATTTCAATCCTGGCCTCAACAAATATGACCAGCCCAAAGTAATAGAAGGATTTCACATGAACAGAAGCTGTGAAGAAATTAAAACAATAGCTGTGAATTTGAATATGGAAAAGTTGTCTTTTCTCAGGAAATCTCTAAGGATTTTAAAATCCTGGAATAGTTGCTCTTGGTGTTGAGCGTGTGGGAAGCTGGGAAGCCAGGACATGGCCTGTGGGACCCTGTCAGTCATAATGAAGTGTGCTGTCACTGTCACAGGACAACAATGTGATTGCAACACAGACGTGTCTCAGGGTTCCTTTCTTGGATGCAGTGTGGCCTTTCATCCAGTGCCTGGGACCCTAGGGTCATCCAAGGCCACAGACAGTGCTGATGGCCTATCTGCAGGAGCCCTGCCAGTGTGACTCAGAGGCAAGCCCTGGGTCACCGAGAGCATAAGTAACAAATCAGAAGAGCTGGGTGGGACCCAAGACTAGTCCAATCCTCTTCTTAAGAAGGTACAGAGGCCCTCGGTGTGAGGGGACCTGCTCAACATCCTCCAGTGAGTCACGGCAGAACTGGGGACAGAGCCCAGGGCTCCTGACTCTCAGAATTCCTTCTTCACAGAGCATTTTCCCTTCACTGATTTGGTCTTTCCTATTCTAATTACAGCCAAGGACGTAAACTTGTTCTGTTGTTTTATCTTTTTTCTTTGCACACCTTTCCTCAGGATGTTAACCATTAGCTGTTCTTCTTCAACCAAGCAGAGTCAGCAAGGCTAGCTTCTGTGTAGCTAACACTTACATAGGGCTACTCTGTGCCAATCACTCACTCTGCACAACAACCCTGCCAGGGAGGGATTGAAAGAAACCAAGGTGCAGAGAGGTTAGGTAATGTCACCAAGACCTTGAAGCTTGCGAGCATTGGAATCTGTGCTTTTAATCCCAGTTTAAGAGCACTGAGACTTATGTAATACTGAGCATTCAGTCTCTGACCGCACTGAGGGGCAGAAAACACCACACCTTTCTGTCCTCTGGACATCGCGTTCACATGCACACACTCACACACGCATGTCAACTATCCTCTGCCCCACTTCTTTCTCAGGCTTCATGGTCCTGTCTCTGCTGCCAACTTTGTTCCTTTCCTCCATGTCACTTCCCAGCAGTCTGGATACCGATATGTGGGAGCCATGCCCTCCCTAGGGACCCACAGGGCCTTCCCTGCTTCACCGCCTCACAGTCTTAGGGCACAGTCTACCTTCTGGCATTAGCTTCTGGGTGAGCAACTGAAGGGCTCTGCCCTCGGTTGACATTTCTAAAAATTTCTGGTTGGAAAGCGAAGTGCTTTCACGTGACATCATATTCAGATGGCCAGGTTCTTTGCAGAAGAACCTGCTTATGTTGCCCACAGACTTGTTCAAAAAGTCATAGAGAGATGGCCTTCCAAAGGCTTTACAGGGTTGGTCTCCATCCTCCAGTTTCACACTGAAAACCCCCACCATGACCAAGACAAAAAACTGTCCCCACCCTTGCCAGTCTCAGGTCTTGGCCTTTGGTAACTCCTTGACCCCTTTCTCTTATCTGCTCTCCTGCTAGCATCTGGGAGAGGTGCTTGAACACTGTGCATCCAATTGAACGGAACTTTTCACTTGAAGTTTGTAATTAGAGTCATGTTCAGTTTCATACTGCAGTTATGAGCAAATGGCTGCCTGGAAATTGGACAATCAATACACCTACTTTGCAGAGATGTCTAAATCCACAGCTCAACTTTTCTCATAGTCTATTGAATTTGGTTGTATTAGGTATATTTTCATATTTTAAACATTTACACTCAAACCAGAGTACTTTACATATATTAAGGTCATGTTTTCTATTGTGGCCTCAGGGATAGAGGCTAATAATATTATTGATAATAATAATATTGATAATAATATTATTTATAATAATCTAATGGGTCATGGGAAATACTTATGCAACCCTTGGTATGTTGTACAAGTTAATCAAAATCAAAGAGAAATGAACAAAAACATATACAGTAGTCCCCGTTATCTGTGGTTTTGCTTTCTGTGGTTTCAGTCACCCACGGTCCACTGTGGTCCACCTCAGTCCAGAAGCAGATGATCTTCCTTCTGACAAATCATCAGAGGGTCTCTAGTAGCCTAACACTACTTCACAATGCCTACATCATTCACCGTACTTCATCTCATCATGTAGGCATTTTATCATCTCACATCATGACAAGTGAGTATAGTCCAATAAGAAATTTTGAGAGAGAGAGACCATAGTCACATAACTTTCCTTACAGCATATTGTTAGAATTTTTATTTTATTATTAGCTATTACTGTCAGTCTCTTACTGTGCCTAATTTATAAGTTAAACTTTATCATATGTATGTATAGAAAAAAACAGTGTAAGGGATGCCTGCGTAGCTCAGTCAGTTAAGTGTCCAGCTCTTGATTTCAGCTCAGGTCATGATCTTACAGTCATGAGATTGAACCCTACATTGGGCTCTGTGCTGGGCATGGGGCACGCATTAGATTCTCTTTCCTCTCTCCCTCTGCCCTTCCCCTGCTTGTGCTATACTATCCTCAATTTCAGGCACACACTTGTGGTCTTGGGATGTATCCCAAGGTGGAGTGGTTACTGTGCTCATAAAATGATTGCTCTTAACCTAAGCTTTTAGAATTGGAAGGACACTTAGAGACAGATGTGTCAAGTAATGGCTTACCTGGCAGATGAGAAAAGTGAGACCCGAGGGATTACGAAAATTGCTCAAGATCACACAGAGAGTTAACAGCGGGGCTCTGTCTTAAGGCTTTGGTCCCTGCCTCCTCCCCCAGAACTTTTCTGTGCTGCTACCTTATGAACATTAAAGTCTACAACTGGGGGTCGGGTGGGGGTTGGAATCTGAAACAAATTACCAAGTGGAAGAAAAGATTAAGAAATTATCAGTGTTATAGTAGTGAGGTTTTTTTTAAGGATCTCAGCAATTACCTCTATAAGAAGCTCCTTTCTATTGAATGGCAGGGGTTCAAGGGGATTTTCTGGAATTTTTAGATCTTCATCTCTCGTAAACCACAGACCAGCCTATACAAAAAATAAAAATGAAAATTATTAAAGGATTGTTCCTCTCAAAGCCATAGGGATTGAACTCATCTTGTTCAACTGTCTAGAGCACTGGTCTCCGAAATAGGGGGCAAAAACCAAGGGGATGCAGGAGAAAATACCAGAACTTCCACTTACACATATTTTGATAACATTGTTATGTCATTTTTATTTAAAAAATTTGATAATGTAAATAATGTATTAGTTCAGTAGTACACACGTATAATTTATAAATGACAATCCACATCTTGGGGGTCCTAGCTCTATTTTAGCCATCAGAACATGTGATGAAGTTTGGAGGTCACTGCCCTAGATCTTGCCTGCATGGCGATATTCTGGAGGGGTCTGCACTCATAACCCTCGCTCACATTCCTCATGTTCTGTTCATGTTGCTCTCTATTCCCAGAGTCTAGTGTGATGCTGCCAGTGCACAGTGTTGGAAAAACTTTTGCTGAGTGACTGACTGACTCAAGAGCTCAATGGCCTACTCTTTAATGACATCCCTCTTTCTCAGCCCATTATGTGATACTAATCACAGAATCCTCTGATTCCCATTTGGCAATGCCTCTCTCTTCCTTCCTTCCATCCCTACTCCTGACACCTTGGTGCAGAGCCTCTTTACTTCTGTCACAGGCCACCCCAGTCAGCTCCGAGTTGGTTTGGTTTCTAGTCTCCCTTTTACTTGTTTTAGCTTGTAGTGTGCAACCATATCACTTTCCTCAAAACTTTAACCTTGTCTTATCATTCTCTGCTCAGAAACATTTCCTACTCTTGCTGTGTTGTTCACATCATCCCTCCTACCTGATGTGACTTCCTGCCCACCCATGTAAACCTGCACATCTCTGCATTCTCTGTTCCAATCACACTTCCCTAGAGACACCTTCCTTGAACTTGCCTCTGAACTCCAATTTGATTTGTTTATACCACACACTGGATATTTGGTCCATTCCTTTAGGTGTTGCCATTCATGCCTGCTGTTGAACATGTCTTAGGTTTAAAGGATATGTCGTGTCATGCTTAATTTTTGTACATGGTAAGCACTTCATATTCATATGAATTTTGTCCCTAGGTCTAGCTTTCTTACCATCTTCCAGAGTGACAACCCACTCTCAGCACTATTTCCAAGAGGCATTGGCTTGCTTAATCTGACTCTGGCCTATGCTCTTCCAAGGATCACCTGTGCTTTGAGAAAAGGCTGGAATGGCATTGGGTAACTTGTCAGCGGATACAGGTCCCAAAGGTGAGACCTGGGGTTTCTTTTAATTTGGAACAAAGGAGATGCTGGTCATGTGGAACCCTGTGAGAGAGAAGACCCAGGAGAAGCTTAAAGTCCAGCATGAGCTCAGGCTTTGAATGTGCTTTTGTACTGACCAAGAGGAGACCCTTGCCCAATAGCTAATCTGTGGAGGGTAAGTACCACTCAATGGGAGAATAGAGGTAAAGAACATCGGTAAGAGACATGATGGGGCACCAAAGTTCAGAATTACCCTCCTGTCTTAAACAACAAGAAAAATAAACAACATAAATGAAAGATGATTTTCCAGACATCAGACAACAGGCAATACAGCACATTAATTCCTGAACTAAGGAAAGCTACCTAAGAGTCCTATTAGTGTTCCAGCCTGGATGGAGTTTCTAGGCTTCAGTGCCAGGAGAGGCATCCAAATAGAGCCTGGTGACCTTCCTGATTTGAGAAGGCAGACTCTATTATTGAGGCAGGCTGAGATGGCTAGAATTTTCAGAGTGGACTACTAAAGATGCACTGAGGACAAGCCATAGAGATCCACGGAGGGATCTCTGCAAGTCTTGAGTGATAGCCAATCTGTGATGTGTGTTTGTGGAAGATACCAGAAGCTGGAGAAAGAACCAGAGGAAAGGAGTAAGCTGAACAATTCCTGAGACACACACAGGGCTGGGAAGAGTCCATGTTACCACCAGGCAGAGTGGAAGGATCTCCTCAAACACAGGCATTGAAGAGAGCCCCCAGGAGATAACTGCCTTAACAGTGGGGCCAGATTGGCCACTCTGGACCCATTCTTACAAATTTTATTGTAACCTTGAGAGGATAGAAGTGATTCCAAGTAACACTGATGCAGGCCCAATAATATTTAAACGTATATAAAGTTGGGCATCCAACAAAATAAGATTCACAACATCTGGTATACAATATAAAGTTACTAGATATTCAGAAAAGCCATGACATATGACCCATAGTCAGAAGAAACATCAAAGAAAACAAACACAAAAATGACACAGATGATAGAATGAACAGAGAAAGATGTTCATTTGTCTTTTCTAAATACATTTCATTTGTTCAAGGAGATAGAGAAACACATGCATATACTGAGAGAAATGGAAGATACAACTAAGAACCAACCTGAATTATTAGAGACAAAAAATTTAATAACTGAAATGAAAAATACACCACATGGTATTAATAATAACAGATTCAGTTCTGCAGAGAAAATCATCAGTAAACTTGAAGACATAGGAATAGAAATGAATACGAAGTAAAGCATAGAGAAAAAAAATGGGAAAAAAATGAACCAAGCCTCAGTGACCTCTGGGACAGTACATACGTGATTAGATTTTAAGAAGGGGTGGGGGTGCAGAAAAAAAAAATTAGAAAAAAATCCTCAAAAGTTTCCAATCTGACAAAAATTACAAAACCCACAGATTTTCAAGAGCTCAGTGAACCCCAGGCAGAAGGAACATGAAGAAAACCACACCAAACGACACAGTAATCATTGCTGAAAACTGGGGATGAAGAGGAAATATTAAATGAAGCTAGAGGGGAAAAAAGGAAACAGAGGATCTCAAACCCTCCTACCATTGCTCAACCAACACTCAATTCCATGTTTAATTGTTCCAATGCACAGGAATTTCCCCTGATCCTTAAAATCAAGGAATCATTCATACTAGTTTTCTAATAATATATGCTATTGCATAAATTAAGAAAAAATCGTGTATTATGCACACAAGAGGGCCACTTTAGAAAGGAAAAAAAAAACTAACCTGACTGGAAAACAACTTATAATTACTAAAAAGTCATCCGTGGGTAGATCCAACATGGCAGAGAAGTAGGAGAACCTGAAATTCCCTTGTCCCTTAAACACAGCAGTGTTGAGGCCAAAGGACTTTGAATTCGAAGAGTCCAGGCTGCTGAGTGAAAGAGATGTCTTTGGGGACCCACGGGGACAACGTGGTGGGCCATAGGTGCGTGATTGTGAACTGGGAGAGATGAAACGGGCAGCATAGGCATGGAAGGGAGGGATCCCCTTCTGCGGAGAGACAAAGGGAAGACAAAGCTGGGAAAGTGTAGGACTGTATCTGGACGAGAGAAAGACCATGGATGGGGATGGAGAAAGATCCAATCTCTAACTGCAGGGCTTTCTCCGAACTGGGGCGGGCTGCCCAGTTAGCGCACCTGGGAAGGAAGGGAGTCAGTCCTGGGCTCCTTAACTAGCTCAGAGGCACAGTCCACAGTGGGAGAAAGCAACCCCTTCCCTGGATGGCTGTGGGAAGAAGGTATATAGCTGTTCAAAGGGCAAAAACTGCCTGCGCCAACCAGCCACGGGCCATATATATAGGCGGCGCGGAGCAGCACTTCCCTGGAACCGGGGTGCAGGGAGAGGGACCCTTTAAGACATTGGGGTTTAAATCCCAGCTTAGTGCCAGGAAGGTACGGGAGTCATCGGACCAGGACAAACTGCCTCATTGGCGCCAGTGGGGCACTGCAAGGATGGCCTGAACAGAGTGGTTTGGGCTACCAGGTCTGGGGAGGTGAGACTGTGGTGTCACCACTTTTCTCCCTGTCACTGACAAGGTGGGGCTTCAGGGAAGGACAGCAGGCCCACAGCGGAGGTGGGACCCGCCTACACCAAACCACGCCCCTCCGTGCCTGGTAACTGTAGTGGGATTGAGGCTGAGTCACCACACAGTCCCTCCTCCAGACCAGCGCTGCCATTGGTTCCAAGGCATCCAGCAGTTTTGCATTTCCTGATTTAATTCTTGGACAATTCTTATTATATATATATAATTTTATATATTTAAATATATTTATATTTAATACAGATTATATTATGTATAATATATTATACATATATGTATATATGTATATTATTATATTATGTATAATATAATATATACAATATATAATATATAATATAGTATAATATATTATACATAATATAATCTGTATTAAATATAAATTATATATAAATTACAATACCATATTACATTATAATATATAAAATTATCATCATCATAATATATTTTTATATATACATCTGTCTCCTTTATCTCTAATCTCTCTTTATTCTCTTCCATTCTCCTCTCTACTTTCTCTTCTCTCTAATCTCTCTCTTTTCTCTCTCCTCTCTCTTTTCTCTTCTCTCCTTTTCTCTCTCCTTTCCTTCTCTCTTCCTCTCTCTCTTTTCTCATCTCCTCTCTCTCCTTTTTTCTTCCTTTTCTCTTTTGTCTTTCTTCCCTCCTCTCCTCTGGTTTTCTGGTTGTTGGTTTGTTTCCGCCGCCCTCTTTCCTCTCTTCTCTTTATCCCTGTTCTCCTCTCCTTCTTTCGTTTCCTCTCCTCTCTCTCTGGCTTCCGCCCTCCCGTTTCTCTGGTCCCTTTTCTTTTCTTTTCTCTTTTCCCACCCCTGTCCGTTTCTCTCTTTGTATGAAAAATAAGCCCTCTTCCATCAACAAACCACTCCCACCGTGGTTTAGTTGTAGAGGGTGTTCTGTTTTTTGTTTTTTGTTTTTGTTTTGTATCATTTGTTTTTGTTTTTGTTTTTTGTTTGTTTTCCTTTCCAGGGCTACTTCAATGAACAATTAAAGCACACCTGGTGGAGGGTCCAAAACATCACTATGAGTACAGAGATAAAGCAACCAAAGTCATAACAACAGAGAGCAAATAACACACGCCTGAAGGGCCAGGCCCTGGACAGTGCATGACCCTTCTTTAAGAAAGTAGTGCTGGGGCGCCTGGGTGGCTCAGTTGGTTAAGCGTCCGAATTCGGCTCAGGTCATGATCACATGGTTCGTGAGTTCGAGCCCTGCATTGGGCTCTGTGCTGACAGCTCAGAGCCTGGAACCTGCTTTGGATTCTGTGTCTCCCTCTCTCTCTGCCCCTCCCCCACTCACACACTGTTTCTCTCTCTCTCTCTCAAAAATAAATAAACATTAAAAAAACAAAGTAGTGCTCACTGGTGCAGGGCAAATAGAAGATTTAAAACACATAAGGGACAGAAAACTAGTCAAATGATGAAACAGAAGAATTCTCCTCAAAAGAAATTCCAGGAAGAAATGACAGCTAAATAATTGCTCAAAACAGATATAAACAATATAACTGAAAAAGAATTTAGAATAATAGTCATAAAATTAATATCTGGGCTTGAAAAAAGCATAGAAGACAGCAGAGAATCTATTGCTGCAGAGATCAGGAACTAAAAAATACTCATGTTGAATTAAATAATGTTGTAAATGAGGTGCAAAATAAACTAGAGGTGGTCACCACGAGGATTGAAGAGGCAGAGGGGAGAATAAGTGAAACAGAAGATAAAATTATGGAAAAAGATGAAGTTGAAAAAAGGTAGATAAAAAAATTCTAGACCACGAGGGGAGAATTAGAGAACTAAGTGATTCAATGAAATGTAATAATATCTATATCATAGGAGTTCCAGAAGAAGAGGAAGAGAGAGAGAAAGGGACAGAAAGTGTACTTGAACAAATCATAGCTGAGAACTTCCCCAATCTGGGGAAGGAAACAGACACTGAAATCCGGAAGGCACAGAGAACACCCTTCAGACATAACAGGAATCAATCTTCTGCATGACAAACCATAGTGAAACTGGCAAAATACAAAGATAAAGAGGGAATTCTGAAAGCAGCTAGGGACAAACGGGCCTTAACCTACAAAGGTAGGCACATAAGGGTAGTAGGAGACCTATCTACTGAAACTTGGCAGGTCAGAAGGGAGTGGCAAGGAATATTCAATATGCTGAATAGGAAAAATATACAGCCAAGGATTCTTTATCCAGCAAAGCTGTCATTCAAAATAGGAGAGATAAAGGTTTTCCCAGACAAACAAAAACTAAAGGAGTTCATCACCAACTAAACCAGCCCTACAAGATGTCCGAAGGACTCTGTGAATGGAATGTTGCAAAGACCACAAAGACCAGAGACATCACTACAACCATGAAGCCTACAGATAACACAATGACTCTGAATCCATACCTTTAAAATAATAACATTCAATGTAAATGGACTAAATGCTCCAATAAAAAGACATAAGGTATAAGAATGGATAAAAAAACAAGACCCATCTATTTTCTGTCTACAAGAGACTCATTTAAAAATTTTTTTTTTCAACGTTTATTTATTTTTGGGACAGAGACAGACAGAGCATGAATGGGGGAGGGTCAGAGAGAGAGGGAGACACAGAATCGGAAACAGGCTCCAGGCTCTGAGCCATCAGCCCAGAGCCTGACGCGGGGCTCGAACTCACGCACCGCGAGATCGTGACCTGGCTGAAGTCGGACGCTTAACTAACTGCGCCACCCAGGCGCCCCTACAAGAGACTCATTTTAGACCTGAGGGCACCTTCAGATTCAAACTGAGGGGATGGATAACCATCTATCATGATACTGGAAGTCAAAAGGAAGCCAGAGTAGCCATACTTATAACAGACAAATTAGATTCTAAACTAAAGGCTGTAACAAGAGATGAAGAAGAGCATATATCATAATTATGGGGTCTATCCATCAAGAAGAGCTAACCATTACAAATGTTTATGCACCCAATTCAGAGGCACCCAAATATATAAAACAATTAGTCACAAACATAAGCAACCTTATTGATAAGAATGTGGTAATTGTAGGGGACTTTAATACTTCACTTACAACAATGGACAGATCATCTAGGCAGAAAATCAATAAAGAAACAAGGGCCCTGAATGATACACTGGACCAGATGGACTTGACAGATATATTCAGAGCTTTTCATCCTAAAGAAGTAGAATACACATTCTTCTCAAGTGCACATTGAACATTCTCCAAGATAGATCACATACTGGGTCACAAAAGAATTGAGATCATACTGTGCATATTTTGAGATCACAATGCTATGAAACTTGAAATCAACCACAGGAAAAAGTTTGGAAAACCTCAAAATGCACAGAGGTTAAAGAACATCCTACTAAAGAATGAATGGGTCGGGGCGCCTGGGTGGCGCAGTCGGTTAAGCGTCCGACTTCAGCCAGGTCACGATCTCGCGGTGCGTGAGTTCTAGCCCCGCGTCAGGCTCTGGGCTGATGGCTCGGAGCCTGGAGCCTGTTTCCGATTCTGTGTCTCCCTCTCTCTCTGACCCTCCCCCGTTCGTGCTCTGTCTCTCTCTGTCCCAAAAATAAATAAACGTTGAAAAAAAAATTAAAAAAAAAAAGAATGAATGGGTCAATCAGGCAATTAAAGAAGAACTTTAAAAATGTATGGAAACAAACGAAAATGAAAACATGACAGTCCAAACCCTCTGGGATGCAGCAAAGGCAGTTCTAAGAGGAAAATACATGGCAATCCAGGCCTATATCAACAAACAAGAAAAATCCAAAATACAAAATCTAATGACACACCTGAAAGAACTAGAAGCAGAAACTCCAAGGCCAGCAGAAGAATAGAAATAATAAAGATCAGAGCAGAAAGAAACAACATATAATCCAAACAAAACAAAACAAAACAGGAGAACAGATTAATGAAACTAAGAGCTTGTTTTTTGAGAAAATAAACACAGTTGATAAACATCTAGCCAGACTTCTCAAAAAGAAGAGAGAGGACCCAAATAGATAAAATTACGAATGAAAAAGGACTTATCACAACTAATCCATCAGAAATACAAACAATTATCAGAGAATACTATGAAAAATTAGATGCTAACAAACCAGACAACCTGGAGGAAATGGACAAATTCCTAGACACTCACACACTACCAGAACTCAAATGGAAGAAATAGAAAATTTGAACAGACCCATAACTAGTGAAGAAATTGAATCAGTTATCAAAAATCTCCTAACAAATAAGAGTCCTGGACCAGATGTCTTCCCAGGAGAATTGTACCAAACATTTAAAGCAGAGTTAATACCTATCCTTCTCAAGCTGTTCCAAAAAATTGAAATGGATGGAAAGCTTCCAGACTCATTGTATGAATCCAGCATTATTTTGATTCCCAAACCAGACGGAGACCCAGCAAAAAAAGAGAACTACAGGCAAATATCCCTGATGAATATAGATGAAAAAATTCTCGGGGCGCCTGGGTGGCGCAGTCGGTTAAGCGTCCGACTTCAGCCAGGTCACGATCTCGCGGTCCGTGAGTTCGAGCCCCGCGTCAGGCTCTGGGCTGATGGCTCAGAGCCTGGAGCCTGTTTCCGATTCTGTGTCTCCCTCTCTCTCTGCCCCTCCCCCGTTCATGCTCTGTCTCTCTCTGTCCCAAAAATAAATAAACGTTGAAAAAAAAAAAAATTTAAAAAAAAAAAAATTCTCAATAAGATACTAGCAAATCGAATTCAACAGCATATAAAAAGAATTATTCACCATGATCAAGTGGGATTCATTCCTAGGCTACAGGGCAGGTTCAATATTTGCAAATTAATCAATATGATACATCACATTAATAAAAGAATGGATAAGAACCATATGATCCTGTCAATAGATGCAGAAAAAGCATTTGACAAAATATAGCATCCTTTCATAATAAAAACCCTCAAGAAAGTTGGGAATAGAAGGAACATAACATAAACATCTTAAAAGCCATATATGAAAAGCCCACAGCTAATATCATCCTCAATGGGGAAAAAATGAGAGCTTTCTCCCTGAGATCAGGAACACGACAGGGATGTCCACTCTCACCACTGTTGTTTAACATAGTGTTGGAAGTCCTAGCATCAGCAGACAACAAAATGAAATAAAATGCATCAAAATTGGCAAAGAAGTCAAACTTTTACTTTTCTCAGATGACATGATACTCTAAATGGAAAACCCAAAGACTCCACCAAAAGGCTGCTAGAACTGATACATGAATTCAATAAAGTCTCAGGGTACAAAATCATTGTACAGAAACCAGTTGCATTTCTATACACCAATAATGAAGCAATAGAAAGAGAAATCAAGAAACTGATCTCATTTACAATTTCACCAAGAACCAAAAAATACCTAGGAATAAACCTAACCAAAGATATAAAAGATCTATATGCTTAAAACTATAGAAAACTTATGACGGAAATTGAAGAAGACACAAAGAAATAGAAAAGCATTCTATGCTCATGGAGTGGAAGAACAAATATTGTTAAAATGTCAATATTACCCAAAGCAATCTACACATTCAATGCAATCCAATAAAAATTGCACCAGCATTCTTCTCAAAGCTAGAACAAATAATCCTAAAATTTGTATGGAACCACAAAAAAACCTGAATAGCCAAAGTAATATAGAGGAAGAAAACCAAAGTGGGAGGCATGACAATCCCAGACTTTATCCTTTACTACAAAGTTGTAATCATCAAGACAGTATGGTACTGGCACAAAAACAGACACATAGACCAATGGAATAGAATAGAGAACCCAGAATTGGACCCACAAAGGTACAGCCAACTAATCTTTGACATAGCAGGAAAGAGTATCCAATGGAAAAAAGACAAGTCTCTTTAGCAAATAGTGCTGGGAGAACTGGACAGCAACATGCAGAATAATGAAACTATACCACTTTCTTATACCACACACAAAAATAAACTCAAAATGGATGAAAGACCTAAATGTGAGACAGGAAACCATCAAAACCCTAGAGGAGAAAGCAGGCAACAACCTCTTTGACCTCAGCCGCAGCAATTTCTTGTTCAACACATCTCCAAAGGCAAGTGAATTAAAAGCAAAAATGAACTATTGGGACCTCACCAAGATAAAAAGCTTCTGCACTGCAAAGGTAACAATCAACAAAACTAAAAGGCAACTGAAGGAATGGGAAAAGATATTTGCAAATGATATATTGGATAAAGGGTTAGTATCCAAGAACTTCCCAAACTCAACACCTGAAAAACAAATAATCCAGTGAAGAAACGGACAGAAGACATGAATAGACACTTTTCCAAAGAAGACATCCAGATGGCCAACATACACATGAGAAGATGCTCAGCATCACTCATCATCAGGGAAGTACAAATCAAAACCATACTGAGATACCACCTCACATTGGTCAGAATGGCTAAAATTAACAAATCAAGAAACAACAGATGCTGGCAAGGATGTGGAGAAATGGGAACCTTCTTGCACTGTTGTTGGGAATGCAAACTGGTGCAGCTTCTCTGGAAAAGTGTGGAAGTTCCTTAAAAAACAAAACAAAACAAAAAAACAATAGAACTACCCTACGACCCAGCAATAGCACTACTAGGAGTTTATCCAAAGGATACAGGAGTGCTGATTCATAGGGGCACATATACCCCAATGTTTATAGCAGCACTTTCAACAATAGCCAAATTATGGAAAGAGCCTAAATGTCCATCAATTGATGAATGGATAAAGATGTGGTTTATAAAAAAATAAAATAAAATAAAATAAAATAAAATAAAATAAAATAAAATAAAATAAATTAAAAAAAAAAGATGTGGTTTATATATATAATGGACTACTACTTGGCAATGAGAAAGAATGAAATCATGCTATTTACAGCAACATGGATAGAACTGGAAGGTATTATGCTAAGTGAAATAAGTCAGTCAGAGAAAGACAGATATCATATGTTTTCACTCATATGTGGAACCTGAGAAACTTAACAGAAAACCATGGGGGAAGGGAAGGGGAAAAATAATTACAAACCTAGACGGAAGGAGGCAAACCATAAGAGGCTCTTAAGTACAGAGAATAAAATGAGGGTAGATGGGTGGGCGGGGAGAGGGGAAAGTGGGTGATGGGCATTGAGGAGGGCACTTGCTGGGATGAGCACTGGGTGTTGTACGTATGCGATGAACCACAGGAATCTACCCCCAAAACCAAAAGTACACTGTACACACTGTATGTTAGCCAATTTGACAATAAATTATATTTTTAAAAAAAGTCATCTGTGAAAATTTTAGCAATGTGAAATGTTAAATGTGAACTTGTATAGGAGGGTTTACATTGATGCAACAAGGTTCTGTCACCCATGTCCTGACTCATTGGGTTATTAGGTGATTTCTCCTTAAAAGATGAAAGTGCCCCCTCTTTCTTGCCACGACATGGCCAATGTATTTTTTTTTTTTAAACTTTTTCTTAAAGAGTGAGTGCTGCATTGTTTGGATCCCAGAACATCTGGCTCACTGAGCCTGCAATAACACGCATCCTCACAGACAGAAGGTGAGCTGGGAGTTCAGTATCAAAGAATCCTACACAGTGTGGCTCAGTCTCCACATGCGGTGGAGGCAAGCATGTGAGAGACAGCTGCAGGATGGCTGGGGGCTTTTTATCCTTGCAGCGCCCAGCCCAGGTACACAGCCCAACCCACTTTAACTCTCTCATTCCATTTTAGACGCTAGAGAAATCAGCACACTCTTAAGTGGCTGTTGTGGCGAGCTTGCTGTTCATCAAAAGAAAAGAAAAAAGAACAAAAAGCCGAGTAGAGAGCCCTTCTATGCTAGAGAACTCCATTTCAGTGATGCGTGTTATGTTATTTTACTGTTCTAATGTAGCATTTTTAACACATCTCATAAAATTTTGCTCCAGAAGTGGTTTTGACTTTTCCCATATAACTTTTGTTTTGTTTTGTTTTTGTTTTTGTTGTGTGTGTATATGCTGTATGTTTAAGCTGGCCAAGTGTTGGAAACCTGGGGAAGTCATGTGTGAAGGTCAAGTGGCTCTTCTTGTCCTGAGGCGCCTGTGGGGGGATCTGGGTGGACAGGGAGAATGCCAACCTTGGAAATCAACTGCTCCCCAGACACAGGAGGTGTTCAGATAAGTACTTCTGAGTTTCTTTCAAATGCAGCAGCCAGCTTTCTCTAAGAAATTTACACTTTTGGTAAAGGAGCTTTCTGGTTTTCACTCAGCGTTTTGGTAAAAATTGCCAACATCCTTTGTTCGCTTCACTTTGTACAAAAGGATGTTTAAATTGATATCCTGTGTTAATTGGCACAGACTATAGTGAAGATTGGTAATTTCGCAAGTGCTCACTTTTAAGAATCTTAACCCGATGATGAAAAGAGAGTAAGTTTTGTTCTGCTGTTTTTGTTTTCACAAAATCATTTTTCACATGTTTCAAGCTGAACACAGTGATAGAATTCATAAATTGCTCTACTTGGGAAGAACATATATCAAAAAGCACAATCAGCTGAGCACCTGTCTTGATCAGGAACCTCCTCTTGAAGGAACCTCCTCATATTCTAGTGTTACTTCCTCTGGCTCAACAGCATGAATGTGGGAACACCAGGATTGTCTATAAGCATGCCATCTGTTAATTAAGGTCAAAAAGAGAACCAGGAAGGGATGTGCTCTTTCAAGATTGAAATATACATGAGATATAGGAACCTACAGAGTATTACCCTATTTCAGAATTAGTACCTTATAAACATTTACATCTTTTGTGTCTACCAGCAATGTGCAATGGTGAGCAATAGGATGATTTCAATTAGTCGACACAAAATAAGTAATTCAGGCCCTCTTAGTTACAGGGTTTTATTCTCCTTCATTACTAAAACTTCTAAAAAATGAATTGACTTTTCTTATCTTCACCTCCTGAAAACCATTTAGTCAATTCTCTGCAATCTGGATTCTGGACTCCCCAAAATTACTCTGGTAAAGGCCACCAGTTATAAATACCATCTGCCAAGCCCAATGACCAGGTATCATGTTACTGAGTTATCCATCACTTTCCATACTTCCATTGGGTGTCTCATCCATTCATAAACTTAACAATTGGCTACATGATAGTGACTTGCAACCTCTCCTGCATCTGCTGTTATCAGATTGGATGTTTCTGTCTGCATTTCCCACAGACATTTCAAACTCAACTTGTCAAAAACTATTTCATCATTCACCAAAAGAAAAAAAAATCTTCCCCTTTCCCTGTGTTCATATTCCTGGATAGTACTGTTGTCACTCCAAGAGTACTGGATATTGAGCATTAGACATAGTAAAAGCTCTGCAGGTGATTCTAATTTACAGCCAAGTTCACTGTGTAGGAGTTGGAAGAAGGATAATGACTTTATGTGACTTCTTTCAGAACTCTCAGTTCCCCAAGCATCTCTGGTTTTTTCTATATCCTTTCCCTGGGGGGTGGGGGGGTGGAATCTAGACTTCCGCCTGGAACTTGGACAGTGTCTCTGCTGCTAACGGGTACCCAGACATAGACAGTCAAAGGGCAGAACACTGGCCTAAAACCTGGCAATGTGACATCAGTGAGTAATACATTTCTTAGGTCAAAAGCACCCTGGTATTATCAGTGCCACTATGTGCTGGTAGCAACCTGCATATACTGCTCGAAAGTGATGGTGCCCAACTGCTCTTCATCCACAGCCTTGAACCTCTGCAGGGTCTCAAGGAGCTCTTCCTCCAGGGGGATGGGCCAAGGCATCGAGATTACTAATAGGAATTTCCGCCAGTCCACAAACGCTGAGTTAATTATTAATAAAGATGCTAACTCCTGCAACTAAAAGAAAACAGGAAATGCCATTGGAATATTTGTATGATGCTCTCTTGAAGCTCTATTGCTTCCTGTTTCTTTCTAAGGCATTCAGATGAAGCAAAGAGGAGTTTATATTGGTGAATAGAGCCAGTTCTCAGGCTTGTTCCCCAACTCACACCAGACAGTCCCTAGACAGTGTTTCACTTTTTGCTTCCTTGACATTTGGTTTTTTTGCTTACTGTTACACAACGAATTTACACATGTGACTTGACTCCAGTGATAGTACCTTTTTGACAGTGGAAGAATAAAGATTATAGAAGTGGCTGGGAAAGGGCCCTACAGCCAGTAGGGAGATACTATAGCCATTTTGTTTTCTGACACATCCTTAAGGAACAGGGCAAGAACTGTCAGAATCATCTACTGTTACTGGTTAGGATCATTCCTTCCTGAAGTAACAGATATAAATTCACAGGCTGAGCCTTATAGTCTCCATAATGTTTCATTGACTATTAACATCGTCATTCATTCTTTAAATGCTAAGCATGCACACGGTACATCTTACATTCAAGTTCATTTATATATTCATTCAAGTTTTATTGATTGCCTACTAAATTTCAGACACTGTACAAGTACTGGTGATTTTTACTGTTTTTTATTCTTATTCTTATTATTTTATATTTATTTACTTATTTATTTTTTGAGACAGAGAGAGACAGAGCATGAGCAGGGGAGGGGAAGAAAGAGAAGGAGACACGGAATCTGAAGCAGGCTCCAGGCTCTGAGCTGTCAGCGTAGAGCCCGACGCAGGGCTCAAACTCACAAACTGCGATCATGACCTGAGCTGAAGTCGGATGCTTAACTGACTGAGCCACCCAGGCACCCTCGTACTGGTGATTTTTAAACTATTGACTTAATCAAATAAGAAGAATTCTGAGTTTTGAAACCCAAACAAAATGGAAACTTACTTCAGTTTGAGTGAGGTGCATCCAAATACTAGGAAAGTTGTTTGTTCCAAGGTTCAGGGTTACCAAATCCAGTAGAATGTCAGTAAATGATTTATGTCCTATTATGCCTACAATACAATGAAAAACATTTTTTCAATTAGATTGTGTGACAGGGATTTTGTTTCTTTTGCTAAAATAGTACCCAAATGGGTATTTGTACAATCATTTTATTCATATTATTTAAAACTGTAAACTTTAGAGAAACAGAAGACATTTTAAAATGAAAATTATAATCAATTTCCTGATAAGCTCTCATTACTGTTTCTCAGCAAAGTCAAAATGTCTTTTTTTGGCTAGGTAATAAATCATTTCAGATTGGGCAAAATACTGAGACTTTATACTTTAATTTGGAAACTTCCTTCGACTTTGTGCTCAGAATAGGTCGAATTACAAAAGAAAAACAACTCTTGGTTTTCCTACATACAGTAGAGCACAAGAGCAAAATATTTTGGTGAGTATGGGATAAAGATGTCTCAAATACATGCAAATCATAGATTTTTTTAATGTTATTTTTTACTTTTTAAAATTTGCATCCAAAGTAGTTAGAATAGATTTGTTTTTTTGTCAACTCAGGGACACTTGAGTTGTTAAA
Organism: Lynx canadensis; assembly: GCF_007474595.2. NCBI lineage: Eukaryota > Metazoa > Chordata > Mammalia > Carnivora > Felidae > Lynx > Lynx canadensis. The sequence goes on from NC_044303.2 coordinate 211,477,880, forward strand.
CTACTGGATTGGAACTTATAATTTAATCATCTGGTTGGCTCACTATTCCAAAGTATTTCATAAAAGATCACCACACTTTAAATGCTTTGCTCTTACACACTAATCCATTTTATTCTGTCCAAAAGAGAAGTCTGTTTTGCCTGCCACTAATTTCAAATCACATGCACATGCATTGAAAAAGAAATAGAGATTTGAGGCTTCTGGGAAGATGGCAGCGTAGGAGGATGCTAAGCTCACCGCGTCCTGAAGATCACTTAGATTCCACCCACACCTGCCTAAATAACCCAGAAAATCGCCAGAAGACTAGCAGAATGGATTCTCCAGAGCCAAGCGCAGACGAGAGGCCCATGGAAGAGGGTAGGAAGGGCGGAGAGGCGGTGCGCACTACACGGACTGGCAGGAGGGAGCCGGGGTGGAGGGGCATCCCGCTGGCCAAGCAGAGCCCCGGAGTCTGGCTTGCAAAAGCGGAGGGGCTGGATGGAGTGTGTTTGGACAGTGAGCGGGACTTAACATCTGGAAGGTTATAAGTTAACAGCTCTGCTCGGAGAGTGGGAGGACTGGAGGACAACTGGAGGGAGAGTTGTTGAGCCATGGACAACAGAGCGCAGCTTGGTGGGGAACAAAGGCGCTCGCCAGTGCCATCTCCCTTGCCCATCCCCCAGCCAAAATCGCAAAGGGAACTGGTTCCTGCCAGGGAACTTGCTTGCACTGCGCAAACACCCAATGCTGTGTTTCTGTGGAACCATCCCTCCGGTGGCAGGTCTGACTCCCGCCTGGTGCCGCAGGGCCCCTCATGAAGCTGATCTCCGAAGGAAAAGTGAGCTGAGCCTACCCCTCCCGCCCTTGTGCACCTTGCCGATCCACCCCAGCTAATATGCCAGATCCCCAGCACCACAAGCCTGGCAATGTGCAAGTAGCCCGGACGGGCCACGCCATTCCACAGTGAATCCTGCCCCTAGGAGAGGGGAAGAGAAGGTACACACCAGTCTGACTGTGGCCCCAGCGGTGGGCTGGGGGCAGACATCAGGTATGACTGTGGCCCCACCCACCAACGCGAGTTATTCAAGACAGCAGAGGGGAAGTGCCCTGCAGTCCCGCACCACTCCACGGACTATCCAAAATGACAAAGCGGAATAATTCCTCTCAAAAAAACATCCAGGAAATAATGACAGCTAATGAACTGATCAAAAACGATTTAAACAATATAACAGAAAGTGAATTTAGAATAATAGTCATAAAATTAATCGCTGGGCTTGAAAACAGTATAAAGGACAGCAGAGAATCTCTTGCTACAGAAATCAAGGGACTAAGGAACAGCCAGGAGGAGCTAAAAAATGCTATTAATGAGCTGCAAAATAAAATGGAGATGACCACAGCTTGGATTGAAGAGGCAGAGGAGAGAATAGGTGAACTAGAAGATAAAGTTATGGAAAAAGAAGAAGCTGAGAAAAAGAGAGATAAAAAAATCCAGGAGTATGAGGGGAAAATTAGAGAACTAAGTGATGCACTAAAGAGAAATAATCTACGCATAATTGGTATTCCAGAGGAGGAAGAGAGAGGGAAAGGTGCTGAAGGTGTACTTGAAGAAATAATAGCTGAGAACTTCCCGGATCTGGGGAAGGAAAAAGGCATTGAAATCCAAGAGGCACAGAGAACTCCCTTCAGATGTAACTTGAATCGATCTTCTGCATGACGTATCATAGTGAAACTGGCAAAATACAAGGATAAAGAGAAAATTCTGAAAGCAGCTAGGGATAAACGTGCTCTAACATATAAAGGGAGACCTAAAAGACTCGTGACCGATCTCTCTACTGAAACTTGGCAGGCCAGAAAGGAATGGCAGGAAATCTTCAATGTGATGAACAGACAAAAAAAATATGCAGCCGAGAATCCTTTATCCAGCAAGTCTGTCATTTAGAATAGAAGGAGAGATAAAGGTCTTCCCAAACAAACAAAAACTGAAGGAATTCGTCACCACTAAACCAGCCCTACAAGAGATCCTAAGGGGGATCCTGTGAGACAAAGTACCAGAGACATTGCTACAAGCATGAAACCTACAGACATCACAATGACTCTAAACCCATATCTTTCTATAATAACACTGAATGTAAATGGACTAAATGCGCCAACCAAAAGACATAGGGTATCAGAATGGATAAAAAAAACAAGACCCATCTATTTGCTGTCTACAAGAGACTCATTTGAGACCTGAGGACACCTTTAGATTGAGAGTGAGGGGATGGAGAACTATTTATCATGCTACTGGAAGTCAAAGAAAGCTGGAGTAGCCACACTTATATCAGACAAAGTAGACTTTAAATTAAAGGCTGTAACAAGAGATGAAGAAGGGCATTATATAATAATTACAGGGTCTATCCATCAAGAAGAACTAACAATTATAAATGTCTATGCGCTGAATACGGGAGCCCCCAAATATACAAAACAATTACTCACAAACATAAGCAACCTTATTGATAAGAATGTGGTAATTGCAGGGGACTTTAACACCCCACTCACAGCAATGGATAGATCATCTAGACACACAGTCAATAAAGAAACAAGCGCCCTGAATGATACATTAGATCAGATGGACTTGACAGATACATTTAGAACTCTGCATCCCAAAGCAACAGAATATACTTTCTTCTCGAGTGCACATGGAACATTCTCCAAGATAGATCACATACTGGGTCACAAAACAGCCCTTCATAAGTATATAAGAATTGAAATCATACCATGCATACTTTCAGACCACAATGCTATGAAGCTTGAAATCAACCACAGGAAAAAGTCTGGAAAACCTCCAAAAGCATGGAGGTTAAAGAACACCCTACTAAAGAATGAATGGGTCAACCAGGCAATTAGAGAAGAAATTAAAAAATATATGGAAACAAACGAAAATGAAAATACAACAATCCAAACGCTTTGGGATGCAGCGAAGGCAGTCCTGAGAGGAAAATACATTGCAATCCAGGCCTATCTCAAGAAACAAGAAAAATCCCAAATACAAAATCTAACAGCACACCTAAAGGAAAAAGAAGCAGAGCAGAAAAGACACCCCAAACCCAGCAGAAGAAGAGAAATCATAAAGATCAGAGCAGAAATAAACAATATAGAATCTAAAAAAACTGTAGAGCAGATCAACGAAACCAAGAGTTGGTTTTTTGAAAAAATAAACAAAATTGATAAACCTCTAGCCATGCTTCTCAAAAAGAAAAGGGAGAGGACCCAAATAGATAAAATCATGAATGAAAATGGAATTATTACAACCAATCCCTCAGAAATAAAAGCAATTATCAGGGAATACTATGAAAAATTATATGCCAACAAATTGGACAACCTGGAAGAAATGGACAAATTCCTAAACACCCACACACTTTCAAAATTCAAACAGGAGGAAATAGAAAGCTTGAACAGACCCAAAACCAGCGAAGAAATTGAATCGGTTATCAAAAATATCCCAACAAATAAGAGTCCAGGACCAGATGGCTTCCCTGGGGAATTCTACCAGACATTTAAAGCAGAGATAATACCTATCCTTCTCAAGCTATTCCAAAACAGAGAAAGGGAAGGAAAACTTCCAGACTCATTCTATGAAGCCAGTATTACTTTGATTCCTAAACCAGACAGAGACCCAGTAAAAAAAGAGAACTACAGGCCAATATCCCTGATGAATATGGATGCAAAAATTCTCAATAAGATACTAGCAAATCGAATTCAACAGCATATAAAAAGAATTATTCACCATGATCAAGTGGGATTCATTCCTGGGATGCAGGGCTGGTTCAACATTTGCAAATCAATCAACGTGATACATCACATTAATAAAAGAAAAGATAAGATCCATACGATCCTGTCAATGAATGCAGAAAAAGCATTTGACAAAATTCAGCATCCTTTCTTAATAAAAACCCTCAAGAAAGTCGGGGTAGAAGGAACATACTTAAAGATCATAAAAGCCACTTATGAAAAGCCCACAGCTAATCTAATCCTCAATGGGGAAAAACTGAGAGCTTTTTCCCTGAGATCAGGAACATGACAGGGATGTCCACTCTCACCGCTGTTGTCTAACATAGTGTTGGAAGTGCTAGCATCAGCAATTAGACAACAAAAGGAAATCAAGGGATCAAAATTGGCAAAGATGAAGTCAAGCTTTCACTTTTTGCAGATGACATGATATTATACATGGAAAGTCCAATAGACTCCACCAAAAGTCTGCTAGAACTGATACATGAACTCAGCAAAGTTGCAGGATACAAAATCAATGTACAGAAATCAGTTGCATTCTTATACACTCACAATGAAGCAACAGAAAGACAAATAAAGAAACTGATCCTATTCACAATTGCACCAAGAAGCATAAAATACCTAGGAATAAATCTAACCAAAGATGTACAAGATCTGTATGCTGAAAACTATGGAAAGCTTATGAAGGAAATCGAAGAAGATATAAAGAAATGGAAAAACATTCCGTGCTCATGGGTTGGAAGAATAAATATTGTTAAAATGTCAATACTACCCAAAGCTATCTACACATTCAATGCAATCCCAATCAAAACTGCACCAGCATTCTTCTAGAAGCTAGAACAAGCCATCCTAAAATTCATATGGAACCACAAAAGGCCCCGAATAGCCAAAGTAATTTTGAAGAAGAAGACCAAAGCAGGAGGCATCACAGTCCCAAACTTTAGCCTCTACTACAAAGCTGTAATCATCAAGACAGCATGGTATTGGCATAAAAACAGACACATAGACCAATGGAATAGAATAGAAACCCCAGAACTAGACCCACAAAAGTATGGCCAACTAATCTTTGACAAAGCAGGAAAGAATATCCAATGGAAAAAAGACAGTCTTTTTAACAAATGGTGCTGGGAGAACTGGACAGCAACATGCAGAAGGTTGAAACTAGATCACTTTCTTACACCATTCACAAAAATGAACTCAAAATGGATAAAGGACTTGAATGTGAGATAGGAAACCATCAAAACCCTAGAGGAGAAAGCAGGAAAACACCTCTCTGACCTTAGCCGTAGCAATTTCTTACTTGACACATCCCCAAAGGCAAGGGAATTAAAAGCAAAAGTGAACTATTGGGACCTTATCAAGATAAAAAGCTTCTGGGGCGCCTGGGTGGCGCAGTCGGTTAAGCGTCCGACTTCAGCCAGGTCACGATCTCGCGGTCCGTGAGTTCGAGCCCCGCGTCAGGCTCTGGGCTGATGGCTCGGAGCCTGGAGCCTGTTTCTGATTCTGTGTCTCCCTCTCTCTCTGCCCCTCGCCCGTTCATGCTCTGTCTCTCTCTGTCCCAAAAATAAATAAACTTTGAAAAAAAAAAAAAGATAAAAAGCTTCTGCACAGCAAAGGAAGCAATCAACAAAACTAAAAGGCAACCGACGGAATGGGAAAAGATATTTGTAAATGACATATCAGACAAAGGGCTAGTATCCAAAATCTATAAAGAGCTCACCAAACTCCACACCCAAACAACAAATAATCCAGTGAAGAAATGGGCAGAAAACATGAATAGACACTTCTCTAAAGAAGACATCCGGATGGCCACAGGCACATGAAAAGATGATCAACATCGCTCCTCATCAGGGAAATACAAATCAAAACCACACTCAGATATCACCTGACGCCAGTCAGAGTGGCCAAAATGAACAAATCAGGAGACTATAGATGCTGGAGAGGATGTGGAGAAACGGGAACCCTCTTGCACTGTTGGTGGGAATGCAAACTGGTGCAGCCCCTCTGAAAAACAGTGTGGAGGTTCCTCAAAAAATTAAAAATAGATCTACCCTATGACCCAGAAATAGCACTGCTAAGAATTTACCCAAGGGATACAGGAGTACTGATGCATGGGGGCACTTGTACCCCAATGTTCATAGCAGCACTCTCAACAATAGCCAAATTATGGAAAGAGCCTAAATGTCCATCAACTGATGAATGGATAAGGAAATTGTGGTTTATATACACAATGGAGTACTACGTGGCAATGAGAAAGAATGAAATATGGCCCTTTGTAGCAACGTGGATGGAACTGGAGAGTGTGATGCTAAGTGAAATAAGCCATACAGAGAAAGACAGATACCATATGTTTTCACTCTTATGTGGATCCTGAGAAACTTAACAGAAACCCATGGGGGAGGGGAAGGAAAAAAAAGAAAAAAAAGAGGTTAGAGTGGGAGAGAGCCAAAGCATAAGAGACTCTTAAAAACTGAGAACAAACTGAGGGTTGATGGGGGGTGGGAGGGAGGGGAATGTAGGTGATGGGCATTGAAGAGGGCATCTTTTGGGATGAGCACTGGGTGTTGTATGGAAACTAATTTGACAATAACTTTCATATAATAAAAAAAATAAATAGAAAAACAAAATAAATAAATCTGCTTTAAAAATATCTGTCTAACCCCTCTGACAGAAGTACCTTCTAGAGTCAGGAAGGGCTCCTACATGTATTTGGATATTTCAGGTCCAGAGTAATAGCTATACTTCCTTGTTTAGAAATAAAAAGAGTAGAACATAGATGTAGCATTTCACATTTTTGTTTTTGCACCTGAATTTTTAGTATTTATAAAAGTCCAATGTGAACTTTATCATTTCTTCTAGCCTTTAAGAAAATGCATTAATCCTTTTAAAATATCAGTGGCTCAGACCAAATACATAATTTTGAGATTTGGAAGTTAGTTTTCTGGGTGGCAAGAGCAGACTTTTTCTTTGATATGACTGGACATCTGATAAGTTGTTCAGAAATAAATTCTCTATCCTTTTTGATCAAACCTGAGTATCCAGTTTTATAGAAATGAGAAATTTTTCCCAGGTAGTACAATTTTCAGTAAAATGAGCTTTATTTTCAGTAAAAAACACATTGGTTTTTAGATAAGTTAAAAATGAATCATTCATGAGGTGCCTGGATGGCTCAGTCCATTAAGCATCCAACTCTTGATTTCAGCTCAGGTCATTATCTTAAAGTGGTTGTGGGACTGAGCCCCATGTCCGGCTCTGTGCTGGGTTTGGAGCCTGCTTGGGATTCTCTCTTCCTCTCCCTCTGCCCCTTCTCTGCTCACATGTGCATGCACACACATACACTCTTTCTCTCAAAATAAACAATAAACATTTTTTTAAAAAGGAAAGAAATCATTCATGTTCCTCAATATGAAACTGTAAATAAAATCTATTTTATGAAACCATGAAGAGTCTCTAAGTATTTAAAAATTCTGGTAGATATGCAATATATTTCCACTGTCTTTAATAGCTATGGTGCAAGTAAAGTGTTGTAAGATATTAGTTCCAGCTTACATAGGAATTGATCTGGTGACCGTAGTGCAAAAGGTGAAACTATTTTAATATTTGACCTTGTCCATTACATATGCCCCAAGGCATATGGCAATATGATCTTCACATAAAACGGGATAACACAAACATAAACTTAGAAATTTTATTCATGGGGGGTGCCTGGATGGATCATTCGGTTAAGCATCTGACTCTTGATTTCAGCTCAGATTTTGGGCCCAAAGTTGAGCTCCATACTCACAGCTCGGAGCCTGCTTAGGATTCTCTCTCCCCTCTCTTTGCCTCTCCCCTGCTTACACGCATGCTCTCTCTCTCTCTCTCTTTCAAAATAAATTAAAAAAAAAAGAAATTGTGTTCATTGATTTAAGAAATACCCTTTTTCAATTTGGCTCCAAGTTAGTTATCTAAAGCAACTGTCATTTAGAATTATGCAGGAAAGATGTTAATTGTATGCCAGGCCTAAAGGAATTCAGATCATAATCATTGCCTAGACACCCTTTGTAACAACTCTGCAAAATATGACATCAAAATGACACCATTGCTTAGAAGGATCTCCTCCATCCATAGAACGTGAACAAATGTGTGGATGTAGAAGTGATCTTAGAAAGGTACAGGAAAACCAATCTTTGGATTTTGGCTTTGTTTGTCTGGTAAGATGCCAAATGCCTTTTACATTTGATGTGAAGACTGGTTACTGTGTTACTTTTAAATTTCAGATTAAAAAGAATTTGTTTTTGCTCTGATGAATGACGAAGTCCACATTTGTCATATTACTAATCACTTTCATAATGGCTTTCCGAGTTTGATGAACAAGAGGAATTAGGTCTTGTGTCACCAGTTGAAGATGGTGTTCTTGTATTCCATAAGTGGATAGCTTTCCTAGGGTCAAAGTTATTAATGTCTGGAGAGTTCAACTGAATTATCAAGAGATCCGTCATACTTTCAGCCTTGATCGTGGCACGCATTTGTGATTTGGCACGTTTCATCTGACTAAAGCCACGTTCTGCTTCTGCAGAACTTGCAGGGAGCGTCAGTACTAGGTCCACTAATGTCAGGATATTTGGATATTTGTGCAAGTAAACAGAATTCACAAAATCCCAGGTCAATTTGCAGATGTTCTGAAATCTAGGGGGAAGAATGAAAAGTGTAAAAAATTGAGACTCTCAAGTTTCATTCAAATATTTATAAAATACCAACTATGCTTACCTAGCATAAATCTCTAATTTCAACATGCTCCATTCAGTGTCCACTTCATCGATTTCCACATTGGCAGCTTCCAGTAGTGGTTCATAGTGGGCAGTCAAGATGGATACCTCTTTTTCTCCAAATTCTGCCATCAATATATGAGAGAAAAAGTCACATACATGAAAGAAACCTACAGTCAAAGAACAACAGTTAGAAGTTGGTGCATATAGGGTACCTTGATTTATCTTTGTGGGCCACAGTTTAAAGCTTCCAATCACAGTAGCCTTCACCACATCTTGGCTGGCATCTCTGAAACAACCTTGCAGCCTCTTGACAAGATGTGTTAAGACCGTGCTTCTCACATCAGAAATGTTTCCCTTTCCTCCCAGGCGGTTACCATGAAAGTGTGTGGCTGAATCTACCTGACGTTCCTTTGGTCCTGGTCTGGGGAGGAAAAGACAAATCCCCCAGATAAACAATTAAATGAAAAAGCACCTGACAAACAGTGTCCCCAATCAAACTGTCTAGTTTGACAGACCCTCAGACCATTCCCCAATTCCTCACCTTGTTTTATACATTCTGAGCATTTCCAGTGTTGACTCTAATGAGGCAAATACATCAGCAATGGAAGAGTTTCTGTTCTGATTGACACGGGAAAGAATGCTAAGGACATTAATGACATCCACTAAGAAATGGACAAATTTAACAATGTCTGCTTGGAGAAGGAACTCCAGGAGTTCGTTGGCTTTCTGGTGACTAGTGTCATTTCTGCCCTCAACCGCCTGTAACATAGATCGGGAAGAGAATAGCCGTTTATCTTTCTCAAGATTATTCTTTCAAATTTCTCAATAAAAATATTCTCTGTCAGTCTGGCAAACTAAAATAGTGTGGTATTTCAAAATGACTTACTGAATGTAGTTGCTGGACTATCGCAGGATATCCCCTGAGAAAGTTCTGGAGGGCTGCCTGTAATCCCTGAAGCCACCTCCTGCCCCCTACTCGAGAAGGCAGCACAGGGCGAAGGTGAAGGCCTTTGAAAGCAGTTATCAGAGAACTCTTGTGGACAGGAGAACTGTGGTAGAAGTAGTAGATGCTGTGAAGAAGGCCTCTGACATCATTGTACAGGGGAACGCTCTGGAAGACCGCCCTGTAAGACAGTTCAAGATGATGTGCAAAGCAGTACACAGTCAGTGCTCGTGGCTGGATTTCTCTGAAGAGCATGGCCACCCCGTTGTTTTCTCCCTCTGAGCCAGGGGCACCATCACTTCCAAAACCAACCAGTTTCTTCGCCCAGTCTTGGTTCGATAGCTTAAGTTGAAGATTTCGCTCTAGAGTTTTCTCGATGGCATTTCTTATTTCCAAAGGATCCTTCTTTTCTACTGTCTGTACCCCAACAATTTGGCAATGCACTTTTCCTGCACATGCAAACTGCACGTAGACAAGTTCAGCTTCCTCCGTTGAGCTGTCTGTGATTCCGTCACTGAGGACAGAGAAAAATTTACTTTGTTCTAGTTTCTCTCTTAGATTTCTCCGTTCCACTTCAGCGATAAAATACGTGAACGTTCTTGCTGATTTGTTAGTTCTGAATACTGGGCCGATATCGACACCCTTCATATCATCCAACTTGCACATCCAGATAAAGTCTTTGAGGGGGCGTCCCGTCTTGGCGATAGCATGGCATGATCTGAATAAGTTCTCTATTCTCCTGAGGGTGACTTTGCTCATGGTCGTCACCATGAACTCTGTGGTGGCTCGGTTCACTGGAGAACCACTTGTTGCTTCCATTAGTGAAGCCTTGGCATGGGCCTCACTGAGATGATGTGCATTGAGAAATTCAGTCCTAAAGTTGTCAGTGCCATAAAAAAAACTCACTTGATTTCCCCCTGACTTTACTCCATGCTTACGACACAGGCCACAGAACATAAGATTTAGTATCTCATCATATATAAGCCAAGGGTATTTTTTAAGCCAGATTTTCAAAAATTGATTATTCCTCTTTGGAAGATAATGGTCAAGCTTCTGCAGCCTTTTCTGCTTTTCAGTGACTCGGTTCATGTCGCCTGGAGGACCCCTGCCTTTAAAATAACTCCATGTTGTTATTTTCAGTAATCACCAATCTCTACCTTTAATTTTGGTTAATATCTGCCCCCAACACTTGCTCATTATTTCTGGAAGATGTTACAGCAAATGTTTATGAGTGGGATGTCAGGCATTCTGGTCAGCACTTTAAGTGGCTTATATCATTTAACACTCATAATCCCTTATCCCTATTTTATAGTTAAGAAAATGGACCAATCACTTGTCATTTTATAAACAAAAGCACTAGGGCACAGAGAGGTTAATTAATTTGTCTGATGTCACAGTGCTTGTATGTGGGGAGCTGGGGATCACTAGCAGGCAGTCCTACTCTGCAGCCCCCATGTTTACATCACTATTACAGGTTTCTCATAGCAAAGGGTGCTATGTTCTTCTTCACTCTAGAATATGTTTCTCTTTGCATAAGAGGGACATTGTTTTTTGCTGACATTTGCTTCCTGTGGTGAGAAAAAAAATAATAGGACACACACATCAGCAGGCCTACAAGATTCACCTTGGACATCACTTCCATCCCACCAAAGGCCCACCTTCTCCGGCTGTGTTGTAGCCAACCTGTTCATTTAGCCCAACCTGAAAGTGCTTTAGGCTTTGAGACCCATCCCAGATGGTTTCAAGGAGCTATGCCTCATGCCTCAACTTTGTCTTTACCCAAAGGTCTAATTTTTGAAACATGCTTGTCAGAGAGTGAAATATATATATATATATATATATATATATATATATTTCATATATATTACATATATATATTTCACATATATATTACATATATAATATATATATTTCATATATATATTACATATATATAAAACATATATATTTCATATATATATTACATATATATAAAACATATATATGTGTATTTTTTTTCTGGACAGAAGGACAGAAGAATTTAAATCACACAAAGCAATGTCCTAAAATAGTTCCTCTCTGAAGGCAGGGAGCCTAGACCATATATTTATTTCCCTCCTGCAATTTCTGTGACCCTACTAATCATTAGACTATATTGTCCTATTTTATAATCTAATGCAAAAGTATAATATGTGTTTGTGTAATATTATACTAAAATACCTTATGCCAACATACAAGCTCAGTGTTTCGTTTTGTTTCACTGCTTTACTGTCCTAGGTTGACTGCTCAGCTAGATTTTAAACTCTTTTGCAGAAAGAACCACACTTACTTCCTTTGTGCTCCATAATGGCAAGATGAGTGTGAGCGTGTGGCAGACGTTTCAGAAAATAAACATTCCCTATTGATTTTCATGATCTCATAGCTCTTAACGTCTTTTACTGGAAAACCTTTGACATTGGTCAATCTGCTTCTGCTTTTCTTACCTTATTTGCATCTAACTTCTATTTGCCTTTTAATCAGCTTTTTGGTAGTTGTTACTCTTAGCCCCATTTTGTTCCCCCACCAAAATCAAATCCTAAATATTACTGTTTTCATGGAAAGGGACTCTCCTTGTAGTTGATACCTCCTGACTTCATTTTCATCCCTACACTGTCATTCTCCCACACAAGGCCTTCAGCACCAGGCTGCTGCCTGCTCGACACACACAAATGCTGGTGAACACATGAATGAATACACAAAAAAAGAAATGAAAGAAGTCTCATTGCTAACAGAAAGGACGTGAACTTTTGCTACCGATTTAGCTAGCTTTTACGTTTTTAGCTTTATGAACAGAATTTCCAGAAGGTGTTATCTTGAATTCTGAGCACATACTTTCATTTGCCTAATGCAAATTCTCTGACTTCATGAGAATATGTTTCCTCCTAAAGTTACAGCTGAAACCCTGCCCACAGACAGTTTTAACAGGTCCAAAATCTTCTAGATTTACTACTGCATTTCCGTGATCTGAATCTACATAGCGGAAGGAGTTCACCCACTGAGAGAACCACAGGACATATGGGGGCTACTCCTTTTTGCACCAATCCCTAGATTTTGCCACCTGGAGAGATATCCCTGTTAATAACATCAGTCCTTCTCTACCACCCTTTCTAAGAAATCTTTCTACAGTTTTTGATTTGTGTAAAGTCAGACTAATTTAAGCAGGTTTCAGATTAAAATATGGGGCTTATATCCCTGCAAATATTGGTGCCATATTTGTATAATTTCCTCAGAGACACTAGCTTAGAAAGATCCACAGAACTTTCTAATGATTCCCCCCCCCTTACCCCCCACCAGTGCCCTCAGTCCTGTCTCTCTGCTAGTTGAGGCTTGGTAGAGAAACAGAGCAGTATCTGTGGCTCTCTCAGAGTCTCTTTCTCCCTGTAACCCACTCACATCATTGGGCTCTAAATATCTTTGATAATCTTTTCCTGCATGTCCTTTTCAAGCCACTTTGAGACTTCACAATCTGGCCACAAGGTCTTTACTGTCCTCAAATACTGCCTCTTTCCCCATCTGGTCTGTTTGCTGTTCCATGAATATGTCATGCAGGCAACCTCAAAATCTTAATGTCTACTCTATTTTCCCCTTTGTCTGGAACACCCTGCCCCTGCTTTTCTTCCTGGAAGGTTCCATTCAAAATTCTCCTCTGGGCTAACCCTTATGCTGACCCACAAAGGCAGCAATAACTACTTCCTCCTTTGAATTCTTGTAAAAACCATGTAGCTGAATGATCTAGCTTAGCCACCACAGACAAGAGTTCTGTTTGTGCTTTCTGTCTCTGAGACCAATCACTGAATCTCTGGGTCTCTAAAAGAGGTTCAAAGGAGGGGCCCCTGTCAGTTTTTAGAACAATATTAGAGTCCTGAATAACTAAATGCTGCCTCCCTTGAAGAAGGGATAAGGGTGTAGAATTTGCTGGACTGTGTTCTCTCTGGAGAGCCTCTCAGCAGAAGCAAAAACAGCCATGAACCAAATCTCCATAGGCATTACATGGAGTACTGATGGGCTTACAAAGAAAAGGAGTTCTTTTGGTTTAAGTGCGGACAGAGGAACATTGCTAAAGTGTTCTAGTTTCAACAGACTCCAAATTGTTTTCATTGGACAAAGACTGTCTTCATGATGTGCTTGGCACTTGATGCTTAGAGACAAGACGTACCTACTCAGAGCTTAATGCAGTACACAAAATGAATGCTTTTGTTTGGGATGTTTTTGGTCCATGGGGGAGCCATAAACCCTGTGGCTTAATTCTATCAGGTGGTGTTTTTTTGTTGTTTGTTTTTTTTCTGGAAATGTTCCAGGGTAATGGTGTAGGTGCCTATTATGGTATGTGTACCTTCAGGATATCGAGCTAACATTTTGGATAATAATTAGAAGGGTTTGTATCACTATTGTATGACATTACATATTATATAAAAATAAGGTATTACTATAATTATATAATTAAATCACAATGGCTTATATATTACACTTAAATTGCACATTTTATGTTCCAGACACTTTCTAAACACTTAACATATATTAATCACTTTAATAATTCATAGCAGCTCCATTGAAATACCCCATTTTCCAAATGAGGAAAGTGAGTCAGAGAGAGGCTAAATAACTTGCCCAAGATCATACTAATCAATCATTTGACAAATGGTGCCACTGAAAAGAACTGTCTGACTCTTCTTATCCTTGGATGAGTCTTCTTACTCATCCAGCCATGGGTAAGAAGTGAATCAACATGGAAATGCTGGGATGGGGCCTGACACATGGAGCCTGACACCATGCCAACATTGGCTATTGTTATACTTTGGAAGATATTCGCTACATCTCATTCTGTGCTGGGAGTATGCTCGTGGGAATCCCTGGGACAGTCAATGAAAGAATGTCTTGCTGAACCACTGGATGCCTCTTACTTAAGCTGCTCCTAAGAGTCTAAAGTATGGATCTTTGCTGGGTGGCAAGAAAAATGCTAGGATGACAAGTTGTTTCATTGTATTTTGCATGATCTTGTATGATGATCGCGCATAAGGCCATTTTTCTTTTCTGGCCTATTTGTAACGATCATATCAACAAATGATATTTTATGTCTCATGACTACATTTACCAAAGGAGATTTAGAATCATCACAAGTGGCAGAATTTGACCAGGAAAGGAGTGTTGAATATAAGCATTACAATATACAATGCATTTTCAATTTTTCCATTATCTTTAGCAAGGACTATTTTAACAAAGACTTTTATTTTTCAAGTGGGGTAGCCAATACTCAGCAGAAAACTCCTTAAGCTTTAGTTCTTTCCATTTATATACTGATAGTAGTTACTCATAAGTATTTAAGGTCACTTGTTTTACTTAAAGATTATCCATTTCCCTCAATAATTTTATTTTTGTAGCATAATTAAAAGTTACCAAAGTGGAACTTCGGACATTATAAGGAGTGGGCATTACCACTCCTTATAAATTTGCTAAGACATCTTGCTGTGAGCCTGGTAATATGATGACTGTTATGTGCAAATATGTTTGCTTTTTTTCCTAGAGAAAATCCATCTGTTCATCATATTTTATCATATTTTAGTGAGCTTTAAAGTTGCATCTTAGATACCATAGGTTACCCTGGCATATATGAAGTCGTTTATGGAAATGATCATGTTTCTTGGCTTAAAAATAACGGCAATTTTCAAGTTCAAGGAAGAAATTCTGTAGGATTGCCCATTTAGAAATGTGCCACTACCAGCCACTTGCTCCAAACTGATCACTTCAACTAAGATGGTCTTTGGCAACTGTAGGGGTCCTAAGGTAAATACAGCGGAAAGTACCATGAAAGATTGATTTCCAATTCTCAGAAGGAATATGACAAAAGACTTCACTTAAAAGATGGATGGCGGTGTATCATTTAAGGCACTGAACAACAATTGCAGAGCTGAGGAAGAAAGACTAAAGACAGAGGGTCTTTTGGGGGCTCAGGGAGTTGGGGGGAAGGGTGAGTTGCACTTATTGGGCTTCCTCAGGGAGGGGCAATGTCAGGGTTTGCAGCCTGGCTTCAAAAATGTCATCACAGAACTGTGACTCTGGGGTGCAGAAAATGGAATGGAATGATTCTTATTTTACCTTCCCTTTATGACATTAGCAAGAATAATAACAACGCATATGACTTTTATTGATAGACTACCTGATACTGCGCTAAGGTTTTACATGTACTTGAAAAGCAAGCAACAACAGCAATAAATATATGTGTGTGTGTTAAAATAGTATAATTGAGCCAATAATAAAGAGTTTAAACTGATTGCTTATAGACCATAACTCATTTTGAACCGTGAAGTCTCCCAAATCTCACAGTATTATATAGCCTCATAAGTTCTGCAGTAACTACACCAGTTATTCTTAAATATGTGTCAATTCTCCAGCTCGGGTGGGTGGAGATGGTTTCCAAGACAGAGAAGACCTCCCCATCTGTTTGCCTGTGGTTCATGCAGTTGGGGAACAAGAGGCAAAGCAGTCTCCTGATTCTTTCCCTGAACATCCACACCCATGCCTCTTATCTGCACACTGTCTAGTGGCTGTTCCTCAAACTTTAAATATTCTGTGTATCCCTGCCATCAAACCACTCTTCTTCCATATCCTTCCTCTGAGGTATTATCCCACCAAATTTTCCCTGACCAACGTCATTGCTCGCTGATCCTCTTTTGCTCTGCATTCTTGAGCACTTTTAAAAAGTTGATACTCCGTTCCAGAAAGAACCTAAATAGAACTTTATATTTTCTTCTTCGTTACTTTTCAAATTACACTCTGAGTCTGTCAGTCAAGTGGTTTTCCTTTTACATCTACTTTTTAAAATGTATATATAACTATCTCCTGCCTCCCCCCTTTCCTTTCTTCCCTCTTCCTTCCTCTTTCTACCATACTTCGAAAGCTGTTGCATTCTACCATATTCAGAAAACAAACAAATGTATCAGTTGACATATTTTAGTCCCAATGGTTTCTAGAATTAATCTTCTAAGACATACACATGTCAACTTAGAGCTGCTATTTGTTATTTGTTTTTAAACTTTTAGTTGAAATGCAGGCTCTAGACTTGAGGTTGGATCCAAGGATGTACTGAGGTTATCATCATGAATACTAAGGTTCTTAAAAAGGGATTAGAAGTGGTTGATAATTTTCAAAATCCACTTCCACCTACTCACATGCTCACAAATGCTTTTAGTTTTGACCTGCTAATTGGATGATTTCCTTCCCATCACCCCAGTGTAGGATTAAGGCAAATTGTATTTCATATTCAGAATCTTTATACATGCATCTTTTTTAATGTAAAAAATGGTGTGAATAAAATGAAGAGCAAAAGCAAATTTGAAGAAGGAAATATGTAATAAGAGGGCATTGTGAAACCTATACAAAGGGCAAGAGAATGGAATCTGTCCGAACAAAAGAAGGAAGGGATTTCATGGGTTGGGTTTATAAAACTGTGATTTTTTTTTTTTTACACCTGCTGATGGCCACATTTCCTTCCTGCCCAAATATTGCCGGCCAAAGTTGGTACACATCCACAACTGCCATGTGTGTCTTTATGTATTGAAGGTGTAGACTTGCTCACGTTGATTAGTTGCACTGACATGTAGAGGTTCTCCCAAGGGGCACGTGGTTACACCTGTTTCACCCAGTGGGCTCAGCAAAGAGGTGTTCAGACTTAGAGTAAAGGAATGCCCTTTTAACTACTGAGATTTGATGTGGGTTTCTAGAAATACTAAACTTAAAATTTTTTTTTAATGTTTATTTATTTTTGAGAGAGAGAGAGAGAGAGAGAGAGAGACAGAGCGTGAGTAGAGAAGTGAGAGGGAGATACAGAATCTGAAGCAGGTTCCAGGCTGTAAGCTGTCAGCACAGAGCCTGATGCAGGGCTGGAACCCACGAACTGTGAGATCATGACCTGGGCTGAAGTTGGATGCTTAACTGACTGAGCCACCCAGGTGTCCCAAAATACTGAACTTTTAAAGAACAAATGAAATCTAATTACTCTGAGAGTGGAATTGTGTTAGTGCTATTGGCTATTCTCTAGAGAAAAGTAATGATTTTCCTATATGTGGATATTGGAAGATAAAATACACCTGTTTATGAGAGGTGGCTTAGTTCAGTGAGAAGGGGCAAGAACTTTGAAGAGATCTGGATGACATATGTCCATAGGCAAAAACTACTTTGTGACTCAGTGTCCAGACCTATAAAATGGAGAGGAGATGCTAATCCTACAGGACCTGTCTGAATTACCTGTGCTATTAATTGATGGAATTCATTAAAGAATATCTGGGAGTAGAAAGAGCCTGTATTAAAAAAAAAAAGCCTGTGCAGATGCTATAGAGTCATAATGATAAAATGTGAAGGAAATGAAGAATTAGTGTGCATGAAATACTATGTACATGTATATGTGAGCAAATCAATCAGTTAAGCAAATATTTTGTTAACAATTTATTTGTTCTGTTCTTAATCTGTGAAGCACTGAGGAAAAAGGTAAATATGAAAGAGAAATTCTCTCCTCCCTGGTCTCCCTTCACAGATTAGTCAGGGAGACAGAAACCCAAACTCATAAACCCAATACAAAGCCTAGACTGGAAGTATATGCAAAGGCTGTCTCTCTCAACTGCCAGACTAAGTAATACTCAAGTTTACCAGCTTTTGGCCAGAGGCAGGGATGGGCCCAAGAAGAGAATTAGCAGGAACGAGGATCACCACACTGCTAAAGTATTACTCACTGTTTTCCTCCTGTTTGTTTAATTCAGATCTACGCTGTATGAAGCAAACGTGTCATAAACTAGAACAGAGCAAGGGCTCATTTTGGTGACACTCAATCCCAGAGGGCTGATTTTACTTGTGAGTAAGTGATTTCCACCCTCATTAGTCTTATCCTTTTTTGTGCTTTTTTCACAATAATTACTTTTCCTACCTTTAGGTGCTATAATTAAGAACTGATCTCGAAGGTTGTCAAGCTGTTCGATGGTCAGGGTGCCATTTTCTTCCTTTTCTATGGGTGGAGGACGTACTGGAGGAGGGGAATCTGGAAAGACTTTTACATCACCATTAATAAAGAAATCTTCTTGGTCTAAATAAAGTTCACTCTGAATTTTTGTCGATGTTTCAATGTGATAGCGAGCTACCTCAGTTAATTTTTCCACACTGAAAATGGAAAAATGAATAGGGTTATCCCCATTAAAAACTATTGGGTTAACAGTATTTGCTTAGTAGACATACACACAAAGTCTACACATCATATAGCTAAGTTAGACAATTCAATCCTCATGTTTAAAAATTCTAATTCTCTTCAAATCCATTTTGCAGAAAGGCAGAGTATAAGTAAATAGAGATTAGAAATAAAATGCATGCTCAAAGAGCTAACAGTCACATTTTATACAAAGCTGAACAAAAAGGGACTTCATAAAATATGGTTTTATTAATATTAGACCATATTTTACTGTGTAAGCAAGATTATATCAAGAGATATATTTCAATCTAAGTATGAACCAGAATAAAGTTATATGGTAGAAAAACCTGTAAAATATAATTGTTAGAACAACACATTTATTTGGAATCAGGATAAATTATAATGTTAATCAAATTTAATAATGGATTTCTAGAAGAGTGGCTTTTCTCTAACTTTATATCAAGGAATTTGATGTTATTGAAGACACAATTGTCAGAAGGGACTTTAATAATATATACCCATTGAAATTGCTTTCTATTTTTACAAATAACAATTCCTAGTTAAATCATGTAGTATAAATAGCAATAGTTAGGTGCAGTAGAAAGAGTACTCAAAGCTGAGCTCTCATCCCAGAATTCTCTGTACCCATGAGTCCTTGGTAATTTACGTAAGCTCTCTGAATTTCCTTACCTTTGCATGGAGCTGATAACACATAACTCCATACCTTACGGTTATTAATGTAAAGCCACACAGGGCATGGATTTAAGCTGAAGTGGGGATTATAGTTATGGTCCTAATTAAAGGCCATTTCAAAAGCCAGAGAAGTTTTTACACGAGAAGTGTATAAATATTTATACAGAGAAGTAAAACATTACCGTATTACAGAAGGGACTGTGTTTATATTTCGTAATAAAGATTGGACATTATGGAAAAATCCATTTTTAATCTGCTTTTATGTAACCCAGGAACACCAAAATACAGATACTAAAAAAATTTTTTAAATAGTATTAGTTGCTTTCTCTCAAAAGACAACCCTAGATTTCAACTCCAGCATTCTGTGTTGGTGAGTGTCCATATTGCACGTATTATCTAATTAGTTTATGCCTCGTGGTGGTTGTGTGCTGGTGCAGAGAAGGCACTGGATAGCTATTAAGTTTGCAACCTTGAGTGAGAAGGGCCGACCACGGCAGACCAAGACTGAACGGAGAACCAAGATCTCAAAATGGGTGTGCACCACCTAGTGGAGGTTATCAGGCACACCCTTCTTATGAATGGGAGGAATTAAAAAGTGCCAGGAGAATAAAAAGCAAGATTTGAAGTTCCCAGGGATCTGATAGCTTTCTCTCTCTCTCTCTCTCTCTCTCTCATTTTCTTTTACCACCAGAGTTTTTGCAATAACCAAAACAGAAAGCATAGCTGAACAGTCCTAGTTTTAACTTCTTCTGGCTGCATTCAGAGGTCAGATACATACACATAATATATATCTGAGAAATTGGAATACATCTGATAAAAATAAGAATTTACTCTTGATGGCCACCTGGATGAGAGCTGTGAATCCTAAGAATTAAGAAGACATGTTCTCATTTGTAAGTGGCAGGCAGAGAACAGAACCGAACATCACTGCTCTGTGATGCTAATGATAACTCAATTGGCTATACAGTAGTAAAATTATTTTAAGCCTTACTGTAATAGTAAGGTAAATAAGCCTTACTGCAACCAGGCTGAGTTATGTGTGTGTGTGTATGTGGATGTGTGTGTGTTACTATATAGAACAACAGATATAAAAATCTAGGCTGAAGATTTTACAAGAGAACTTTCATTATGAGACAAGGATTGTAGAGAACAAACTATAACAACTGTCTTGTAGATGGCACTTGTTTCGGAGAACATTTGACATTTATATTCTGTGTAGGTAGCAACTTCTAAATCTTCAGTAAATGTTGATTGGAAACTGTAGTGTTCACAGAATCTAGATCTAGTAGAAACCTCTGGAGTTTCCTGGTTGGATTCTTTCCTTTTATAGATGAAGGCCACAGGGCCCCAAGCAATTAGGCATGCTGCTAATTTGTGGGCAAAGAAGGAGTCCCCAACTCTTGGAGCATCATGTCTCCTGACTTTCAGTTGAGGGCTATTTCTGCTTTGCTGAGCTGCTTTTTTACAGGAGAATTAAGGGAATAAAACTCTCTGCCCCCCACTAGAGATGAAAAGTCTGAAAAAACCTTTGGAACCCAACAGCAAAGCAGTACTGGGTATTACCCTAACAAGGGAATCAGCCTAAGTGGTAAAACATACCAGTGAATGACTTCTTAATCTCCCATTAATTGGCCCTGACTACTAATGAGCCTGGCATTAGAAAAATGTAAAACATTATCTTATTTCTGAAAAATATTTAAAAATAATGCATAATCTTACCTTGTAAACTAAGGTCCTCATTGAGCAGTGTAAAAACCAAACTCAGAAATGATGTGCAAATCTGGCTATTACAATAGGACACTTTGATATGCAACTTACTGTTTGAAACAAGCCAATACAAATGCACATGTGATCCCCTAAAAGTCAAAATTTCAATTTGTAAATGTAATGTACATTTATAAATGCCTACAAACCTGCCAACTTTGGCCCCCAGGACTTAAAAAAATACATTTTTAAATACACTTCATTAAAATACATTAAAAAATATACATTTTCAAAATACATTTGAAAAGCCATGCAGTATATTACCTAGCCATTTCATTCAAGTACCTCTCACCAAGCCACTTTTCCATGAGTTTATATACATCAACCACCTTTGTTAGTAAATCTTCAAGGAAAGCCAGTGCTTTTGTCTTTATCAGTTCAAGTCGGAACTGTGTGGCTATCTCTATTTAAAAAGAAAATAAGAATTTTAAAATGTATACATGCATTTTTTAACCAACTAAATTCAATTTTAAACCAATCTTGCTTCAGTTTGTCCAGATGTAGGTGCACATTTAATATACGAGTATAGATAAGTAATACCTGATCTATGTCATTGAGAAAAAAATGTAATGTATGGTAGGGTCATTTGACAGTTTATTTAAACCAAAAGTATAAACTGAGATTTACATTTTATTGCACTTTATAGCAATATACTCTTTGATAAATTGGAATGGAAAAACACAAATAGATAATTTCTGTATTTCAAAAAAAAGGAAGGTACAAAGTCTCTTGATAATCTCCCTACTTTTAGAAACTTGGGATAGCAATGCCATTGTACTTTGTTAGCACTGGAAAAACTAGGGTAAAACCCATGTGTCCCAGGGCTTATGGCTGCCCCTGGCACACACTATCCACAGATGTGGATTTTACTTCTGAAATAGTTTTCCCATCTTTCTTCTTTGCTTCTTCTACCGCCACTGGCCTAATTTGCTAAATTTTCTGATTTTTTTTTTTTGAAGTCCATTTTTAGTTGCATTATATGACAAATGGAAGAGACAGAAGGAGAATATGTCTTGTAAAATCATTGTTATCTACAGAAAAGGAGGCTCTTGAACATTATTGATTCATGACTGGCTCTTCTTGGCCTCTGTTCCCAAGAACTCACTTTCAGGGCCTGTTAGCCTTTAGTTAGCATTTATTTTCCTAGTGAGAGGCCTTAATTATTCTTAGCATATAAAACCACCAACACACGTGGTCCTAAGCCTTCTCACACTGACTCTAACATATTCTTTTTGTTTCTGTTCTTTGAGATTCTAATTATTGCTGGTGTTCTCCTAACCCCTTCCCAAATTTTCTTTGTTTCTTTTTGAGATCCCACCAGACAATTATAGAACAGTCAAATCTAGCCCTCGTGTGGTTTTATGAAAACAACCAGCTAAATGTATTTTTCCATTGCTTTGCTTTGTGTTCTAGACACAACTTGAGCCAGTCATGGGCTGTTGGTCCTACTGGTCTATTTTCCACTGAAAAGTATCATCTTGGTTTTTTTCAACTGCTACCTTCAAACTGCAGGGCAGCAAGATGTTCTTCCTTGATTTTGAGCATCAGTTCCTTTTTCCTTTCCATTTCGGCAGTCTGCTGTGGTGACACTGTCACGGGTGTGGCTTCTGCTATTGGTGGCGATTTACCTAAAAGGACAGTGGAAGGTGCCGGCATGCAAGTAACACACAGCTACTCGGATAAAATGAGAATGAAGAGAAATGTGCGGGTCTGTAGTAAACCTCTTGTGATTTGCAAAGGACCAACCCTGGCCCTGACTGTGAGTTTGAAATATTGACCTTTCCTTGAGAATTCTCCAGGTGGCATCTCGGCTAGATGCATATAAAAATGCCCCATTTGTGTAGCATCATGGGAAAATGAAGTGGTACTAGATTCCAAAGAAGGTGTGATTCAGAGCCTGGGGACAGAAATTAGCAAACCACAACATAGCATGGATGCCATTAGTCACTTGCGAAAGCACCGCTCCATACAAGGCACCAGTGTGAGCCAAGTGTTTCCCAGATCCTCATCAAGAAAAGACCAGGGAATAACCTCCAGAAGATATGGCTGAAATGAGGCTCATGGTCAAGAATCTGTAATCTACTGAACAATCTTTTCAGTAGCACTTACCTACAAGTACTTCAGTGATTACGTAAGAGAATTAGAAAATAAGCATTTGTCAGCATTTGTCAGAGAATTTGCCCTTGCGAAATGGCAGTGTGATTCCAGCTGAAGGCCCCATTCACGTGATTCTACTTAGTGCGGTAAATCTGTCTTGAAGGTCTGACCCCAATGGGTTCAAATTTTGTGAAGAGGAGATAATTGTAAACAAAGAAACTGTAATAAAATGTAACGGCAATAGTAGACGTGTGTATTAAGTTACAGGTGAAAGAACACTTAATTTTGCTGGATTTCTGTTTTATCGTCTGTAAAATTAAGGGACTGGACTCAGCCATTTAGCCATTAAGGTAAACTGAAGCATGTCCTTCAAATGCTGCTTCTTTCTTTCATTTCTACCATCTGAGATGGACCATGTGGTGTGTTTTTTTACGCAGTGCTATTCTTCTCTTTACTTCAATGTCCCCCCCACCCCCTGCTCTCCCCGCCCACATCCTCAGTGCTTCCATCTCACTCCTGCTCAGGATTGCTTAAAGGTACTCTGGGAAGTGCTTCCCTACCCCTCAGATGGAGTAGGTGACCTTGCTCTCAAGGTCACCTGTACCTTCCCAACTAAAGAACAATGACTGGTCAAATGTCTGTCTCTGCCAATAGACTAGATTTCCATCAGGCCAGGGACTGTGTTTTTGTTCTTGTTCAAGTTCATCATGGTGTCTTTAGCACCCATCATAGTGTGCTGCTAGCAGGTGCCTAACAATCATGTCATGTCATGAGCAACTGACTACAGAGGTGACTTCTGCTCACATATTTCTGTCTCTTCCTCTCTTGCCTCAACTTACCTTAAATATGTACAGGTGGGTAATGTTGGTGGCAGAGTTTATCCCCCAGGTTGACGGGAGGTCTCTCCCAGCCCGAGTTTTCTCTCACCTCTATTTTCCATCATGTCTCCAAGACAGAGATTAGGCAGGAGGCCTCCAGGAGAGAGGTACTTGCTTACATTAAACCAGAAACCTGAATTCAACCTGAAACTTACATCCACATAATCACTTTTCACCCAAACTTGTCTCGGGTACTGCAGCCCCCTTGAGCACACTTTTCAGATGACATATTGTCATCTTGGCATTCTTCTAGCATGTTCCAAACTGTTTTTGAGGTTTGTTTTATCTTGGAGACATTTGACTATTTGGATAAACAAGTTAGGTGAGACAGGTACACGGTATGATCAGCCAGCTGACACCACAGGAGCCCGAGTCTCTAAATTAAACCTAACAAACAGTAGCTTTAATGTGTCTGCTTAAATGTTTGTGTTCTACCAAGGAGAGGCGTAAGCATCCACAGTTTTGGATGCTAAAACCAGGAATACCTTTTGCTTTTTTGTCTGCCTTTTTTTTCTTGGGCGGTTCATTTTTGACTTTTTTATTTGTACCCATCTGAGGAGATTTTTCTTTTGTATCTGTTGGCTGGTTTTCCTTTTCTTCTTCCATGAGCCTCTGATGAATTTCCGCAGCCACCTGGTTGTATACGAGCAATATTTTAATTAATGCAACACTTAGGAAATATGGTAACTGTTTGGATTGAGTCATCACTCAATTCCACTGAAGCCTCATTCTATTGCAAACAATCATGTCATGTATTCAATCTTTATGGAAAACACACTTTGGTGTCTGTGACAGTGTCATGGTTATGCTTTTAAAAAGCTTCCTTTTTAATCTCAGACTCTATGGATTTAGCCCCCTCCCCACTCCCCATTCTTCCAAGTTCCTGTTATCTCTTGGCCTTCAACCCAGGGCATTCTCCTGTATCAATGTTTCTCACCTTTTATTATTATTATTATTATTATTATCATCATCATCATCATCATTACTATTATTAGACTCCCCTACAGAGTTCTAAAGACAGATTTTCCTAATAGCCCCCTCCATGAAATTTTAATGTTCCAAAGTGTATCTATGTATTTATGCATACTTGTGCTTTATACATAAAATGGGTGAGAATTTCTCAGCCCCCCCCCCCCCAACCAAGTTTTGGGAATGCATGTTCTGTATTGATTGGGCTCCCAGACACTTGGATGCTGGGCTTCCATTCTACTCCAACACCAGCCTCATCCAGGAAGTGCTCATGAGAATGACCTGTCCTGCAGGCTAGCATCCCTTCTAGTGTCAGCTTCCTCCACTCGGGGCACACTCAGCCTCCAGCCAACTCAGCAACCCCTCCTTTCACTTGCACAGGTGTCCTGCTTTGAGAGGTTAGTTGTGGGGCCACCCCAGAAGAGCTGAGGAATGGGGAGGGTGGGGTGCTGTTGGGTCCTGTCCACATCTCCTCTGAGGCTCTGTGCTTCAAGCAGCAGGAATAACTTGTCTTGGGGACATGCCTGCAGTTTCAAAGGCCGGACCTTATGAAGTGAATCCAGCTGCCCCTGGAGAGGTGAAGAGCACTTAGGGGTGTAGCCCTGAGAAAGGAGAGTGGGGAAAAAAGACTCTCGAAAGGGAGAAAGCAAACCTGCACACACCAAAGTGGCAGGAGCAACATATGGTTGAAAACCTTAAAACCTCAATAAAGCAATTGGTGATGAAACGGGGGTCACGACAATTTATTTATTAAAGTGTTTACTGTGTCCAAACCTGACGTTATCTCTGGGGAGGAGCGAGCGAGGGGCCAAGAGGAGAAGGAGGAAGTTGCTTGGAGGTGAATAGAAAGATGAATAAGGCACAATCTCTCCCCTCAATGACACTTCGTCTTGGCAAGATACACCAGCCAGTGCCTGCTCAGCCAGAATTCCTGCACACTTCCCACCCCAGGGCTTGGCGTATAACTGTCCCCAACTGTTCTCTGAATGTGAAGTGTTGCCCAATCTTCCAAATGGGCTTTAAGCAGCTTCTAGCACCTGCTGTGCTCACAGAGGATGCCAAGGAAATGCTTATTAATAGATGGAATTTCTTCTAAAATAATCATATTTCACAGAATATACCCACAGCTTCCTTAAGATCAGTGGAGCCCTGGAGAAATAGTGAAAGGTTTCAGAGAACAAGGTTTCAGTGTGTGTGTGTGTGTGTGTGTGTGTGTGTGTGTGTGTGTATGTGTGTGTGGTTTTAATTAGATGCCCTTAATCCACAAAAATGGATTTCATGATATCTACTGTACTTTCAAATTCTTGGTAAAGCTGAAAGCAGACTTGTTAACATCCCCCCACTAAATTGCAAGCAATTCATTTTTGAATTTGTTTTTGCAAAGCACAGTAAGTTAGCAATTTTCTTTAAAATTGGATGTTTCTCCTTTATAAACAATCTTGTGGTGGTGGTGGTGGTGGTGATGGTGATGGTGATGATGATGATGATGATGATGATAATTATCATCATCTGCATATTTTTGGTCCATTTCCCTCAAAGACCTCTGGGTCTCTTTCAAAAATTAACATAATTCACAATACATCCAGCAATCTACCTGTAAGCCCAAAGAAACTCTAGAAATAATGTCTTGACATTGTGGGTGTTAAATATGACTTGTTTCTTTGAAATCATTGCATACCTGCTAATTAGAAGAAAGTTTTTCTGAAAATTAACATAGCACACTAAATGGGTAGCCCTTGGTAAAATTGCTATGTAGAAAAAAAGCCTGTTTTAAAGTGCTCTTATTTCAGCTGTGTTAATCTCTGCTGGTACCGTTTTCCCTGCAAGTTTGCCGGATCACACCTGTCTCACTTGAAACTTAAAATTCGATGAAGGTCATGTAACATCAATGCCAAGAAAATCCATTAGAAACATAAAATCAGGATTCAAATATAATTATTAGGAATACAAATTAGATTAGTAATTAGTAAACTTTTCTCCTATGCTTTCTATGTGGTTTTTTAAAGTCTGCAAGGGGGGTGCCCAGGTAGCTCATTTGTTTAAGTGAGCAACTTCTGCTCAGGTCATGATCTCACGGTTCGTGGGTTTGAGCCCTGTGTCCGGCTCTGTGCTGACAGTTCAGAGCCTGGAGCCTGCTTTGGATCCTGTGTCTTCCTCTCTCTGCCCCTCCCCGCTCATGCTCTGTCTCTGTCTTTCAAAAATGAGTAAACATTAAAAAAAATAAAGTCCATAAGAAAATGGTACAATTTTCAATAAATGTTCTAACGTCATGACTTATTATATTTACAATTTCTAAAACACTTTCGTATATATTATTTCACTGATCTTTCAGCCATTCAAGAGTGGAAAAGTGTGTGGAATGTCTCCCATGTTACAGATAAGGAACTGAAGGCTAAGATAGGCTAGGTAATTTCTGTAAAATCACACAACCGAGAGAGGTTACCTTTGTGCTGTATGATGATCTTCGTGCTATATGATGCTCTTTCTAATAATGTAATATTTTACCAACTCATTTTCCCTAGGCAATTCTGATGGGATTTCTAAGACTTGTAAATTACTTATGTAGCTCAATAAGAATAATAATTCTTTTTTTTTCTTGAACTCCTAGATCTGGTTTCCCACTCTCTGGTGCTTGGTCATTGTAATCTTGCAGTGATCACTATGGTCATTGCCATCATCATCAACAGTGACATCAGGATCATCGGTATAGCAGCAGACTGTGCTGAGGGCTTTAGTGTCATATTAGATGTGGGCACGATGCTAGGTGCACAGTACATAAAAAGTTTTAGAACCCAGTTAAGTATTCAGAGAAACAACTAACGAGATAAAAATGACAAAGAATGACATAGATAGTGAAAGCCGAACGCTTGAGGAGACAATATTGCTACAGGGACTGGAAAAGCACATGATCAGAGAAGGCAAGGCCTTCAAATAGGCAGCCAACTAGTCAGGAATCAAAGCAGGAACTAGCTCTGAAGAATTATAGAAAACATACAATTAAGCAAATAGAAGGAAGGAGGAACATATTTTAGGAGACAAAGATGATATTAGCCAAGGCATTGAAATTATTAACACCCATGAAATATGTAGGAAGCAATATCTAGTTCATTTATGAGAGGGTTTGATGAGTTGGTTCCAGCAAGATAGGGAGCTCTGAGCCTCTGGGTCAAGGGTTTAGGATTCCATGGTGGCTACCGGAGGTCATCACACTACCCCATTTTCCTCTTTGATCAATAACAGAAGATCATTTCTGTAGCTTATAAACATCATATGCTTTTTTAAAAAAAAATAAATCAATCCTTTTCCTTCATCTGGATCATTTTGCCCTTATAAATATAAAGTAGCTATTGAGATACTTGGGGTATCTACCATCTACCATCTTTCTATATGCTTTCTGTTTGTATTGTTTGTTTCTAAATCTTTTTCTGTTCCTTTTTTTTCTTCTGTTGGATTGAATATTTTAAATTTATTCACTTTTTTTTTTTCGGGGCGCCTGGGTGGCGCAGTCGGTTAAGCGTCCGACTTCAGCCAGGTCACGATCTCACGGTCCATGAGTTCGAGCCCCGCGTCGGGCTCTGGGCTGATGGCTCAGAGCCTGGAGCCTGTTTCCGATTCTGTGTCTCCCTCTCTCTCTGCCCCTCCCCCGTTCATGCTCTGTCTCTCTCTGTCCCAAAAATAAATAAACGTTGAAAAAAAAATTAAAAAAAAATAAAATAAATTTATTCACTTTTTTTTCCTATATTAGTTTGGAAGTAACACACACTAATTCACTTAGTGGCTACTCTATGAATAACACCTTGAATTACTGACTAAAAATATGTAGACTTTGATAAGTTAACAATTCATGATATAATTCCTGGAGTAACCATTAGGAGAAGAGTAATAGAATGCACTACTTCCAAAAAAGTCAGGGGAAAAAAGCAAGCAAGAAAAAATAAAGGACAAAAATGAGAGGATGAACAAAGATATATCATGTAAACAATATTTAAAAGTATAATTTCCAAAAAAGCATTATAAAGAAGATTAACTCCTAGTAAGAAAAGGTTCAGTTCATCAGGCTTTTCTTTTTTTTAATGTTCATTTATTTTTGAGAAAGGGAGGGAGAGAGAGAGTGCACACAAGCAGGGGAGGGGCAGAGAGAGAGGGGAGACAGAGGATCCAAAGCAGGCTCTGCACTGACAGCAGAGAGTCCGATATGGGGCTTGAACTCCTGAACCATGAGATCATGATCCAAGCCAAAGTCAGATGCTTAACTGACTGAGCCACCCAGGTGCCCCCAGGCCCAGATAGCTTCTTGAAGGCTACTAAACATTTTAAGAGGAAATAATTCCAACTTCCTCAAACTTTTCTAAAGAATAGAAAGAGAAGAAACATATCCTGACTTGATTTATGAGGCTAGTATTACCTGGATGCTAAAAGTTGACAAGGCTAGAATGAGAAAGAAAGATTATAGAATTTTCTCACTCATGAACAAAGATTCAAAAATCCTAGGCAAAGTATTAGGAAGCAAATCCAGCAATATGTAAGAACAATGATGCTTCATTATAATGTTGGACTTATTCCAGGGAGGCAACGTAAGTCTAATATTAGAAAATTGACCAATATGATATTTAACATTAATAGAAAACAGAGAAAAGAATCATATGACAATTTCAATATATGTGGAAAAAGAATTTGTTAATACATTTATGAAAACCCCTCAAAGTAAGCTATAAATGAAAAGAAATTTCCATAATCTGATAAATATTATCCTAAAAAAAAATCTATGGCCAACATTTTTGTAAATTTTGACAAGCTGATTTGGAATTTTATATGGAAAGGCAAGGAGCCAAGAAGTGCCAAAATACTCTGGACAGATGACAAGGTGAGAAGATTTGCTCATTTAGATAAATAAAGGATATGACAAATAAAGGATTGACAGTTTTCAGTACAAATATGGAAAAATAGAGCAATGTGACAGAACTAATTTATGATATAAGGTCACCTAATTTATGACAAAGATGATACTGCCATGAAATGGGGAAAGAATTTGGCATTACTTACAAAAACTGAAGTATTATGTATAGTATTATCTACTGACATCGAAGCTAGCAAATACTCTTAGATATATATCCAATGGTTGTGTGTGCATATGCTCAGCAGTGGGCAAGTACTAGAATGTTCATAGCAGGGCTATCCATAATGGCACACACTGGAAGCCCAAATGTGTATTCGTAGCAGATCAGTTAAATAAACTGGGATAAGTTTATATAATGAAACAATATACAGCAACAAAAATGAATGGACTACAGCTACACTCAATAACATAGAATGAATCTCATAAATAATGTTGAGCAAAAGGAAACACAGAGACAAAAAGTAGGAGTCCATGTATGTAAAGCTCAAATGCAAGGTAAGCTAAATTCTTCTGTTAAGAAATACAGACTAGGGAGATAAAACTGTTATGAAAATCAAGGCAATGGCTAGCAAAAAGGGAGATGGGGCTTCCGTGTTGTAGGGATGAAGGGGGTTAGGTCTGGAAAGGGGCACAAGAAGGACTTGGTAGGTGCCGACCTTTCCCACTTCTACTGTGTGGTGGTTCCACCAGTGTGTACTTCAGGTGCGTTCATCAAGCCGTGCAGTTTTAGGTTGTGCACTTTGCCAAAACTCACATTAAATGTTTTTATAGAAGAAGCAAGATAATGACAGGAATCTACAATCACTTTTGAGAGGAGAAACGAAAGAAGGAACAAAAGGAAGAGAGGGAGAACGGAAAGGAGGTACTGAGGCTGCTGTGAGATAGACTAGAGAAAAGAACCTTCGAGGCAGAGTGGCCAGGAAGGGACTCAGAAAATGCGAGTTGACTCCTGGCTCTGAGACCCTGGGGCAAGCTCCTCTTCTAACTCTTCCACAAAATCTTTTGGAAGGTTGACACTGCCTCTTGTTTGGATGGGATATTTCAAGAAAACTCAAAGAAGGCTTGGCCCAGAATGAGAACAGAACCACACCGGGCACCCAGGCCTGGAGGATGAAGGAACAGGGGCCATCCAAGTTAAACTCTGTGTGTACCTTCTTTATAGGGTGAAGCTTCTACTTACATTAAAGTTCTCTGGACACTTTTCCCTTCTCTTCTGATTTGGCACAGGCCCCCTGCAGGCAACGACTATTATCCCTTTGCCTCCCAGTGAAGCTGGAAAGGACTGGAACTTTGAACTCCTACAGTTCTAGGTTCAAATCTCCTCTTAGACACTTACCTGTTAAGTGACCTTGGCAAAATTTTTTAACCTTTCTGGATCTCCATTTTCCCATGATAAAGAGGATAATACCCCATAGGTAACTTATGTTAACCAGAGGCCTATAGGCCAAATGTGTGTATTACCTGGCTCTGTAAAGTTTTGCAAACTTGATTATTTCTAACATGTTTAAATGAGTAGGCTTCACATACAAAATTTGAATTTCTGGCTTTTCTTGAAAAATTGGAAGATCTGTCCATACTGAGCCTCATCCTTAAATGGCAAAGTTGGTTAGGGTGGAGTAGCACACTCTTCTTTAGGAGTACAATTTCCACTTGGCCACAGTCCCACCCCTCCCTATTGCATTATATTTGATATACGTCGTTGACTTTTCCTGATTGGCCCTTTGGCCTCTGTACTTGGAACGATGGCCCAGCACAGAAAATAAACTACATGTTGGTTTACTCCATTCTTGATCATATATATTTGCTGACTGAATCGTTTCAATTCTTATTTCTTTCAGAAAACAAAACAAAACAGTTCCTGAAGGTATAAAGTTATATAACATTGTGTAAATTTTCTACTCAGAGCATACTAGGAATATTGGTACTTAGTGAATGGGTTTTGCTGAAAAGGTAGTAACAAGCACTGCTTACCATGTGAGATATTGCTAAAGAAGCTTGCTGCCAGGTGTCCATTAGCAACTTCTCATCTGCCTCAAAGTTCGACACAACATTTTCCAGTGAGTAATCAATCTTGCCCTTCAGTATGGTTTTTGTTTTTGTTTTGGACGTAGCTGAATCCGGGGAAATGGATATTCGAGGAATTAGAGGAATTCTTTGAAAAACAAGCAAACCAAAAGGAAACATAAATGTTTTATATAACAGAATTCTCTCTTGGGGCGCCTGGGTGGCGCAGTCGGTTAAGCCTCCGACTTCAGCCAGGTCACGATCTCGCGGTCCGTGAGTTCGAGCCCCGCGTCAGGCTCTGGGCTGATGGCTCCGAGCCTGGAGCCTGTTTCCGATTCTGTGTCTCCCTCTCTCTCTGTCCCTCGCCCGTTCATGCTCTGTCTCTCTCTGTCCCAAAAATAAATAAACGTTGAAAAAAAAAATTAAAAAAAAAAAAAAGAATTCTCTCTTTATGACCATGTTATTTTGGAAATCTTGTTGTCTTGCTTTAATCTCAATTTTCAAAGTCGTGCTGGAAGAACTCTTCAAATGAAGACTATAAAAGACTATTCACATTTTAATAGTCTTATTAACAAGAGGAAACTAGAAACAAATAGTAACAAAACATAATTTTTACGTTTATTCTCAGTAATCACGAGGAGGGAAATTAAACAATGGCAATTATGAAGAAGTGCAATTTTGAAATTTAGCCAGGGCATAAACTTCTAACAAGGAACAAATCAGTCATGGAAAAGCAAACCAAATAAAACTGGGCATCACTCCTTCAAGATGACTAGTATCATTTGGCTTCTTGAAGTGGAAAATTAAAAATCAGGATATGAAAGATGTGAGGTCTGCAAGGGGGAATCCCATGGAGGCAACAAGGTTTTGAT
Source organism: Lynx canadensis (assembly GCF_007474595.2). Taxonomy (NCBI): domain Eukaryota; kingdom Metazoa; phylum Chordata; class Mammalia; order Carnivora; family Felidae; genus Lynx; species Lynx canadensis. The sequence goes on from NC_044303.2 coordinate 211,510,682, forward strand.
AGTGGGTGGGACAGACATCCAACAAACCTCCCTAGTTTAGAGTAAGGATAATGATGGCCTCTCTTTGATTTGTAAAATGCTTTGGGAACAGGAAGTTAAGCTCTCCCTTCTTTCAGCCATATTGCTGCCCCTTTGTAGAAATTTTAGAGCTGCCGCTGGGAACATTCTCTCCCCGAAGGACTCCCAAATCTCAAAGGCTAAGAGAAGCAGGTAGAGATCCCCAAAGCAGAATGCTTATTATGACTGGGATCCACCCTGGTGATACAAAGTGCAAAGAGCCCTCAGCTTGGGCACAGAATGGGGGTGGGGAGAGAAGCTCCAGCTCTGACTTTGCTGAAACCTGAGGAGTCAGGAGCCATAATAGGAACAAGCATTTGGTTTGGCAGACTCAAACTGCTGGGGAATAGATTGTTGATCCAGAAGGCTGATTGGGAACTCCACCAAACAATTAGCTTGGTCTAGTTTTGAAGCATTAGATGTGGTTTCTTGAGCTTGGCTCTTTGATTCTTATAGTACTTGGAGGGGGTGTGCTAAGGTGCTTCAATGCCGCATACATCTACCCACAGGACAATTTACATTTTAACAATCAAGTAATGCTAAATCTGTCACTGAAACACTGAAATTCATGTGTCTAACAAGTTAAGGTAAAATTTGTGTGATCATCTCTAAATGTTTAATATAGTCCAACAAGCATTTCCTAACACCGTGCTTTGGAGGACAGCAGTGGTGGCATATCATTTAGAAATAAAATTTGGGGTTAGAATTCATTTACTGGAAAAAATTCTGGCCTAGCTATAGTTCTGTCACTATCAATAGATACAAACTGGGGCTCCTTTCTGAAGTTCCTTCCCTTGAATAATACAAACATAAGACTACTACTATTACTGTTGTTACTAATTCTTAGCAACCGCTAATTATTATTCATCAATTATTATTTACTATTATGTTGTTGTTGTTACAGGAATAAAATAGACAGCTATGTGAAAATGCTTGACAGTGTGCTTGCTTCCCTTATATATGTTAAAGAGACTGTAGCTGATTGGTTGATTGGTTGATACATTGATTGAGAGTTTTAGTAGATACTCAAAGCAGTGATTTGAGGTTGAGATTGGTGCACAGTTGTTTTGCAGAAAATAAGAACGGCCTGTTCTTTTGCCTGTTTTATTCTGCTAACCAACTTTAATAGCTTCCCCAGTATGCCTAACTTGCTATTTTGTGCTAAGAACAGAATGCACTGCTACCGTAGACATTGGAACTTGGCCTCTTTAAATGGCTCTGATGGTTCATATTGCCTGTGGAATTTTTTATTATTGGCTTTTCAAAGTTCTCTTTCAGCAGCTTGCTGAGTTACACATTTCTCTTGTATTTGTACCAAGAAGTAGGTACAAACTTTCCTTCTTGTATTTTCCTGCTTACACGTGGGCATGATTGGGACACAGTGGGATTAGATGGAGGAAATCTAGAGAGAAGAAATGGGTCTCAGATCTTATGTATAACCATATTGTGTTCAGGTCATCTCAAATCCTTCTTGGTACATGGGATGATAAAACAAAGCAAGGACACGCAATACTTATCATTAAAATAGTGCATGTAAGTTATTGTTATAACATTCAATAATAATAGTCACCACTTTTTGAGATTATTGAGACTAGATCTCAAGTCTTCTGATTCCCTAACGTGGTCCTCAGTGCTTTGAAGATTTCATTTTCTGTAATGTTCACAACAGCCTTACTTTATAGATAAGGAAACCAAGGCTTAAGAGAGTTGGGGTGACTTTTCCCCCAAAATAAATTATTTTAATTTACTCACATACACCTAGTAAGTAACAGACCCAGGACTGAAACCAGATCTGTCTGTCTTCAAAACATATTCACTATATCATATTTAATCTGTGCGACATGTACCTGCATTGACTTGAGAAAGCTTATAAAGTACACATAGTACTTTCCAGCTACAATACATATCATATCTTTGGAGATCTAAATTTAATGTTCAGCATGTGTATTATTCTTAAAATCTAACTTCTTTTTTTTCCCCTCTTCGTATTTATTGATTCTTATTTTCCCATGACCTCCTTATGGGTCATGAGAAAATATTACTTTAATTCTTAATGCTATTTTATTAGCTTATTTCAATTAATCATTTAATTTTAAGGATTTTTTATTTTATTTTTGTTACCTTAATTTATTTTAATTCTTACCTTTTGCACATTTAACGTTTTACAGTTGAGACCCACATCATAGGAATTGCTACTACTCCCACTCCCTATTTCTTAAAAACATTTTTTCTATTTGCTCATAGCTTCTCTGGGTTTGGGATCTTGCCCTTCCCCTGCCCCCACCCATTGGGTCTATAAAAGCAATGATTTACAAACTTTTGTATTGCATGGGAGTGTTTGAAAATATAATTCTTTATTCTCTTGCTCTGGCAGGAATCTGATGTTAGACTATTGACAAGCCTTTCAGTCTCATGAAGTCATGATCACATATGACTGAGCCTTCACTGTTTCTCCATTATGTTTACCTGTAAAAGAAGACTCATAACCTCTTCCATTTTCATTTACATGTAACACACACACACACACACACACACACACACACACACACAGTGCTTGGAACCTTTCATAAAAGTGGTAGAGATTCATGATTCCTTATTGAAAACCCTTAGACCAAAAGTTTTCCAGAATTGAAAATTTATATATACTATCCCCAGCAGACTCCATTGGAAGCACTTCATAATAAAATGCACTATACTTCTGCAGCAAAGTGAGTAGTCACCATAATTTAGATAATAATGCATATCAGTAGTCTTAAGTTGAAGTTAGAAAAATTTTCACTTTTTAGAGCTTTTTTGGATTTTTGATGTGCAGATACAGAAGTGTGTGTGTGTGTGTGTGTGTGTGTTTTAATGTTTATTTATTTTTGAGAGAGACAGAGACAGAGTGTGAGCAGGGGAGGGGCAGAGAGAAAGGGAGACAGAATCCGGAACAGGCTCCAGGCTCTGAGCTATCAGCACAGAGCCCGACGCGGGGCTTGAACCCACAAATCGTGAGATCATGACCTGAGCCGAAGTCAGACGCTTAACCAACTGAGCCACCCAGGCACCCAGGAGTGTGGTTTTTATTAGCAGTATTCAACTTAAAATCACAAATTTTTAATTCAAACCAAGTATAGTGGAACACGATAGCCTGCCTTACCTATGTTGGCTTTCTGAAATGTCTCTAGTATCCACTTGGACCAATGGGACTCGAGTAAATCTCTTATTGTCGTCGATTGGGATTTTGCCTTCCATTCCCCTGTAATAATCTTGAAGGAATCTCTTTGTATCTTCGAAACGGTTCAATTCTGCCTTTAATAGCAAAATGACTGTCAATACCCAAGAATGAGCAAGCTGATCTGTACATATTTCCCATCTAAGTTCTGTAAGCACTATTTTAAAATATTTCAGTTGAAATCAATTTTCTGGAAATTAAGAAAGAGAATTAGCTATAAGTGTATATCTAAAATGTCATAAAAATTAAAGATAACTGGTGACTTTGTGCTCTCTGTACTCATTGAGTATAATTCCACTTAAGAAGATGGCATTTCTATGCCTCTTGATATTGTGACAAAAGATTACAGTATGTATGATGCCTGAAGTAGTGTATATTATGCATTATTTTGACATTAAGAATTCCTGTGTCCTGTATATTCAACCAACCGATACATTACCAAATACGTGAATGTCTTCTACCAGAGGTAACAAATTAGTTGATTTGAGAGATGCCAAAAATAGGATAAATACATACACAGATGCAGATACAAAAACAAAAAATTGAAGTACAAAATAGAGACTAGGTTTTGGTCCTCTAGGACTATGAAACATAGTTGTGGAGAAATGACATGGGAAGGCAAAGTGGTAACAGATAGTTCTCTCTTCACAGTTTCTGTTCTTGCTCAATAGGTGTAGAATATGAGATCATTCCTCCAGGCTCACAGCAAAACCCATCTGTTGACTTTGCCAGTCCTGCCTTGAGCAAAATGGAGAACACAGAGGAGTTGGTGATAAGTCAAGCATCAGTTATTCACAAGGGACTCCCGGCCAGCCAGGCCATTTCCCTTTGCAGTAATGAGGAAATGCATGTATAGTGAGTGCCAAACACACAAATGTAGACCATGAGTTTTTCAGCCCATTCTCCCATTAGGTCTCAGAGCAGCTGGCATGTTCACACTGCTCTTTGGTAGTATAAACATGACATCCAGACTTTGCTTTGATTAGTAGGGCTACTTAAACCAGTACCTGAGGGCCTAAAGATTGAAGCTCTTCTGCAGAAGTATTCCATGATACATAGTTAATTATAGAAAGCATCTTTTCCAAAAAGAACAAAACTGACCTAGTGTTCAAAGCCCTTAGCTGAACCTAACCCAAGGATACTCATGAATATTTGTCAAGCAATTAATGTTGCCATTTATTTCTTAAAACATTAAGACATAGTCTTGTACTGACTGCCACATTCACAGTTTAGAATAAATAAAGGCTTTCACACTGTAGTCTACAACAGAAGACAAAACCAGTTTCAATAGATTTGTTTTTGATACAAAAAAGGGTAAGCCAAAGTGCTCCTGAAAGGTGCCTTGCACATTATTAAACTTTTCCAAGAAAATGACTGAAACAGGAAGATGTTCACTTGGTTAAACTGAGTCTACATTATAAAACAAAATTGCCATTCATATATTGTTTTAAATTATCGAGCATGTTTTAAATATTTGGATTTTAAATATAAACGTACATTGAACTTTTCGAACTAGTATTTTGAAATTATTAAGAAAACTAAATATTTTTCTTTTCTTGCATAGCAACCAAATTAAGTTTTAAAATATTCATATATGGACAAATCTCACAGTGTGATAATAAGTGTTTGCATTTGTCGTGCTGAGATACAGAATCCTAGTTTTGAAGAGAATGTTAGAGAATCATCTAGCACAGCATTTTCTAAAATTTATTGTGTAGAAAACTTGTCCTGTAGGCTGTTAATGAGTACCCTGCCGGAGATAAAAACAAACAAAAACTTTACAATGTCGAATAGTTTCAGAAATGCTGGGTTGACTTATCAAAACGTTTCTTTATGGCAGGCCATCATGGTGTCCTAATATGTCAATATACTTGTCCATCTCCCAGGGGAGAGGGAAGTGTAGAGTATTTTGTACTTCCCAATCTCATTTGATTGCTGAGTCCTTTTTCTGTGAACCATTGTGTAAAACTAGTGTTCCATGGAACCCACTTTGGGAAATGCTCGTCTAGCTGTTTGTTACTCAGTACTGCAGGCCCTTGAAGACTTCACAAGGATTCTTTCCCCTAGCCCTCCATAAACATGTGCAAACTTCTGCTTATGAGTTTCCTTGTCCAGCAGCTCAGTTGCTTCCAAAGTCTGTTATTTGACAGACAGTTCTAATCGTTAGGTTCTTTCTTCATTTATCAAACTGACATCCACTTCCTGAGAATTCCATCTTTGGTTTTTATAAGAATCCTATTGATCCAGTGCAGAATGAGTTTCCTTGCTATTCCATGTAGCAGGCCTTCAACTATCTGAGCAGTGTTGATGATACAACGGTGATTAGGAGCACTGGTTTGGGAGTTAGGCTTCCTCAGTCCCAATCCCTGCTCTCTCACTTACTGATTGTGTGCCATCGGGCAAATCATTCCACTTATGTCTGCCTCAGTTTCCTCATCTGTCAAATGAGGATTATAACAGAAGCTACAGCATAGGGTTGTTGGGAAGGTTTCACGTAACCTATGTGAAAGTCCATAGAGCAGTGCTTGGCACGTATGGAGGAAAGAGTAAGGAATTAATAAATAGCAGCTTTTATTTAGTGTCCTTTCCTTTATCTTCTTTCCTCCTAGTTCGCTTTAGAAGTGGATTTGGCTTCTCAGGACGAGATCCTTAAATCTAGGTATTGCTGAGAGGTAAGTCATGCCATTCCCCACAAGAGGCAGTACTGCTGGGACTAATGAGAAATGATTCACAAAGATTCTCTATTCGCTTTGCCACTGGATTTCAGTTATTTCCGCCACAAGCTTCTGATGCACCGTTCTAACAGCCAGTCTCTGCTTGCCTAAACTGGTGCTTAAGGAATGCTACCTGAGGTGGCACAGGCTGCCTGGGTGGATCAGGCTGCTTAGGTGGCTCGTTGTAATCCTTTATACAACCCATGCCTGGATCCCAGAGCTTATAGTCAGTGAGGCTGCTCCTGCACCTCAGGTTTCTGCTGACTTTTCAGGCCTCCTGTGGTCCAAGCTGCCCATGCATCATGGGCTTGTCCCTCTGAAGGTTGGAAGTATCCGCATTCGCAGTCATTAGTTGAATGAGCATGTATTAAACACCTACTGTGTGCTAGCTCAGACCGTCAGCTAAATATTCTCCTCTCCTATAATATCTTCTCATGTAAGTCAGTCAGTTGAAGACTAAAAATGTATCCTTTTCCATTCTCTACCGTCACTGCTATTCTCTTAGGAAACAGTACTTAGGTAGACACAACTTGACCAAGACAACCTTCCTATGCCCCTCAGCTTGGCTAGACTGTACAGTCTTCTTCCTAAGTCTTGACTCCTGACATCCCTTTTCTTATTTACTCTAGAAAACTTATTGTAAATCTTTGCTCTGTCCATTTGAGGTATAAATCTTTTCAAAAGCTTCTTGCCAGTTTTAGAACTTAAAACTGCCTTTACTAAGTATCTGGGCACCATCCCTTTGAAATGTTAGGCATCGAGGAAGATAGCGCCTCTCTCTGCCAGTTCGTCTGGGAGTGGAGGAGCCTTGTTCCCAGTGGTAAAAGTACCTTCTGTAGCGAAGGTAGGAGAAAGCTTACTCTTCCTTTAGGCAAGGCCAATCAGCAAGTACAGATGGGTTCTGTACTAAGGACTACACTCCAGCTCTCCAACTCTCTCTAGCTCTTCCTCTTGGCAATGCTGGGTATCCAGACTTGGCGTGTGCTCTCTCCTATTGTTGGCAATAGTCTTGGAAAAAGAGCAAAGCCTAACTTCTTGTCTGGTGCAATATTTTTATTTAACAGGCTGCAAATATAAGTTAATGAGGTTGTTCTGGTGAATGGTGTTTTTTTTTTTTTTTCAATCCTGACATAAAACTTTTTTCTGGAATCGAATGCCTGCTGACGTTGACTTAGCCCATGCTCTCTGGCAGGGCTGCTTTCCTGGGCTTCTGCTGGCCACTCTGGGTGTCCACAGAGGCTGACAAGGTAACAACCAGTATAGACACTACCTCTCCTGCCACTCTCCACTGTTCTAAGCTGGTCAGTGGTTGCTTTGGATGCTCCCAGTTCTGGTGCTTGTTTGGCCCAGGGCCCAAATGATTTATTTCAGCTAACTTCTTCGGCAAGTTGGAGCTCAGGCCAGGCAGAGTGCTGTGAGTAAAGTGAGCCTGAATGGGCCCCTCATGCTTCCAAAGGAAGGGACAGGACATAGCTGGGGAGGCGAGAGTCTGTGTCGTTGACAGCAGCTCTTACCTGCATCAGTGAGAAGAAATGGTTCATCGTGATTCCGATGGTGTCCTGCAACCAGCTCTGGTTAATGATATCCTGACGCTCCTGATCTGCCTCTTCCTTCCGGGCATCACAGATGTCCCACAGGCGGTCTCGTAAATCCTGAGCAGAAAGAGACATCGCTGTTATGCTTTAGAATCACGGCTCAAATCACCTCAGTGTAATAAAACTGGAATCCTTTGCCTGTCTTAAAAACATCTCCAAAGAAGATTGGACCTAATGCACTCATGTATTTTATTTCTTCATTCAACAACTTTTTATTTTGCTTCTACCCTATGCCAGGCCTTTCCTTTGTAAGACCAGCTCACCAAATCATATGCCCACATCTAGCACAAACCCACTACAATTCACTTTAGTCACGGGTGGCTATGTGTTATGTAGTATTCTAATCCTTTCACAGGAAATTTTCTTAGTTGAAAAAGTCCTTTCAGGGAATTTGGGGGGAAATGACGAATTGTCGGTGGAAGAAATATGCAGCCATATTTAATCCAAGGGCACGGGCTCATTCGTTAATCATGAGTGCGGCATGTCATTCACCAAGAACTGCTGTCTGAGCTTAATAGGACTGTTCAAATCTAAGCTTTTCACTAAAGAGCTAGCAGTAAAATAACTAACTAACTAACTAAATAAATAAATAAATAAATAAAAATAAAAAAAATCTTTGCAAGATCCCAGGTCTGCCATTGATGTAAAAAAACTAACACTATTTACTATGCACTGAGGTCTTTCTACGTGTGTTAGAGTGTCAGAATATGTCACTGTACTTATACCAACTCATTTAATGCCTCGCAACAATCTGAGGTACTATTATTATCTTCATTTTGCAGATGAGTCACAGAGAGGTTATTTTCCTAATGTCACACAGTGAGTAAGTGGTAGATCCAAGACATGAGCCTGTGGTGCTGGGTAATACACACCTGTATTTCAGGTCTCAGTTACTTTGTCTGAAACTTACTTTTTGGATGTGCAATATAGAATAAATTAGTTTATGTATATAAAGCACTTAGCATAGTATTTAGCATACAATAATTCCTCAGTTAATAAAAACTAATATAATCTTATAAGAATATAATATTCATAGCAATAAAATCTGTTTAATAAAATATACCATTAATGAAATATGTACAGTCAATTAAAATGTGACAGTTTTCATACTAATAATTTATTGAACATTAGTCTGTGTTGGGCGTTGTGTTAAGTGCTTCACATTGATTACTCTGCTAATCCCAACAATAACCAGGAAGTAAATTCCGGTGAGTAAATGGATGCCCAGAGAGGTTAAGTCACTTGGCTCTGGCTTCAATGTGGTAGAGTCAGGAATCTTAATGCAATCGGTTTGATTCCAGTGCCCCCAGTAGGTTTTATTTCTGTGATACTATGTCACTGAAACAATTAACATATTGGTTTGTTACCTCCAGGGAACTGCATATAAAATGAAAATATCACAGCCACTTTTGAAGCCATATTCTAAGTATTAGAACAATGCACCATTATCTTAGAGCTGATCTTGGTATCTCCATGGTCTTTCCACAATACTCTGTCAGACATTCAGTGAGTACAGGCTGTGTCTACCAAGCATTTGTACATTTATGAGAGCTAGAAGAGTTCCCTTTTTCTCCTGCCTCACTGTGAAGACTTGGCAAGTACTAGCGTCTGGGTGGCTCAGATTTCTGATGGCAGAGTGAGGACAATGCAATAGGAGAACCTCTCCAATAACTTCTCAGAATTGGAATGAAACAAGCCAAGAACAAAGACATTTACCAAGCATAGAGATGGTCTGGGATACCCAGAGGCATGGCTGGTTTTCACGTGTTGTTTGGAAAGAATTAGGGAGTTATTAAATATCCCTTAATAATCATAGGTGTGTTGTATTTAAGAAAAACTCATGGCTATTAATTGTGAAGGTTATGCAGACAAAAATCATTAAAAATGAACACTTTTACAAAATTGTTATGAATTTGACTCTGATACGCCTTGGCGATGGCCAACTTTTGTTGAATTTAATGGGAGTTCTTTGTACTTCTTGCATTTTGATGTCTGTGCCCTTCCTCTGATTAGGTAAGTTTTCAGCTATAATTTGCTCAAATAAACCTTCTGCCCATTTTTCTCTCTTCATCTTCTGGGACTCTTATACGAGTGTTATTCTGTTTTAAGAAGTCACTGAGTTCCCTAAGTCTACCTTTCTTTTCAGCTTCATTATTTTCCATAATTTTATCCTCTGTATCACTAAGTTGTTCCTCTCTTTGTCCATCCTCAGTCTTGGCATCCATCCATTCACGTTTCCATCTCAGTTATAGCATTTTTAATTTGGGCCCAACTAGATTTTAACTCTTTTATCTCTGAAGAAAGGGATTCTCTAGCGTCTTCTATGCTTTTTTTTCAAGCCCAGATAGAATTCTTATAATTGTTGTTTTAAATTCTAGTTCAGACACCTTACTTATATCTGTATTGATTAAATCTCTGGCTGTCATTTCTTCCTGTTCTTTCTTTTGGGGTGAATTCCTCTGTCTTGTCATTTCGGAGGAAAAAATAATAAAAACTAATAAATTACAAAAATAAAGGAAACCAGGTCCTTTGGTCAGTTTTGGTTATGTTTTAGTCTGCTTGTTAAGAGAAGCTGCCATGCTCTCTCCTTCGAATTATGCAGATTGTTCTCTTAATCCTCAGATTGATATCCTAGGTGTTCAAAATGATTTGATGTTGATCTGGCTGTGCTCGAGGGCTGAGACAACCCCAGGGTTCCCCTACTACTCTGCCATCCTAGCTCCTCCTCCTTTTACAAAAGTTTTAAAGGATTTCGTCGGGTCAAAAGACCAAATTCAACTTATATGGTGCTTATTAGAGTCTCACATAAAACAAAATGACACAAAAAGGTGCAAAGTCAAAACTTAGATGAGACAAATACAAATAAGAAATAAAACAAGGTTCACAGTATTGTTATCGGATACAGTAGAATTCAGTACAAAAGTAGTTGTTTGGGGGCAACGATGGTTATTTTACACTATAGAGAGTGTAGGAGACCATGAAGAGATAAGTTATCATGTTTCTTCACATCAAATATCACTATGTCAGAGAAACCGTTTAATGAACGGTTCATGGTCTGGGGAGTCTGGCAGCGTGGGTTCAGATTCCAGCTGTGAGGCTTACTATCTCTTTACCATATTTCTTCATCCATAAAATGTGACTATTACTCGTTCCCACCCCAGAGGGTTGTCCTGAGGGTGAAACAAGACAGTGCCAGCACATACACATGTTCAGTTTACTGATTACTGGCGCTACATTAAAACCTATAGAGCAAAAGATATAGCAAGGAAAATGGATAGAAACGTAACCATGACAGGGGGTTTTAACCCACTTTCATTCGTTTTTGCAAGATTATGTAGGTACAAAAATGTTAAAAAAAAAAAAAAAGAATACAGTAATTGTTTCAATCAGAATACTTATGCTTTAAAAAAATGAAAGTAATATAAGGGCCCATCCTAAACCTGACTTAGGACATAGGGTCTGAAGCAAAGGCGGGATTATTTTTTTAAACTTTACAAGTTTCTCTACAATATGCTACTGCAAAGAATCCACTGCTAAAAAGCATTCTAATGACATTAGCAATGTTAACTGGGCCAAAACTTTGAGTCTTCTAAATAGAGACTATATGTTGTTTTCTAGTGCCCATGAAATATAAACAGAAATTTTTCACATTTCAGACAACTGAAAAATTATGATAAATTTGAAATATTTTTAAAATTAATTAAAATCAAAATTCTATAAAATTAACTAAAATCAAAATTCTAAATACCCAAGTCTCTGATCACAATGCAACAGAATTGAAGCAGGGGACAAAGTTTAAAGTAATAACAACATTTGTCACCTGGAAATAAAACAAAGCATTTTTAAGAATAATTATGTGGCCAATGAAAATATCAGTACTGCAATTAGACACTATTTGGTAATTAATTATATTTGAAAATATGTAGTTAAAAACTGTGGGGTCTATCCAAAGCCCTACTAAAGGGAAAGTTTTTTTTTTCCTTCTTTGACTATTTTTATCAAAATCTTCTCTACTTTATCGCTTGAATTGATATTTTAAGTTTAATATTTAAAAAAAAATATTTTTAACTTTTATTTATTTTTGAGACAGAGAGAGACAGAGCATGAACTGGGGAGGAGCAGAGAGAGAGGGAGACACAGAATCTGAAACAGGCTCCAGGCTCTGAGCTGTCAGCACAGAGCCCAACTCGGGGCTCGAACTCACGGACCGTGAGATCATGACCTGAGCCGGTCGGACGCCCAACCGACCGAGCCACCCAGGTGCCCCAAGTTTAATATTTTTAAACCTCCTATATTGTCAATTTCAGGTTTATTCTTATTAATTCCTTTCTTTTTCTCAGGTTTACTTTCTAGCTTATTTTTGAAGTTATATTCATTTCTATTCTTTCATGTCTAATAGTAAGTCAAGAAAAAAAAAGGGGGGGGCATATCCACCATACAAAACCAAGTAGATAGATAACCACATACTTAGAAATCCACATATACATAAATATCATATACAACTGTGTGTGATATATTTGAGAGTCTTATCAGACGAATTGATTAACTTTTTGAAAAAGATAAAATGAGATCCGTATTCAAATAATATATAATTTAAATATTTAAAAGTAAAACATAAAACTGTAAAAGTATTAAGAGTGGAACATTTGTATATAATTTTGGAGTGGAGAAGTATTTAATTTACCACAAGGAGAAGCTACAATGAAACATTTTCCATATTTATCCGTATAAACATTAAAAGCTTTCTGCATATTAAAACTCTCCTCAAATAATATAAGGCAAACATGAACCTGGGAATATATTTGTAACATATGACCAACAGATGGTTTATCTCCTTAATATAAAAAAAGTTTTAGAAAACAATAAGAAAAAGAGCACACCCCAACAGAAAAATGGGCAGAAATCATAAATAGACTTCAGCAGGAAGGAAAAATAAATGACCATTAAACTCAGGAAAAAAATGGTCAACTTCAATTGTAAAAACTGAAATGCAAATTACAGAAGATATCCATAGTTTTAATATCCATTAAGTTGGCAAAGATTAACAAAAATGATAAAACCTAATATTTGCTGGCATCCTCATATTCGGTAGCTTGGAGTGAAATTTGCCAGTTTTTAATGTGTCAATTTTTTATAATTTGCAATTTAAAAAAATTTCAGATTTTAAATGTGTTTTAAAAGTAAGCACAATTTTAGATTCAGCAATTTCACTTTTTTAGAAAATTTCCCAAGGAAATAATTGAGGATGTGGTAAATATTTTGCTGGATGAAATTTTACTGTATAATTTTCTATAATAAAAAGTTAATGTTAAACAAATACTTGTTAATGAAATGGTTAAATTATGATATAGTTCATCAATGAAATATCTCTTAGATGTAAGAATGATGAGGTAGATAAATTTTTATTGAGAAAGAAAATGTGTTCTATTGTTGAATAAGAATGCTACAAAGCAATATGTTCATTGCAGTCACTTTTTTTGCAAAGACAATTGTACCAAGGTAGTAACAATGGTTAACTACTGGCAATGGGATTATGGATTTGTCATTTTAAATTTTGCTTCTTTTTAATATCTAATGTATCTACAATAAGCATATGGTACTTCTGGAACTAGAAAAAAATCCATCCCACTTAAGGTATTGAAAATTTAAAAGCCGCCTCATTCTACCAACAATCAATTGGCTGATATGGAAAAGAAGTACACAGGAGGGCTGGCATTAGGATTAGGTAGGAAATAGATAGAAAAAACAGATATGTTTTAGCATTTATATACCTATTAATTATTGCTTAAGGAATGTCTAAGAAAAGGTAAAATACTTTGGTTTTACTAGGGCATTTGTTAATTCAGTACCTTTTGGGTTAAACTCTCCAGCACCCTGGTCATCCAAATCACTATAATGCCTTCATTTAATTTCAATCAATAGCTTCCCAATTGGTTTCCCACTTAGTCTCCCTGCTACTTTTACTCCACTAAAGACCCTTTTAAAATCCAGAAGCCAAAGCTTCAGTTCCCATTCAGATAAATATCAGTATCCTAATAATGACCTCCAAGGCCTTAGGTGATCTGGTCCCTCATGATCTCTCTCACCTCATCACCACCCATTCTGGCCTGCTCACTCTGTTCTTCCAGCCACATCAGTCTCCTTACTGTTCTTCAAACACACCACACATCCTCCCCCTTCAGTGCCTTTGACTTTACTTTCCTCTCTGCCTGATACACTCTTTCCCCAAATATCTACATGGCTCACTCAATCACTCCTGTCCTGAGTTTGTCAAATGTCACCTTCCCAGTGGGCCTTTTCACAACTACCATAGACAAAATAGTACATCAGCAATCCTTTCCTTGCCCTGCTTTTTTATTCTTCACAAAGCTCTGTCAATGACATATTCACTGTATATTCTATACACTCACCTGTTTATTGCTTATTCTCTGTCTTTGGCTACCAGAACATAAATATCATGAGGTCATAGATTTTTTGTTCACTGTTGTGTCCCCAGACCCTTGAACTGTGCTGGGATCATGACTGATGTTCAAAAAATATAGAGAAGATGAATGGCTTGTGGGGTAGACATTGGCACTTTTTTTGTTGTACAAGTAAATATTAAGATTATAATCAGATCTGACTACTAGCAACCTGTACTTAAGGTAGCAGCAAGGGAAAGAATTCCTCTGACAGGATAAGGGTCTCTGTAAATTTATACAGGAAAGACAAAAGGTAAGATATTGACATCAAGCTTCCTGAACCTCAGAAGTCCTTTTCTAAACCATTAGGGTAATATATTCCATGTGTGAACTTATGAAAATCAGCCTATCAAGTGCCAGGTACTGGGCTTGATGGAGATACAACAATGTATAAGATTTGGCACTCTCCCTCAAAGGATCTATTCAATATTGGCAGCCCTTTAGGTTTTCCATGAAGTTCCCTCATTCCCCTTCTCTCTGACATCATCCAACCCTATGACTGCAATCAAGGTAGGCATGTGCTTAATAACAGGCATCAATATAGTTACAATGCCCAACAAAGGGGTTAGGAGTCTACAAAATAGATGCCAAGAATGCTCTGGCTCTGCTGAACTTGGCTCCTCTTTCTGGAAGTGTTGGCCACAATATTCTTATTCTGAATTCAAGTCCAGAAGAGCCATTGCCCAAGAAAGTTTCCAAGTTAAGTGTTCAAATCACTTCCCACCTCATCCTCATACCTAACGAAAGTAAGAAGGGAATGGGCTAGAGTTCTGCAGCACAATAGTTGAGCGTGTAGAGACCCTGGTGCAATAAGTCACAGATTTCCTTACATTTACTCTTTGGTGTAGTTCGGCCTTTGTTTCCTCATCATCCCACAGGTCATCAGGAAGAGAGTTGTAATCAGCCTGCCACTGAGATACAAAGTTTTGCTTGTGATCTGGACGCTTTAGAAACTGCTGGAAATTTGTTCTGTAAGGCATTAAGAGAATGAGATGGATCTTACACGACATGCCTCCAGACTATAAAATTCTAACTTTGGAAACTTTACTTACCTAACCTCATACAAGTAAGTAAGCACAACATGCTGCCCTTCTCTCAGATGCCTGAGAACTGTTTTGATGGAGTCTATATAGGAATTTTCTATTAGTTTCCAGTAAGGTACTAGAAATGAAGGCATTTCCTGTTAAATGGTAAAGCATAAAAATAATCATTTCAAAGTGAAAATACTTCTGAATTATTGAGCCAAAAGAGCAATACTGAGCAAAAGGACCAAGATGTGGCTGCAATTATCTAAAGCATTCTCTGTGAAACTTCTTGCTGCTCCTCTCCTCCCCCAGTTAATTCCTATTCCAAATACATTCTTTGTGTCTCAGTTCAGACATAATGTCTTCCAGAAATCCTTCCGTGATCCAAAAGGTCTAGAAGGTCATCTTCTGAAGTTCTGGAGTTCTATTTTAGCACCTTGTACTTCTCCCCTCATAGTAGTGATGACATTAATGGCAACTGCTTATTCATGTGTCCATATTCACCTCTAGAATATCAGTCTCATAAAGCCAAGAAAAATGGTTATTTTATCCACCTCTCTATAGTTTTTCCTATTAGTACCACAGTGTCTGGAACACAGAAGGTGCTTGAGAAATATTTACTGTCTGAATAAATAGATGCCATATTTTGCCTACGTTGGAAAACTGCCTATCGTGGAGAATATCTATCTAGTGTTTGTGTCAGGGCAATGAGTCATTTCTCTGAATTCACCCAAGTGGTATTATCATTGCTGTGTGCACCATGAAAAATTAGAAAGTTTCTTTATGTTATCTTTAATGAAACAAGTAAACAATCAAAACCAAGAAATAATCAAAATGAAATAAAATTGAAGACATAATATATTCAATATAAATTCTGTGTACTAGTTATTCATTTATTGGCTGTGCATTTATTTAATCAGGGAATTACACATGAGGACCTGAGAGATCATTTGGCCAATCTTTCCAACTGAGAAATGCCAAATACTGGATGTAAAGTATCCAATCTCTCTGTGGACCTCACTGATACATTAAGCAGGACATTTCAGGGCAAGCCTTTCAGTGTCACACATCTCATGTTACTGGAAAATTCTCCCTGTGTTGATCAGAAACTTGCCTTCTTGTAGTTTCCACTTACCAGCCCTATGTGTGCCCTTTAGAGAAGGGCAGACTAAATTCACACAGTCTTCCCTGTGACAGGCTGTCAGATATTTGAGGACATTAGTGAGGGTAGGTAGTATGGGATTCAAGATGAAACTTGATTGTTTTTGTAGTCCCAGCCTCTAGTATGGCATTTGCTCATAACAGGCCCTCAATAAATTTTACTATGGATGTAATCAGACTTAACCTGAACTCAGTTTTATCGTTAAATTTTTAGGAGACTGGATGTTTCCATCTGGTTCTAAAAGTCTATGATTCAATGTCCAGTAACATTTGAAGTATTCATTTATCTAACTTAAACATTTACAGTTCCTTTAATGTTCCTCTGACATTATTTTAACATCTTTTTCTTTCCTGGTTCTCCCCTCTGGTTTCTATCCTTTCATGATCTCTCTCTCAAAGGATGAGGTATCCAGAATGGTAATAAAGAACATTTTAAATAAGCCTACTACTAAACCTCCCTCCTAGTTGACTTTAATATATTAATTCACACTCTGTTCATGGCGAGTTACCTAACTGAAGTATCACCCTGCTCACAGATTATCATTTATTCATAAGAACTTTATGAGATATTGTCAAATACTATTTTGAACTCAAGATATACTGTGTTAATGGTCTTTCCCTGATCCATCTATGCAACCTTGCTCTCAAGGAAAAGGAATGGACCAGTTCATCAGGACTTAGCCTTAGTGAAACTGTGTGGGCTCTGGGTTTAGTTATTTTTCAAAGAGAGATAGAGACAGAGTGCGAGCAAGAGAGGGGCAGAGAGAGGGAGACACAGAATCTGAAGCAGGCTCCAGGCTCCAAACTGTCAGCACAGAGCCCGACGCGGGGCTCAAACTCACAAAACCGTGAGATCATGACCTGAGCTGAAACCAAGAGTTGGACACTTAACTAACTTAGCCACCCTGGTGCCCCTGGGTGATCATTTTTGTAGTTTATACATGCTCAGAAGTCATGCTTTTAATAATTTTCTCTCAAATTTGGTCAGGGCTTACTGTATAGAGTATTTGTCTATGTGTTACTAAATCTCATCAGCCCTTTATTAAATATTTAGGTATTTGCCTACATCTGGTCTTCTGGAATCTCCCATATCCTCTGTGATTTCTATGGGTTATTGATAATATCATGTCTGTAGGTTCCTCCAGTCTCTGGGATATAATTTTCCTGGGTCTGGGGACTTGAACTTATATGATGTGCCTAGATATTCAAATCTGTACTTTCCGATTAAATAGTCTTCTTTTCATTGGATAAGACTGAGCATAATAGGAAATCAGTTGCCAAAGCAAATATGCACCAAAGCTTCCGGAGCTAAAGTGCAAAAGCCCCTCACTCTGATTGCCTTCTTGGTTCTCTCTGCACCTCCCCTGTGGCCGACAAAGGGAGAAGGACCCAGGCTGTCCTGAAACTTGGCTGCTGCCTCCACCTGGGAGAGCCAGATATGAAAGCAGTCTCTCTCAGTCTCTCAACCTCTCTGTCTCTCTCTCTTTCTGTCTCTCTTTCTCTCTCTCAATATACCTTCCCCCCTCCCTTTTCTCCTTCTCCCCCTTCTTCTCTCTCTGTCCACATGCCTACTGAGGTAGGTAGATATGGAGTCCTTGGAAGGCCTAAAACCAGGTTTACCAGATAAAATATAGGAGGCCCAGCTAAGTATATTGATAATCTGAAATTCAAATTTAACTAGGCACCTGTCTTCCTTCTTGTTTGGCAGGTAAGCTCTGCAGCCCATGTGTGAGAAGTTTAGGATGGGAAAAGGACTAAAGTGGATCATGTGGTGGCTTTGTTTCTAGGCTCTAGACTACTTCTAGCTGTAGCAGAATGTGTTCTCCACACGGCTTCGCTTAGGTTACCAGAGCTAGAGTTCTGTGCTGCATATCTTCCATCGTCCCTCCAGACCAATCTCCTGTCCTTCATTCTTCACGCTGCTCGGCGCCCTGGAAGGCTAACTTATGTGAACTATTTCAGGAAACAACCTCGTCCTCCATGTCCTGGGAAAGATATGTGAGAGCAGAAAGAAACTGAGGTCTGGTTACATATTTGCCTGCTCCTCTCTGCTGCGTCACTGTGGGTGGCTGCATCCCTCTGCTGAAGGCCACAGCCCTCTCCATGCAGAGGTCCTCTTGAGGTCCAAGCATGTTCCCTTATTTTTGACCTTTTCTTTAACTCTCCTTAAATTACCAATATAATTCTGCTTTCTGCCAGAACCCTGACTGCTAGAATATCTACATGGAAGCCAGTACCATATCTCAATGTTAATGTTTTTTTTGTTTTTTTTTTTAATTTCTATCCTCTATTTCCTTCTTATCCTCTATGAATTTATCCCTCTCATGAGCTTCAAGGTTTGGAGTTAAGAATTAGATTTCAATATTTTTGTCTCTTCCTCCCAAGCCCTCCCAAATAAGATCATTTTAATTTTATCTCCTTCCCAACAACCTCTTCATTTTTTTTCCAACGTTTATTTATTTTTGGGACAGAGAGAGACAGAGCATGAACGGGGGAGGGGCAGAGAGAGAGGGAGACACAGAATCGGAAACAGGCTCCAGGCTCTGAGCCATCAGCCCAGAGCCTGACGCGGGGCTCGAGCTCCCGGACCGCGAGATCGTGACCTGGCTGAAGTCGGACGCTTAACCGACTGCGCCACCCAGGCGCCCCAACCTCTTCATTTTTAAGTAGGCTTCACATCTAGCATGGAGCCCAATATGGGGCTTGAACTCTCAACCCTGAGAGCAAGAGCTGGACGCTTATTTCACCGAGCGAGCCGGGTGTCCCTCCCAACAACCACTTCTATACCCTCATTCTATGACGAGTTTTTAAATATATTTATTTCAAAAAGTAGCTTCTGTTTGGCTGAATGATATTATATACATCCATAATTATATCATTTAATGTTATCATCTTTAAATAGTTTCTGTTCTAACTTCCTTATCAATGCTAATTAATTAATTCAGTAGAACTCTATCAAGAATCTACACTGTGTGTGATTCTGTATTGAATACAATTTTCCACCCTCTCTCAAAGAGTTTATAATATGATCTGGAAGATAAGACATTTCCCTAGGAAAGATCAATAATAACATCAACACCACAACCACTGAAATTCACGATTGTGTCTCAGATTCCTGCCATAGATGGTCCGCACTCAGAATTCCCTGAAGATTGCAATGTAGAAAACAGGGGCTTCATCTTTTACAAAGCTCTTTGTCTTTGAAAAAGTGTTAAAGACCATTCTTGGTGATTTTCTTGATATGATTCATCTATCGAAGCAACCAGATTTGCCTGGGCGGAGACTGGGTTTTGCGGTTGTCAGAGAACAAAGAACTGAATGGAGTTTCCAGGGCTCACTGGGGGTATCTCCTGGCCTCATATGGGTGTACCTGTTTAAAGTTCTCAGTCCAGGGGCGCCTGGGTGGCGCAGTCGGTTAAGCGTCCGACTTCAGCCAGGTCACGATCTCGCGGTCCGTGAGTTCGAGCCCCGTGTCGGGCTCTGGGCTGATGGCTCAGAGCCTGGAGCCTGTTTCCGATTCTGTGTCTCCCTCTCCCTCTGCCCCTCCCCCGTTCATGCTCTGTCTCTCTCTGTCGCAAAAATAAATAAACGTTGAAAAAAAAAATTAAAAAAAAAATAAATAAATAAAGTTCTCAGTCCAGATAGCTATCTGTTCTTTCGTTAGTTTAGTCAGCTTCCAAAAATTTCTCTTTCTAAAAAGTCAGAGGTTAAACTTCATTTGAAAGCATTATAATGTCTGCATGAGAACATGGATGGAGGGCTGTAATTTGCTGGATATGTGTTCTGAGAAAGTCATTCTTCCAGGAAACGGCATCTCTGCTTGTCCCTGGGGAGAAAATTGGTCCTTACAGAACCCATTTGTTCTGCTTTCAGCACTCAATAGCAGTTCAAAGTATGATTCAGAAACTCGAAAAAGTAGAGGATACAGTGTAGTTCAATGAGTAGTCTCAAAAATTCACCTCTGCTTTTTGATGAGTATGTGTATCACCAGCTGTGAAAGGCCTTCTAGATGGTGCAAGTAATGGTGTAAATCTTACTGTAAATAATAGAAAGACTAGCTTCTACTAGCTTGAATCTAAACTGCCATACCTCAGGAATTGGCTCATTCACATAGACCCATTCTTCTGATCCTGGCTTAGGTGGTGGTGGCACTATGGGAGTAGGTGACACCTCTGCAGAATCAGCAGGTGACTTCTTTACCGATGCTTTCCCTCCTGGTGATTTTCCTTTAGGAGAACCTTAAACGTGCATATTATATCATTTCACTACAATTGTATGAACAGAACCAGATTCTGGTAGATGAATAAATCTAGCATTACTGTGGACTTCATGCAATTCATTAAGCAATTTTGGGGAGCCTTACCAAATCAAAAATCAAAACCCCAATTCTCTACAGCCTCCAAATTAACCAATAATACCACTAACAGGTTTTTTTAGTTTGTTTATTTACTTTGAGAATGAGCAAGAGAGAGAGAAAGAGAGAGAGAAAGAAAGAGAGAAAGAGCGTGCATGCACAAGCAGGGGAGGGGCAGAGAGAGAGGGACACAGAGAATCCCATGCAGGCTCCACACTGTCGGCACAGAGCCCAAAGTGGAGCTCAATCCCATGGACCGTGAGAACATGACCTGAGCCAAAATGAAGAGTCAGATGCTTAACCAACTGAGCTACCCAGGCACCTCCAGTAACAGTTTGTTTAAGCTACTAAATTTCTTTTGTCCAGTTGGCTATGAAAAGCAACTTGACATTTTATTTTTATCTCTTTCCTTGATTTCATAATGAACATATGGTTCTTACAAAGTATAGATTGTAAAATACATTTCATTGACATTTGCAAGTAATGGCAAATTAAATTCTCCATCCAGAATGAGAAAGAAAGTAAGTCTAATATGAGTGATGCTCTTTATGTTTTTTTGAAGCTCAGGGGAGGAGCAGGGAGGAAGGAGGCTATGAAAAGTCAGTGGAAGTCAGTGAAGGATGTGGGGAAGGAGGTGGGGTATTACAGCTTCCGAATGTCTCCACATTCCCTGAATGAGACAGAGGGTTTCTGAGTGGGAAACTTTATTTCTTGCTATAGTCAGGGAGTATGGATGAAGGTACTTGCTGTGTCATCGCCTGGCTGAATTAAGGCATGAGAGAGAGAAGGGGAGAGAAAGGAAAGAGAAAGAAAGGACGAGGAGAAGGTGGAGGAGGAAAAAGAAGAGGAAAAAAATGAAGCCTAATGTTCAGTTCAGAATCCAGAAAGGGCATATGCTTCACTTCCCCCAAGAGCATCAAGAAGGGAATCTAGACCAGTTGAGTGGTGTGGCACTCTTACGGTCTGAAAGGTTCTGTGATTGATCAAAGTAGCTTAACTCAGAAAGCCTAATATTTCCTTGAAAGATCAAGGTTATTACGGTTTAGAAATTCAGTCAGTTTAAATTACACTTACCTTCAGAATAATTATTGAAATTTTAGATGCAGTTTATAGATGTCTATAGATTTGGGAACACTTTATTTCCCAAACTATATTTCCTTAATGAGTATTATTTAATGATAATGCCGTTTAGAAAAATAAATACATCTTAAACTTTAATTCTGGTTAAAAATATATTGATTACAAGTAGAAAGGAAATTGTCAATTGTGTCTTATGGATAGTTTAGATGACTTCAGTTATATATATTTAAAAATAGTATGCATTAGGGGCACCTGGGTTACTCAGTCGGTTAAGCGTGAGACTCTTGATTTCAGCTCAGGTCATGATCTCACTGTTTGTGAGTTCAAGCGCCACATTGGGCTCTGAGCTGACAGTGTGGAGCCTGCTTGGGATTCTCTCTCTCTCCCTCTCTCTCTGCCCCTCCCCTGCTCATTCTCTCACTCAAAAGTAAATACAAAAACTTTATAAAAAATATTGTCCATTATTCCAGTCTGAAGTTGAATCTAGACATTTTTAAATTAGAAAAAAAAAACAAACTAAGAAAATCTTTGTTCAGGCAATAACCAACAATGTTTATAATTTGATGTATATTTCAATATGATGATTTTTCATTATTTGACCTGAATTTCTTGTGAATTAAAAGTGCTAACAGTATAGCTACCTTCAGATGGATTTCTCTAAGAACTTTGCAATTGTAAATGTGAGACTGAAATTTCTTTTTTTCTTATTTTCTTAAATATCATGATCATTCAGTGAAAACGAAGAACCAGGAAGTATTTGGGGGCCATTTTGCTTTGATTCCATTTAACTTTGATCTATTTTTTAACAGTGAAAATTCTAAAGGGAAAAATAAAATGTGAATGAGTAAAAATGTATCGATGCCATAGAGAATAGAAATGGATGTCACTTTTGAACAAAATCTATTGGTATCTTAAATGTAACAGGGGGCATTTGTTTTTTAGTACCATGCACCCAATCATATGGAAACTTCAGTTTCTAATGAGAGACCTGCTTTCACTTGAAAGTTGGATCATTTAGTCCTCAGTGTAGCCATTCTATGTTGAAAGAGAAGTAGTTTGTATTTATGTTTCTTTTTCTAAATTGTAAACCAATTTAAATATTTTGGGGAATGGGGCATAGAAATAATACATTAGAAATAATTGAATGTCTCTGATATTTAATGACTATCAGAGAGCAATCAGCCTTGGGCTCCAGTTTAATGGTTCTCCAATTGTAGCAATCATCAGAAGTCCCCAGAGGGCTTATTAAAACACAAAATTGCTGGGCCCCTGCAGGAGTTATAGATTCAGCAGGTCTGGTTAAGTATTTGTATTTTCAGTAAGTTCTCAGGTGATGTGGATGCTACTGGTCCCGGGACCACACTTCAAGTGCCACTGTCCCAGTGGATACAGCTAGGTATTACAATTTCATTAGACTTTTATCTTCTTCCCTCTGTTTTTCCATGTCCTTTCAGTTAAATGTGACTGAAGTTTCTAACACTGACATCACATTTATTGCTAAGTGGCCTGGTAGCACCTACAAATATAAGTCAAGTCAGAAGGCAAGCAGTGGATCAATGCCAATACCAATACATGGGAAGGCCAGTGGAGTTAAAGACAACACTATTCCCCAATGTTTGTTTCATAAAACTGTGGTTCCAATGCATACCCTTGTAAGAGAATTCTGCAGCCAAAATATTTTTGGATATTACATATTGTATCTCCAACTCCCTTAGAGATGCGTGTTGATGTATTTTTTTAAGTCCTGCAATTAAAACCTTTTTAATTTGGCATAACTCAGCATTTTCTGAAATTGGTTGATTATGGAAAACTTTCTTCATTTAGCCCCTAATTAACAACTGTTAGGTAAGGTCATAGGGTTGAAAAAGCTGTTGTTCTATGTAGCTATAACGTGGGACAATGGCAGATGAGTTGAAGAGAGTAAGAAATACTTTGAGAACACCAAAATACACTTGTGAATGGCAATTTACTGTCAAGATTCCGGGAGAAGAAGGCTAAAGATTGACCTGATATGCAGAGAAGAACAGAAATGAGTCAAAGATGTCAATAGCAGGAAATACAGATAAGTTTAAAGACAGAAGAAAGAGATAGCTTCTTACACCATAAGAGATGATTTCAATATAATGGTATCAAATGACCTGAGATAAACAGATAATCAGTCCCTAGTGTTCACCACCAATATTAATTTCAAATACTAAGAATTAAAATCGTATTTCCTTTTAATGAAGGAAATCCTCTTATACATCCTGAAAAACAGCATTTCTATGTAACAGAAAGACTTCTAAATCATGATTGCAAGTTCACCTATTTCAAATATTATTAAACACAATAGAAATTCAGTAAAATAAAAACAAAAAATGTTTGAAAGTTCTTAGTTACTTAAATTGAACTAACTGCATGACTCCAGTGTATATATTTTACTGGTTGAACTTGTATTTGCTTATGGTTTGTTTGAAGTGTGTATGCTTTTAACTAAGGATGCTCTTAAAGTATGTACATTATTATGTTTAACTTGATTTGGTAACTAATGTGCATAGTATATTTAATTTATATTTTTGAAAATTCTATGATGATCCTTCATTTGTTTTTGTTGATCATGAGAAAGCAAGGAATAAATAATGTAAATGTGGAAATTATGTAAATGGGTAGCATAAATTATAGCCCTTATAGCCCTTAACATTTTAGCTAAAATTTACATCTCAGTGTTAACTGACCAGGTGGCTCCAGTTATATATCTTGTTACATAATCAGAAAAGGGTGAGATTCTCTTTGGGGATCTTGGTTATGTATTTTTAAATGGCAAAATAAAGATCCTTTGCAGCCCATTATTTTGTGAACTTGCATACTTTTTGGCTTGCAACTGCATTGGCAATTTGTAATAAAAAATTAAACAAAGGTACACACTTCATGACAACCCTATTTGAATATACTCTGAAAATGTCAACTGTATATATTTATAACTGCATCTCAACGTTCGATTTGTTGTTATAGCTCCTCAACATAAATCTAACTAATATGCTTTCAAGAGCCTAATAGGATTTTTTTCTACCAACTATCAATTACATAAAAAAGCTATAACCCCTTTATTTCACAGAAATAGTTAAAATAAAATAGAAAAAAAAAATAAATGAAATTAGGGTCAGGACAAGGACAACTTAAAGTGGAAGGAAAAAATGGGGAGAGGAATTAGAAAGCAGATATTGAGATCCTGGTACCCTCGCACAGGTACAGCCACTCTGTGAACTTTTGGACGGCCAAGAGAGGAAATACTATCATTTAGATGTGCTAATTATCTAAGCACTCAGAGAAAGAAAGATTTTCCTGTCCCTTGATTCTGAATGAAATTTCTCACTTAGAATTTCATATAGGGGCCATTCAGTGATGTAGTAGGCATATCACCCTCAGAACATAAAATGGCAGGTTGTTATTGGTATAAGGAAAGTTTCACCTCCACTGCTATGCTGTATTGTGAAGGGAGTTGAGGACTTTGTACCTTGCGTTATCAGTGAAGGCAATTTGATGGGAGCCCAAGAAAACAGGGTTCAGCATAGAGCTTTCTGAAGGCATAGCTTAGCCCAAGGATAATACTGATAATTTCTATGATGAATGGATGTTCTATATATTAGATATCTCTAAATTATTTCCCACCAGCATCACTTTTCTCAGCAAGACCTGTGCTAAAATCCAAACTATAGCAATATTGATGTTATATTCTTTGGTAACAGCTTCTAGTTTACAAATGCCCAAGAGAAGTATAGTATGTGTTCTACTATACAAATCTGGCTCTTTTCATTGAGGCAGTTATAAAAGGCAGAATCATATTGAACCATGTCTGTCTTTATCTGCGGTACCTTTTCTTTTGAGTGAAGTTTCACCTTTCTTCCCTTTTCCTTCTTGAGGAGAGTCTTGCTTACCATGCAAGGGCTCTAAACAAAATTCAAGACATAAAAGTTATTGATGATTTTCTTTACTATCCCGGGCTAGATTATTTGTAAGCAATCAAGTGTTATTTCTCACAGATAAAGAGTTATCTTTGTGAGGTCTTTGCGGTGAGCTAAAATTAATCTGAAGACAGAATGGATTAAAACTTGAATGACAGCCCTTATAGTGCTATTCTATTTTGTCACACTGAGCAGTTCAGTCCTAAGTTCAATATCAATATTTGGCAGTGGATTTGATTGTAAACTCTTTGAGGCAACATAGCTGCAGAGTGTTAAAAGTAGTTACAAGTCCATTTGAAGCATATGGCTCTATGTTGATTTATTTCAACTAAATGATCCTTATAAAATAAGACAGCCAAATCTGTAATAAGAATGACACAAAAACAATTTGAGGAAGGGCTGAATAACCACACTGACTTGAGATGGTGCATCCTTGAACTTTTCCTGAGCCCACACACTTGGTTGCCTTGTGACTTGTACATTTCCATTTTACACTGGCTATAACTTGTCATGTAAAGAATGATTTGTGTATATTTATCTTGGATTCCTTGGACTCTAGTTCAAAATTATACTGAAAGGGGGAAAATGGGAAACTGATGATTTAAAGGTCAATAAGGTGTTCCAAACAATAAATTACCTCTTTGAAAAAGTTCTCTACATGCCACATTATTCACCAAACAATTTCAATCATTACCTACCTTTTGCCCTGGGCTACAGTTTATTCTTCATTGGAAGGATGGACATACGGGGCAGTTTAAATACCTATGATGGAGACACCCTGTATGACCTATTATCTACATTCAGAAGTGATAATTATAAGAATGTGTAAATGCATAGCACATATCACATTTACTTCTCAGATTCATCAACCAAGATTTCATAGAAATAAGAAGGGAATAGGGAAGGATTCATAGAAATAAGAAAGAAATAAGGGATTCATAGAAATAAGAAGAAATAGGGAAGGATTAACTCTGAAACGTTGTTAACCTCTGTAAAAGGACTTTTAAACATCTACATAGCTGACCACCAAACTCAAAAAATAAATAAACAATAAACAAAATCCAAACTGAATTAGTTGCTTTTTCAGAAATAAACATCATCATCATCATCATCATCATCATCATCATCATAACAATAAAGTCTAGATAAGCTCCTAATTCCTTTAATAACAATACTTTGGGTAACCAAATATTTAGCTAATTGTAAACGAGTACTAAACAAGGCATCAGAGAAAAGAAGTTAAAAATAGAGATACCTGAATTTGTAAAGGACACTGAATTTATAAGGCACTGTGGGCAAGTCTAATTTCTTCTGATTTTTTAAATCAGTTCCAAAATATATTCTGAAATCTCAAAAAATATTTTTCAATAGCAGCATGGATATCATACTATTATATTCTGTCACATTGACAACTTTGGTTTTAGATTAAATTCTGAAGTTTGGTAGTGGATTTAGTAATAAACCCTTTTAATGGAACGTAACTGTGAACTCTTTCAAATTTAATCCCTAGCACATTTGAAGCAGATATAAAATGCAGAACTATATACAATGTAGAATTATACAGGGACAAAATGACTGTTAGTACTCAGCGCACTGGCCTCCCTCTTTACTCTATTTCCATCCTGATTGATTGATTGATTGATTGATTGATTGATTTTTGTAAATAATTCCTTTTTGCATCTCAACTTCTAAAGATCATAGTTGGGTATTTAAGCTGGGCATGTTCAGAAGCCTCGGGCTTTCATTTCTGAAAATGCTTTCATTTGAAAAAACAAACTGTAAATTATTTACATAGAAATAAACAAACCTGCCAGAAACTTTCCCCCTAAAATTGCTGAACTAAGCCTCCCTGAGCTGTAAGGGCAGAGGTCGGTTTTGGTTTCTCTGCCTCCCTCTACTGACCCATCAGTGCCCTCAAGCTCTGAGATCTCTCTCCGATAACTCGATAAGATAACTCGTTGTTGTTGGAAGGCAGTAATTAGGCCTCTGGAGATTAACGCTTGGATACGTTTTTAAAGATCAGGCATTAGGCCTGTCCTTGGTGAAAAAAAGAGACAGACGCAAGCTCTCTTTTAAGCAACAAAGCTTTATTATTCCTTCAATGCACAGTAATCAAGAATACAATTTTAAAATCGTGAGCAAACTTCAGAAACTTAAAGACTGAACTGAGTTCTAACCAGAACCACTAGAGATTGGTTTCAGGGAATGGTTCAAATACCTAGATCTTCCAGATTGTGAGCAGACCGAGGGGGAGGTCGTGGTGGGGAGAGCCATGGTCATGGGTTAAAGGACTATATTAGATAACGCTAGGCTTACTTGAGCCACTGTCATAACTGTCTTCCCTGGTTCTAAACATCATTTTAAAGATTTCCATCTTTCCTCCAGACCTCTGATTTTTTTTTATTCCTAATGAGGCAGTGAGAAAAGGGTGTATATTTAATTTATGGCTTTGTGCTTTATTGCTCCTATGATACAAAACATTTCTTTAGAATTTGTGTATTTTGCCTTTAGTCAAGCCCCATTTTATTGGAACACAGTGGTCTTTAATAGACCATAACATATGTTACTTAAGTCTTCAAATTTATTTGTTTAATATAAATAAATTCAACTTAAAAATTTCACATCCATCTCAAATCTCTCCATGAGGTAGAAAGATCTGGAGTTTAGAAATACAATCCTAACACACAAGATCAAGGATTCCTAGGTAGCCTTAATGCACAACCAGCTGCTTCACAAAGCTACAACTAGAAACAAGGACCACATTTGTCTCCTATACACAGCACCAAACTGATACTAACATTCTACCAATGTCATGCAGTGTAACAGTTAAGCACTTCACTTTGGTCATTATATTTATCCTCTACCACTGAAGTTAATAGTCCTTAGTGTTTCGGGATCTAGAAAGAACTTAAGCCAAAATAAACGCTTTACCCATGTATGCTATAAATTACAAACATATACGTTACTGAGATGCCAGGTGCTTGTTTCTATCCATTTATTGTCACATAAATTCACACTAATGATTAAGTCACATATGAATTCTAGTCTCTGATGAAGTCTGTTGATTTTTTCCCCTTATTCTTGTGAGTAACTGGCTATACTAACTCATTTTCTGAAGATGTTCTCACTCTACAAAAACATAAGTCTATGGTTCAGCAAACAGATGTCTGAACTTTTGATCTGCTCTAAGTTCTTTCTGGTTATTCTCTGAGCCCTCCCTATTCTCATCTGTGGTCTTCTTCTAATCGAGAACTGGGTATGAGGACCTCAGACTCCCTCCTACACAGTAAAGTACCTGGGCTTTGTGACAACCATAGCTACTA
The DNA here is from genome assembly GCF_007474595.2 of Lynx canadensis. Lineage (NCBI taxonomy): Eukaryota > Metazoa > Chordata > Mammalia > Carnivora > Felidae > Lynx > Lynx canadensis. The sequence goes on from NC_044303.2 coordinate 211,539,607, forward strand.
AGGGCTTTTCCACTTTCATCTGAGTCATCACTTGGTTTCATACTATTGAAGTTGCTTTAAGTCTAACTCTGAGTGAATGCATTGGTACTGTTATTTATAATTCTTATCTAAGTGAAAACAAGAAACTGGCAGAGGATTATAAATTATTCTGTCAATCACCTGATGGTGGTTTCCCTTTTGCAGCAGGAGTTTTTGAATGCTCATGCTGAGGATGGGTCTCCTTCTCTTTTTCTGGGTCAGGTGGAGGGGGAGGTGGGGGTGGAGGCTCAGCCAGGGGAACTTCTTCCTTTTTCTCAGCTTCCTTCTCTTCTAATTTCTTTTTAACTTCAAAAAGATGATAAGAATGAACTTTTAGTAGAGACTCTAGACACCCGTTAGTTCACTTGAACCAAGATAAGCCTAAATTAATATAAAATTCCCCTTGCTGATTTAAGGCTCAATTCATGTTTTAAGGCTCTTCTTTAAATCATCCAGTCCTTAAAACTAGGATTTGAAGCCTTCTCTGCCTAGTTAGACATGCTATTTTCTTTGCCTTTTATGGTGATGGAGAGGATGATGATGATGATGATGATGATGATGGTGTGGGTGTGTGTATGCCCATGTATAGCAGGTAGAAAGGCTTATTGAGGGGTGCCAAATGTAAAAGTGACAACCTAGATGTAGCTAATGCAGTGGAATAGGAAAATAAAGGATTATTTCAAAATTCCCAGTGGAAAACCAAGGTGAAGAAAGCATGAAGAGAAGGTGAAGAGCAATGTGACAGAGGTCTTGTGGGCGTGGAGGAAACAGACTTCACCTCACCGCACTGATTTCTGGGAGTAAATACACACAAACCACTTAGAATGGTGCATTGCACTTAAGACTTCTTAGCAGTTCATTAATTCATGCAGCAACTATTTTATTGAACTTCAATTGTGCCTTGAAGTAAAGGAAGGGTCATAACAATAAGATAAAACTCCCACCACTACTGCTAATAAAATTAGTAGTAGTAAAATCAATAGCAGGCACAGTTCTGGTTGCCAGAGATGGATCAGTAAAACAAAAGGGAAAAATCACTTCCTTGTGAGGCTTGCATTTTAGTGATGGGAAGCAAACCATAAGCCTGATGAATAATTTATACAAGGGGTTGAGAGGTGGTTAAGTGCTGTGGAGAAAAGAAACAGAAGAATAAACAGGATCAGGAGTGCTGTGGGGCAGCTTTTTAAGTTTTAAATAGAGCAGGGGTGCCTGGGTGGCTCAGTGGGTGGCCCAAGGTCTGACTTTGGTGCAGGTCCCGATCTCACCGGTTCACGCCCTACACCCGGCCTTCTGCTGTCAGCACGGAACCTGCTTGAGAGATCCTCTGTCTCCCTCTCTCTTTGTCCCTCCCTGCATGCTCTCTCTCTCAAAAATAAGCAAACATTTAAAAACGGGACAATTTTATATATACCAGCTTTTTCCTATTTAATAGTACACTATAGTCATTTTTCACCTCAGAATATATATGGAAGTACCGTATCCTTTTATTTTTTATTTTCTTAAGTTAATCAGGATGTTTAATTCAGAGTACTGGGCTGGGGTCAGTCAGTGTTTATGGTTTTAATGATAAAATAGTTGTTAAAGTGCTTAACCAGTAGGAATGCAAATAAGTAGCAGTTGAGTTTGTTAACGTATTCAGTGGTTAGAAGGTAAAATCTTGAGGAAAATGTTGAAGTGACTGACAAAAACAAATTTCTAACCTGTAGAAGTTTGAAGCTATACCTTAAAATTGGTGTTTTTGCCTCCCAACAAAGACTCTAAGATTGTTTTGGGAGGTTTACTCTGTCCTCCAGCCTAATTTCTATCAAATAACATGTTCAGCCTCTTAAATAATAAATTGTTTAATACCATCAAGGCATATATTTTGAAATATATGAAAGAGTAAGAGAAGATTTGAAAATGCCACTGTTTCAGGAAACCTTTACTGTAATTTTGGCTCACTAAGTGAAAATCTAAAGATTTTCATGGCTTATACCTATGTACTATTTTCGTGTCAGTTAACTGATACATTATGGTGATTAGGTCTTAAATGTAGTGACAGGAGAGAGCCTTCTATCAAGGCAGCTTTAGAATCTTTGTGGTATTATTAACTTTGGCCATTTTTATTATACCAAGAAACTGCAGTTGTCAATACAATTAGGGGTGCCTTTTTTCTTTTAATGTTTATTATTTTTGAAAGAGAGACAGAGACAGAGAGCAAGCACAGGAGGGACAGAGAGAGAGGGAGACACAGAATCGGAAGCAGGCTCCAGGCTGGAACTCACTGTGAGATCATGACCTGAGCTGAAGTCGGATGCTTAACTCACCAAGCCACCCAGGTGCCCCAATTAGAGGTGCCTGATAAACAAAAGGGAAAGATTTAGTTCTCAAATCATTTTGCAAAGATAAAATTCTCCACTGAAGTCTGGCTTTGGCAGTGTATTGGCCTAAGATCCCTTTCAGTAATACGTTTCAATGATACTATGAAAAGTTAGGGGGCAATTATTTTTGGTTGAATGAAGGAGGAAAGAGGTCAGGATGGTTTAATGTAATGAGATGTATTCCAGAAGAAGGCTTAACATAAGTAGCTAATAATCAGTAAATTCACCAATTTTAATAATTTTAAATGAACTGCCCAGAATTTACATCCTAAAAGGAGGGTTAAAGTCCTGAGGTTAACATTGACATCTGTACCATTCTCTATAATATTCTTCATTTTAACTCAGCTATTTTTTTTCCACATGAAAACAATGTTTTCAGTGAGATAACTTCTTTTGATTAAATTAAAACAAAGAGAAAAATGTCTTATTTTAGAAATATCTGCAGCAGAGAGTTAAAATCAGAAGTACTTGCAGACAGTACTACTCAAATAAAAGACAGAACTCTGCAATCACATTTTCATTTTCTCCTAAACTCATTAAAACCACACATTTAGTTATATATGTTCAAAATTATAAAGAAATGTAATTACCTTTATTCTCTTTTTTCATTACTTCAGTCATAAACATTTCTTTTACTTTTTGGCATAAAGATTCTTTATCTACTTCAGCATTGATTTTTATCAAAATATTTTCTGGTTCTGTAAACCATTGCTCCAATAAAGGCCAGTTGTCCAAGAAGCCTATAATTCTGCAAAATAAAAATACTGTATGAATATCATATACCAACTAAAATATTTGGGTAACATTATGCATGATTTACCTGACATGTATAATGAAAAAAAAATAAGCTACCGATATAGTTAAAACTGAAAAAGCAACTCTAAGAAATTATTTACTTTGAAGAAGAAATTATTTAATACAATCAAGCCATATTTTTTGAAATGCAGTAAAACCTTGGATTGCGGGTAAGTTGTTCTGCAAGAGTTCTGCAAGACAAGCAAATATTTCTTTTTTTTTTTTTTAATTTTTTTTTTTTTTACGTTTATTTATTTTTGAGACAGAGAGAGACAGAGCATGAACGGGGGAGGGGCAGAGAGAGAGGGAGACACAGAATTGGAAGCAGTCTCCAGGCTCTGAGCCATCAGCCCAGAGCCCGACGCGGGGCTCGAACTCAGGGACCGCGAGATCGTGACCTGAGCTGAAGTCGGACGCTCAACCGACTGAGCCACCCAGGCGCCCCTCTTTTATTTTTTTAAATTTATTTTTAACTTGATAAATGAGCGATGTCCTGCAATATGAGTAGTACGTGAGGCTGAATGTCACATGACCACAACTGAGCCAATGGTTCTTCTCTCTCTCTCTTTCTCTCTGAAGGACCGTGGGTGATCATCTCCCATGCTCAGATGCTTGGTCTCAGGCCGTGGTGTTTGGCAGAAATCAGAGACTTTTCAGAACATTGGAGGGTGCCCACAATTGGCATTAGTGTGTTTTTTGTTGCTTCAAAGCACCTATGGACAGTTCTTTGCTTTTACATTCAAGAGTAAGCTTAGGAATGCTTTGCTTTATTCTAGGTCAGGCTGCCTGCAGATATAGACCGTTTCCTCTTCTGCCTTATTGCCAGTTACATTAAATATAGTATACAACAAGAATTTATTAATACTCTACTATAGTCAACATCTGTGTGGACATATACAATGGCCCCCATGCAGAAAAAGGTTGAAAAGAAAGGTGGTAAGAAGGAGATGACTATGGTAGAAGTTAAGAAGGAAATCATTGAGAAGGACCAAAGAAGTGTGCAAGTGGCAGAAATTGTAAGATTTTGTAAGAAGTCTATGTCTGCATCTCATCTGCAAAGGAGGAGGGGGAAAGAGATTAGGGAGATGTGTAAAAGGTGGGAAACAGTGCAAAATTTTGTAGAAAAGCACCATCTGAATAAGGCTGCAGCAGTGTGAGCAACGAATCTCTTTAATGACAACGCAATGTCACATTTCCGTGAAATCCTCAAAAGGAGGCAAAAGCAAATGTCATTGGGTGGATTCCTTGTTAAAGTTGCATGAAAATAAAAAGATTTCATTGAGCCAATAGATAGCAGTAATTCCACTAGTGATACTGAAAGTTGTCCTACACCATAACCCTCCTCTCTCACCTCCCTCACACCAGCCATGAATGTCTTCAAAGGCAAGTGCAGGTTAATTTATTTTTCTTTATATCTTGTATTTTCTTTATTATTTTATATTATATTACATTACAGTATTGTAATATTTTTCTATAAATATTTTTGGGTTGTGAAACAAATTATTTGAGTTTCCATTATTTCTTATGGGGAAATTTGCTTTGATATACAAGTGCTTTGGATTACAAGCATGTTCTGGAAGAATTATGCTCACAAACGTAGGTTTTATTGTATATGAAAGAGTAAAAGAAAATTTGAAAATGCCACCATTTAGTGTAATTTTGTTCCACTAAGGAAAATCTAAAGAAAGATCACCTGCATTCATCATAGAGTTAACTCTGAGCACACTTCTCTTCGTAGCTACCAGCTGAGGTCATCTATTTTTCTCTTACAAACAGAAATCAAAGAAATATTTAACTGTAGATAGCTCAGACTTACTTGCTTGACTCACAAATAATCTTGGAATGATTTTTGAAACTTTGTCTTCCTTGAGAATAGATTACTTTTTTCTGGCTCACATCATATTTTTAGACTTCTCTGGGTTTCATAAAATTGTCTAAGTTTTCTTTCCCAACGAACACACTGCACATGACCAAGAGAATGGGTGTTTTTGTTTGTTTCTTTTTGTATAACAGCATTTTGGCAAAATGGAAATAGTTTTAAATTACACTCTGTGGTCTGATGCCTAGCTCTTTCAAATATCATGACCTGCAGCTGGCATTTGCTGAATGAGGGTTAAACTAGGATTCCATATAATGAACCATAGAAGGTAGTGTTGCCTGATTTGATTCTCCTCTTCCTAGTTTATGATGACTTATGCTCTGAATATTAAATCTAGAACATGAATATTTCACTTAACATCAAAGCTATTTAGTTTTTTTTTTTTTTTTTTTACTTGTAAAAGTAAAATGAATGAATGCTGGAAAATACATTTTTTTTCCTAGATCTGATCATTTCGAAGTGACTGGGTGTCAGTCCACTCAAAGGGCAAAAAATAGGAAGTAGGGCATTGAGTTTTACTTATTTATTTTTTCAAAGTTTATTTACTTATTTAGAAAGAGAAAGAGTGTGCATGCATGAGCACTCTGTGCACCAGTGGGGGAAGGGCAGAGAGAGAGAGAGAGAGAGAGAGAGAGGGAGAGAGAGAATCCCATGCAGGTTCTGTGCTGTCAGCACAGAGCCTAATATGGGGCTCAGTTTCACGAATTATGAGATCATGACCTGAGCCAAAATCAAAAGTAGGTGGCTTAACAGAGTGAACCACCCAGGCGCCCCAGGACATTGAGTTTTAAACTAACCTGTGCTGAATCTGATCTCTTAAATTCTGGTCTTTATCCATATCCTGGTTTTCAGCAGCTACCTGTTGAGTGATTTCTTCATGAGGTGTTTCACTTGAAAATGCTTCAGCTATGATACAAAAATTAGTTAATTAGATAATTTGCTAAAGCAAAGTTGCAGTAGCACTGCTAAAATGTACTGATGCAAGAAAGTCAAATAGATATGATCATGCCATTGGCCCAATACTAATAAAAATGTTTAACAACATGAAAAGAAAGAGTATAGTTTTGGGATCAAAGTTCAAATTTTTCTTCAAAATTGAGGAAAACAAAATACGATATAACATTAAAGAGGAGCTGTAGTTTCAATGTAGAGGATTTCAGGATTGACTCTGAAGAGGTTAGAATATAAAGTAATGGGCCATCATGAATAATACACTAGGAAAAAACAATTAGAAAATCAACACTCTGGTGTAAAGATTAAGAATGAAATAACAGGGTGGCCATAAAGTCAAATATGTGTAAAAATTGTTTGTCCCTATTATGCTACAATCCAATAAAGTAAATTACATTTCTTTCTAGATTTTATGATCTTTCCTTAGAGAATAGACATAAAAGAACTGACCACAAGTGACCAAAACCAAAAACATCCTCAACAGCTCTGATTGAGTCCTATTTGGGGTTAGTGGTACAAGTCCAAAACACTCATGAACTTAGAATAAATGGAAAATCATAAAGAGAAAAGACAGTCTTGAACTAGACTAAAAGGAATTTAGTCAATGCAAGAGAACACAGAAGACTGAACTAATAGTAGTCAGGAAAATGGAGGACCCCCACAGGATATAGCAATCAATTTTTCTCCATCTACATTCAGGATAGAAAAAGATGAAGTGATTTAGAATACAGAATAATGATTTTAGGTTATTTATAAAACCAAAAGATTACTGACACCAGTGATGAGTGATGGAAGAAGAGTGTGGGAGTTCTTCTCAGGAGGTGCTATCATGCACCATGTCATGGTCACTATCTCAAATTTGTCAAGGCCTTCAGCACATCGATCAGCATTCCTCTTCCCAAACTCCACCCTGGCACTGGTCCCTTCCCCTTCTCTCCACTTCTGGCACTCTTTCCAAGACCGTGTCCACATCCTGGACCTTGAATGGCTCCATCCCTGCAATCTTAATGACCTACACTCCAACTGTTTCTTTCTAGCACTCCCATATATGATGAATCTCTCCAACATTCATCCAGTCCCTAAATTCCTACACCCTTTCCCCCAATTTACCAGCATTATCCTGACTTCACTTTATTTTCTAGCAAAGCTGAGTTGAATGGTTGAACACTTCAGCTTCTCTCCCTCATCTAACAACTTCAATTTGTGTCCTTCTGCTACACCAGCCTCAGATGATATTTATCTCTCTTTCCAAGTCTACACTGGCACCAGTAGACATCTTTGAAGAAAAATACACAATTTTTAAATTTGTAATCTCACTAATTACTTGGCTTAAAAATCAGCTGATAGATAGAATGGATGGATGGATGGATGGATAGATAGATAGATAGATAGATAGATACATAATTTGAAATAAGTTTCTTGAGAGTTATCTTCACTCAGGCTCTCCACCTCCTCACCTCCCATTCATGCCTCAATCCACCCCAGACCATCCTTCCCAGTCTCCTACTCCATTGAAACAGCTCTCATTCCAGTCACCAAAACCCATCAAGGCCAATGCATATGTTTCAGTCCTTATCTTACTTGCTTTCTCTGTTGTATTTATAGGTAAAATTCAGCATACAATTCTTAAATACTTTTACATGTTATCTTGTTTTTACAACATAACTTGTAAAGCAAGATTGTGATTCTGTAATTGCACAGCTTATAAATGACAAAGAAGGGGTTTGACTCCAGTCAATCTGACTCCCGGCTCTGGACTTGGTTTTAATTTTCAAACTTTTTGTTGAATTATACCCGACAAAAAGAATGCATACATGAATATATAGCTCAGTGACCTCACAAACTGGAAACAGTACCCAGAGCAATGAACAAACATTATCAGCCCTGGAAGCCCCTCCTGTTTCTTCCCAGTTACTATTAGTCATGGACGTTAACGATCCAGAGGCTGCACTCAAAACTTGTCTATACCTCTCTTCATATTATGAACACTGCTGCTCCCACTCAGCCTGGACAAGAGACCGAAGCACTGGCTGAAAGCCCAAGCCGCCACTTCATCTTCCATTCTGACACAGTCTTATGCTCCTAAACTGCCTGTTTCCCTATCCTTAGGTCTCCCTGTTGGCTTTGAGTCTGGGGCATTCCTCTCCGCTCAGCCTTGGCTGGACTGATGCTCAGCCTTTGGGCCCACATGGCTTTGGCTATAGGCTGCTTCCTTGTGATGTTGTTCTTCAGGCTTCTCCATAGACTGAAGCATTGCAGGACAGCATGCTGAACCTGACCTTGGAGACTGGGCTCCCATACCCCAGCCTGGACCTCAGGACCCCAGCCCCTACTGGTCTGGGATAAAAATAGTACAACTTTATTTCGAAAAATCTGTCTTGGCTTATGAGACACTACTTTCCCTGGCCTTCTTCCTCTCTAGCTGCTGCTTCTAAACACTTCTTCCTTTGCTCTTCCCAGAAAACTCTGATGTTTTCTGGGGGTCATCATGGATCTCTCTTTAAAGTACATTTTTACTCCTAGGTGATACCTTGCACCTTCAAATCCTTAACTTTAGCTCATGCTTCCTTCCTGACATCTAGCCCCATTTGGAGAACTGTTCTATGAACATCTTAGCTGAAAAGTCCCAAACGCACTTCACACTCAACGTTTCCCAAAGAATCTCTATGTATTTCTTTTCATATTCTCTAAGTAAATGGTATCATCAATCGAAACTGTGTGGGTCAGAAACTTGTGGTCATCCTGTTCTCCCTGTGGCATGTCTCCCGTCCTCACTGATCACTGAATTCTGTAGTTTGCCTCCTAAATACCACTTGAAGCTGACCATTCCCTTCTTGCCCCTCCCAGCTTTTGTAATGCCTCTGCTGTTTTTCAGAGGATAAGAGTTTTCTCATTTGTTTTTTGTTTCCAATCTTACTCCCTTCCAATGTATCCTCCACCCTGAGCCAGAATGGACATTATAAAAAGCATATCTAATGGCATAAATCTCAGCTTCAATATCATTCAGTGACTTGACATGGCTTCAGGAAAATGTTCAAACACCTTAACTTGGGGCGAAAGTTTTGGCTGGCCCATGCCTACTCTGCAGGCCCATTTCTGCCCCTCTTCCATACCTTGCTGCCTCTCAGCCCTACTGAGGTACTTGCTGTTGTCTAGATGGACCACGCTCACTTGCCAAGATTTGTGATGTGTTTCTCTGTACCTCTCTCCCTTTCTTGGACTGGTCAACCTCTTCTCATGCTGGGCACACCTATTATAACACACAACTAACTATATTATATAATCAGCTTACTTTTGCTTCTTCTTACACTATATTGTCAACTACTTGAGGATAGGGACTTGCCTTTCATTTGTTTATTATCAGTTCCTGGCAAATTATAAATCTTAGATAAATGTTTACTAGTGGTGTCATTTTAGCTCCCTTCACTCTAGACCAGTGCTATCCAACAGAACTTTCTAAGATGATGGAAACATTCTACACCACTGCTGTATGATATGGCAGCCACTAGCCATATGTGTACATAAAACGTAGCCAGTGTGACTGAAGAACTGAATTTTTAATTTGTTAATTTTAATTAGTTTAAATGGCATGTGTGGCTAGTGGCTGCCATGTTAGACACACAACTCTAGACTGCAATCCCTTGGTTCCTTAGCTATAATGTCCACTAAATTCCTTGAAGGTAGGATCCATTTCTTCTTTATTACTCTACATCCAGTGCCTAGCACAATGTCTGGCATCATGCTATAAATAAAAAATGAACATGTGAATGAACAAAATATTGTAGAAGGTTAGAATTTTATCTGAAAAAGTAACTGTCTAAAAAAAACTGTCTAAACAGTTTAAGTGGGGTTTTGACTAACACGAGGAAATTTCAAAGACCATTCGAACCTTATATTTTAAGAAAGAAAAAATATTTTTTTAAGAAAAATCTTAAGATATGAAAGAATAACACTTTTTATCAACTGAAATACTTTAAAATATGAGAGCTGCAGATTGATTTTCAAAGTTGTGGACATATTTAGCATACTCAATTCTGACCAAAATAAGTAAGAATTATAAAGTTAATGATTTCATACTAGTTTTAACGGTTTAGTTGGCCTAAACCCAACAATGGGCTCAGTTAACTTCAAACCAAGAAATACGCAATGTTAGAAATGTATGGCAAAAAGAAAAATCACACTGTGCTTTAATACTAATTTCTGAGGGTATATAAATATGATTATTTATGTGTATATGTGCATAAAATTTGATAAAGGAGAAGTACTCCCTGTGGTAGGGGAGAAAGGGCATTTTAGAGCCTAATTATAAGTCAAGGGTCAAGAATAAAGAAATTAAACAATTTATTTTTTAAGTTTATTTATTTTGAGAGCACCCAGGGGAAGGAGAGTAGGGGAGGGGCAGAGATATAGGGAGAGAGAGAATCCCAAGTGTGGAGCCTGACTCGGGGCTTGATCTCATGAACTATAAGATCATGACCTGAGCGAAGATCAAGAATCGGATGCTCAACTGACTGAGCCACCCAAGGACTTAAACAAGTTAGATGATAACATCAGCTTTGACAAATTTGCCAGAATCACTCATCATATAATTTTGCTAGGGAATTGAAAGAACTCAAACTGGATTGAGTTGGACTTCTTGAAAAATTGTTGCCAGTTGATTTCCTTCTGTTTCTGAAACATATCACAATATGCTTCCTTTGGAGCCCCCAGAGGGTGGGCAAACCTTCTGCGGCTCTCGTAGAGTTATATTCAGCTTTCAGGGACCTTCTCCCCGACAGGTCTGTGTGTGTACTTTATAAGAACTTGACATACCCACTTTCACGTCAGACTGATCTTGAGTTCAGGGTCCTGTTCTGCCACCAGTGGGCCATGGATTAGCAGTGCTGGCAGCCAATCTCAGCTATGTCCTGAACAGGAGGGGGAGTTAGCTGGACAAGCAGAGTCATTACTACAGTCAGCATTGCTCCTACTCCCTTTCATGGATAGAAGTAAGTTCTCTCTTTTAAGATTTGCTAGACAGGATCCAGTTTAAACTACTGTGCTCAACAGCTAAAGTAGTATCTAGTGGTTTTGTCATTTTATTTAGGTAAATGATAAAAGAAGACCTCAAAATTACACTAACTCAAAATAAGGATGAATGTGACCTTGGACAAGTCAAGTGCTCATGCTTTAAATTCCCATCTATAAATGAAAGCATGGAAAGAGATGATCCCTTAGGTCTCTCCCACCTCTGAATGTCATTGTATTAGTAATAAAGCAGTAATAAAAGAAAGATAAATATTATCATTTGTTAAAGGATTTTTTTTATAAAGGTAAAATCAAGACTCTCAAACAAAGGTAAAATGTCATTATTTAACTCTTCAATTAATGAGAGAACCAGTAGGATGTTACATCAGTTCAAATAAGAATTGGATAATAGACTATCTACAATCAGGAATGCTAAAATACATGTTAATAGATGAAAAACTAATAGATGAAACTAATAGATGAAAACTAATTAGAAAACTAATAGATGAAAATCTAATACTTGTAATCTCTTCAAAAGTTTAGAAATTAATTATATATTGATTAAAATTCATTTGCATGCCTATGGACAAGAATCGTTTGAATTGCTCTCAGTTTCCTATAATTTACAGAGTCATAGAAGATCTGAATCAAAGCCAATGAAAGGCACAGACTCCCATAGATGCAGATAGTCCAAAGGGGTCCAAAAGACTATACTTAGCTTTCTACTGAAAGGATACCCAATAAGCTCTTGTCCATTTCAAAGTCTTTCATAATTCTTACTGATGTATTTGTTACATGTTTATTAACATGTGCCAGATACTATCCTAAGTGTTTTACATGTATCTTATTTAATGTCTGTGATATTGTGATATAATAAGAGAAACATGTTTGGTCTTTTTCTCTGGCTCTTGACAAAGAGCTTGGAAAACACTTGTAATTTCCTGAGAGATATGTATAAGGAGCATTTTTTCTTATTCATAATAAGCCCCTTGCAACATTACCTGAGTTAATGTTAACGAGATGACTCTTAGAAGATGGGGCCTGGTTGCCAGAGGAACAAACCATGTGATTAGAAGGCTGGAACTTTCAGCCTTGACCCCAGACTTCTAGGAAGGGGAGTGGGGTTGAGAGATGAATCAATCACCAATGGCCAATGATTTAATCCATAATGTTTATTAGAACTGCCATAAAAACTCTAAACTAAGGGGTTCAGAGAGCTTCTGGAATGATGAACACATCCACATGCCAGGAGGGTAGTGTAACCCAAACACCATGGAGACCAAAGCTTCTGAGCCTGAGACTCTTCCAGACCTAGCACTATATTCCTCTTCATCTGGCTGTTCATTTGTATCCTTTATGATGTCCTCTATAATAAACCAGTAATAGTAAGTGTTCTGTGAGTTTTATGGGTCATTATAGCAAATTCAAACCTGAGGAAGGGTTATGGAAACTCCTGACTTGTAGCCACATCATACAGAAGTGTGGGTAACCAGGGGATCTACTACTTGAAATTGGAATCTGAAGTTGGGGGCAGTCTTATGGGGCTGAGCCCTTAACCTGTGGAGTCTTCCCTAATTTATCAGTAGTTAGTGCCAGAACTGAATTAAACTGTAGAACAATTTGGTGTCTCCCAAGAACTGGAGAATGGGGTAGTGTAGGAATTCCACAATTTGGTGTCAGTAGTGTCAGTTTTCCTTTCACATCTGTAAAACTACAATGAGGCATTTTATTATGTAGACTGTGAAACTCAGGTTTAGAATAATGAAGTAACTTTCCCTTGGTCAAATAAATACCTCATGAGTTGACAAGAGAAGGTTCAAGAAGATGTGTTTTCCCCGTAAGTATTTCATTTGTGGAATAAAGTAACATTTTCATCCCAATGACAAAAAGTACTTAAACAAACCATGACTACTGGAAAGACTATTCAACCCCCCCATGTGAGGACTTCAGCCAACTGATACTGCTTCTCTGACTTCACACACAATCTCGGGGAAGGAAGTTATCAGATCCTTGCTTTGCAGAACAGATGTGATTTATGACCTTCATTAGATGTGACCCACCAAGATGTACTAAACAGCCACAAGAAGCTTCTCCATGCATGCAAGTCTCAAAAAGGGCACCTCTGTGCTAGGGAAGCTGCCAAATTGAGGGAAGTGTTCAGTGGGATGCTTGCAGTTGGCATAGAATTCTCTGCTAGTTCTCTACAGTGCTGAACAGCAACAGTTAAAGCAGGAGGCAAACGTGCTCTGCTAGATAATTCTTTGGAAAATCTGAAATGGATTTCTTATTACCACTCCTAATTGTAAATGGGAATACTCACCGATTCAGTCAAAGAAGAAATGAATAAAGAGCTTTGAGTTACAAAAAAGAATATCAAAACAAAGGGGAAAAGTATCCAGCTTACCCATCGTGTCATTCATGCGATCCAGTGAAAAATTATCTGAAATATCTAATAACATGACAAAATCAAATGCAGAAGGAGGAAGAGGAACTTCTTTGGAGGCTTTAGTATCAACAGCCAATGTGGATATTTGTGCTTTCTTTTCCTCCATTTCTAGGACCTCTCTCTTGCAGCCCGTGAGAGCTTCCTCCAGAAGCTTTGCTTGGTTTAATGTCATTGGAAAACCATCCAAGACCCATCCTTGATCCACAGGTATCTTACTAAATTGAAAATGGACAAACCATTAACATTTTGATAGATACAAGTACTCTGGAAGTAGCAATACAATGAGTCTTGTCTTTACCTTTCCTTCAACTCCACAGTAACCTCCTTTGGCACAAATTTTATTACTTTACAGCTAAGATGAGGCTTATTAATGCACCACAATCACTCCTTTGCTTAAAATCTTTCTGTAGGTCCCTGCTGCCCTCCAAAGATATTTCAGAGGCCGTGACGTGGTATTTAAAACTTACTGGCCACAACTTGCCTCCCTATAACTCTTTGTCTCTCGCAGTCTTGAATCATTTACTTCAAACAAACTGACCTCCTCACTTAGGTAAATAAGCATTGCATTTTCTAGCTTTTGGTCATAGGTTTGAACCTGTTTCTCTTCTACACATAGTGGGATAACACACTTTACAGGGCATTATGAGGATAAACTGAAATGATCCATTTTAAGAACCCAGCATCGAGCTTACCACACTGTGGATACTCACAATGTCAACCTGGAGAGTTCTTCCTACTCTGCCCGACCCAGCATGGAGCTGTAACTGCCCAACCTGAACTCCTCTGCTCTCATTCACTTCGCTATACAATGAATAATTATTGTATTTCATAACTGAGAAAAATTCAAGTGAGGCTTCTTTATCTCAATTAGATTATAAGTTGTTGTAGTGTAAGGAGCATTTCTCGGGTTTTTGCTTTCAGTGCCACATCCTCCATAGAGAATCAAGCTCCAAGAATTATTATTTTGGATCTTTATATTGAAAAATCATATGAAAGGGGAACAAACTTAAACTCTGTTCTTCTAAACCCCTAATTATGTAAAACTGATATTTTGGTTTTTGGATTAAAATTTATGATTTAATTTCCTTCTCTGTTAGAACTCCTTTCTTGTCTGTGCAACCTCCTTTTCTCATTGCCTTCCCATCCAGCACTGATGAGCCTTTGGGTCCCTGGGTCCACTTCCTTCTCCTGAAACATAAAACAAGGAAGGGCACTGACTTGTGACCACACAATCAGGGTCTCTCCCCTCTATAATCTGTCCCTTGGCTTTTCCAAGTATCTAATGACTCCTTGAATTCCTGAGGGAATAGAACCTGACCTTCACCTGGGTGAGTGAAGACTGGTAAAGTGGGAGAAGTGAAATATAAGCATGTAAATCATAAAACATGTCTTTATCTTGCTGTATGTTTTCTCATGTAGATGGGTAGTATTGATTAGATATTAAAAATAAAAAATACTGCTATATTATTCCTTATATACTTCTACCTGATAAAGAATATATTAGTAGATTAAAAAAATACGTACTTAATAGCATTTACCATGATGCTAACTAGCAACATGTCAGAAATGCTCTTTCCTTTCTTCAGCAACTTTTCTGATTTTGCACCAAGCTGAGCACGCACAGTGAGCTGTGAAAATAAACAATGAGTGGTAGAGTACAACTAATTTAAAAGTCAGAATCCAAATGTCTGGGGGAAAAATTAAATGGTCATGCTCTCTGGTGAAGACATGATCATCTGGCGCAATTCTGGAGTCAGCCAAGCATCCAGGGGAAGTGTGTATGGATATTGAGGCTCCTCTGTGTGGGTCCCTCCTTGCCAAGATCTTCCTCTGAATTCTCAGCGGCTCTGGCATTGCCAACCTTCGTTTTCTAATACCTTAAACTGAAACTATTAAAGATTTCTGCTTGAGTTCTAGCCACTCTCGTGCTACACAGACATGGTGTGCCTCTGGGATAACCTGTACAAGTACGGCTCTTGACCAGGGAATTTCCCTTGATTCAGTGGTCCAATGCCACACAGTTCATGCCTGTTTTAGGCTGCCTGCCTGTCTTCCACTTTGACTTTTTCCTGTTGGCTTTTGGCCATCAAATAATTAGCTTTTCTATTTTGTCCCGCATTGGTAACATTATCTGTAGAAGGGCTGGTCCAATAAAGCTGCTTTATGAACAGGAAAATTCCCTAGTGCTGATTCTTAACCACCAGGAAGTATTTTACAAGTCAAATGATATTAGATGTCTATGCAAAACCCTGTAAAGTCTCCTTGTTTACTTCAAATGTCCTCATCGTGCCTGTAAGGCTGACCTGACTTTTCTCCCTTCCAGCTCATCTCTCTAACCCCACTTTGCTGGCCAGGCACCTTCCTGCCTCATGGCTGCCATCCAGCTATTCTTACTGCCTGAAATGCTTCCCCAAATGCACTTGGAATTTTCTCTCAATCTTCTTTCAATCTGGTTAGATCTCACTTTCTCAAAGAAGGCTTATCCCATTTAATACAGCAACCTTCCCTCTTTCCCCACCTCCATGGCCTTGACCCCTTTGCTTCTGACCCCTTACTTCACTCTACATTTTCTTCCCTTCTGACTCATTACCATCTAATGGGTCATATAATTCATTTACTCGGTGTTTATGGTTTGTTATCTGTCTGCATTAGAATGCAAACTCTTTAAGGTCCAAGAACCTTGCCTTTTCTGTTCACTGACATATCCCAAATAATTACAACAATGAACACACACACAAAAAGTATGCCCTTTGCGTTGAATTGAATATGGAATTTGGAGGATTTGTAACTCAATAAAAGTAAATATAAAAAATACACTTAGCCTTTCTGTTAATTTATATTGCAAATACACAGAGTAAAAATGATACATTCCCTTTCATCGCTTTCTCTAAGCCCATTTCCCTCTTCACTGGCTGTCATACTTACAGATTGGTGTATATCCTTCCAAAACTTTTTCTATCTTTAAGGAATTTTCAAATTAAAATATTTGAAAACTAAAATTGTTTCCCAAGGTGAATCACATAATAAAAGTAACTAAATATAATAAAAATAAAGCAAATAAAATTTCTTGATTAATCAGAACATTGTATTTGATGACAAAAAGATATCTCCACATACAGAAAAGCAATACTATACAAGAAAATGCTAGTTTCCATTAGAAGTCACAGTGAGTGAATTGTTGTGAGTATTTCAGGGATTAATAAAACATTCTGAAGAGTCACCAATAGGTCTAAGGAGAAATTCTGGGGGAAAAAAGTATTTAAAGATAAACAGAGTAGGAAAGGAAAGAGAAGTAATAAATTCAGTGGTAAAGAAAACACATAAATATAAGTTTGACATATGATTCAAATTTAAAAAAATCACATACTTATTTTCTTACCTGGCAAAACTGAATAGCAATTTCCACTGCTTTAGGGATAAGGAATATTAAGAATATAAAGAATATTAAGTAACTCAGATTTAGTTACTATTTTACCATAATAATTACTTTAAGCCAAAAAAGGAGCACATTGCTATTTCATTCCATTTGAAGACATACCAAGAAACTATGAATCATGACATACTTCAATCTACTAGTAGCCAAAATTAGATTACAATACTTACTTCAGAGAAACTATCACTTGATTTGACTTCTTCAGCTTTTGGAGTTTTATTTGTTTCAGTACCTAGCAATGGGAAAAGTGTTAAGAATAAAGTCCAGTATTTACCACTAAGAACCATGTTAGTATGTGATCATCCATGGTTTTGGACAGATGGGTTATTGGATCCAGCCATGCCTGAGATGCTCGGAGGAAAGAAGTAATAGAATCACCACAGAATGGCTTCGTCTTTGTTCCACAACATTAAAATCCTGGCCGTTGTGTGGCTTGGTGTTTTCCACTTCCTTCCTTCCCTTATGGCTCACTCATAATAATATCATTAGGAATACTTTAATACAGTTTGCGTTTTCTTTTCAGAAAAATAGCCAAGTTTCTGAAGAAAATTTGTTAAAATGATAATTCATTAATTTTCATTTTCCTGAATTATCAAGTTATAGGTAATAAATATGTCTCAAAGTAGAAAAGTCTGGAAGTCAGACTTTGGAGTTTTTTACTTGAATTCTATGGGAAAAAAACAAGTTTTCAGAGTCTGTTTATAATTAACTGGACTTTTGTAATAAAATATGTCATACAATACTTATAATAGATTAAAAATCAACCAAAATTATCTTGTAAGAAACACATAACTGAAATAAGGGACAGATTACACCCTTTGAAAGGATGGAAAATACAACTGCTCTTGGAGAGCTTCATGCTCACCACATGGTCCAGTGGTGACGGCAATAATGACGTGGGCACAGGATGATCTGAACTGTGTGCTAGAACATGAGGAAACTATTAAATATGGCAAGCCTTCACTAGCACAGCTAGGAAAGATATTTAAGACTTAAAATTGTTTTCCTTCAATGTTTCTAAAAAGCATCTGAAAGACTAGAACCCAGATCCCAAGTGAGGTAACTTTTCATTAGGTTTGGAAGCCAGGTTCTATTTATTTGCTTTGCCCAAGGCTGGAAATCAACTTAACTTTAGGTAGGGAACCACTCTTCAGCAGGGATGCAAGAGACCAGACCCCGTAGCCTCCCTCAACCATTGAAGAACACAGCAGTGTGCAGGGAGCCCCAACCCTACCACTCACCCAGATCTGCTTGGGCGAAAAGAAACAATAAAATACTGTCTCCCTGCAAAGCCAGGGAGAGGGAGGATTTATCCTGGATGTTATCACAAGCACAACAAAACTGAGCAACTATCTGAAGGAGCAAAAAAAGATTCCTTTGTAATACTTATCTCTTATCCCTATTTATAGACAAGATACTTATCTCTTATCCCTATTTATAGACAATATAGATATTTGGGGACTTCTGTGTTTACCTTGCTCTCTCTGTTAAATGACCAGGTAGACAACTATGCAAAACTCTCCTTGTCTCCCTTTTCTTTCCCTGAAAGCAAGTTTGTGCTCACATACATGTGTACTTACTATTTATCTGTCTGTCTCTCTAATGTAAAAAATGGATGATTTGTTTGGATATCTCACTTACTAAGTACAGTTTTATCTTCTGTTTCTGGCAATGCTTCATTTGAAGCTGGATAAGCTGAAGATACATCCTGTAGATCCTTTGGGGGAGAAAACATACATACACACACAGAAATCTTAACATTATCATATTTTAATAACATTTAAAATTTTATTTCTATAAGTAAGGTTCACACTATTTTATCTATGACCTTAATGATATTAAGAATAACTGAATGATTTCTAAAAACAGGTAAAATTGATGATTATTCTTATAGAAACACATAGTAGCCTGTGGTGTACTCTGTCTTTCCAATGATCTTCAATTACTATGTAAAATACAGCAACTGCTATTTTGAAAATACAGTGAGGGGTGCCTGGGTGGCTCAGTCGGTTAAGCATCTGACAACGGCTCAGGTCGTGATCTCACAGTTCATGAGTTTGAGCCCCGCGTCAGGCTCTGTGCTAACAGCTCGGAGCCTGAAGCCTGCTTCAGATTCTGTCTCCCTCTCTCTCTGCCCCTCTCCTGCTCACTCTCTGTCTCTAACTCTCTTAAATATAAACAAACATTAAAAATTTAAAAAAAAATACAGTGAAACCTGAGAAAGAGGTAGAGTTTATGAAACACTATTTTAGAAAGAACAATCCTAGAGGTGTCAGTCATAGCCATAAGGGAATAAAGAAAAAACATGTACATTATCTATCATCAGAATAAGAGGCAGCCCACACTTCTCCCAGTTATTTTCATAACTTCTGGTTAAATGGTATTTATTTTACAACTGATGCAAATGATCTGGGTTAGATTGTTTGCAAGTTTATTCAATTGCAGAGACAACATAAGGTAGGGGAAAGAGTACTGGATTTAGAATCTTGGTTTCCACTCAAAGCCTAGCCATCAATAAGCCTTCTGACCCCAAGCAAGCCAATTTATCCTTGGGACCTCCATTGTCTCTCCTTTAAAATGAGGGTGCTGGACCACATTGATTCTCAAGGTGGGGTCACATTCTCCTGTTTCCTGCCTTAGAATCTTCATGCAATAATGTAGCAAGATGCAATATTTATGGGAATGTGATGCAGGTAAACCACAAGAAGACCTGCCCCTCCTTCACTAACCCCTCTGGTTGAGATCTACTCACAGACCAAATTCAGCTGGCCAACTGTTTTGTATATAGTCCCTGGGCATCCCTCTGTGGAACAGCATTGTGAGCCAGGGGACCAAGTCTGGTATCCCCCTCCACCCCTTCTCTGCTATTCCCCCCCCCAACCACCTGCCTTGGCCGTGACCCAAAGCTGGCATTTATGCGATGGAGACTTCACCATTGGCCACTGTCAGGGTCTCAGTGGTGGAATATGACTCTGAGAGCTGGTAACTTGGTGAATTCTGCCCACAACACTCATACCCCACCCACTTCCAACCTCTTGCAAGTCAGCCCCTTTGCCCCCTTACCAGTCTTACCAACCTGTGGCTCTTTCTCAGAAGATTGTCTCCTGCTGATGGTAACTGGGTGCAAAGTGGACTCACCGCCCTGGAGGACCCATCCAGGCAACCGGAGTATGTTGGGGGAGTGGGAGGGAGGAATCTTCTCTTTTGCTATATAAACACCCACACAATAACGTTGATTTTGCCTCTTAGCCCACAAAACCTAAAATATTTTCTCTCTGGACCTTTATAGAAAACATTGTTAACCTCTGGTCTAGAAGATCTCTTAGATTCCATTAGAATATGAGGAGCAGAAAAGAAAACTAAAATCACACTTGCCTGGCTTTCTTTACTCGTCTCTTGCTGAACTGGTAGAGCCTTTTCTTCATCTTTTTTCTCAGTTGGTAGGGCCTCACTGACTTGTTCGTTGTCATGAAATGCTTTGATGGCTTCTTGGACAAGAGTGTCAATAGAAAGTACCTGAATAGGAAAGTCTAAAGTACAGCAGACAATTTTATTAATTACTTCCTTTAGGAAATTGACATAATTATCCTTCCGTGCTGGCTTCACCCCATAATACTGTCTTTTGGGCTCCCTAGAATTGTCTTTTGGATCAAGCTGCTTATTTTTTTATTGTGGTAAAATTCACATAATATAAATTTAACCATTTTAACTATGGTAAAAGATACACCTCAGAAGTGTTTAGGCCATTTACATGTCTAACAATCACCACTATCTCATTCCAAAAAATTTTCATCACCCAAAGAGGAAACCTGGTACCCACTAAGCAGTCACTCTGTATCTCTCTTATTCCTGTGCCCGCAACCAGTAAATTGCCTTCTGTCTTTATGGGTTTGCCTATTCTGGATATTTCATATCAATGGAATCATACAGTATGTGGCCTTTTGTGTCTCATTTCTTTCATTCAGCATCATGTTTTCAAGGTTCATTCATGTTGTAGCATGTATTAGTAGTACTCACTCCTTTTTTATGGCTGAGAAATAATATTTCATTGTGTAGATATACTATTTTTGTTATCTATTCATCAGGTGACATTTGGACTTTTTTCGCACCTTTTGACTATTTTTAATAGTACTGCTATGAATATTCCTGCATAAGATTTATTTTGAGCACCTGTTTTCGATCCTTTGGGGTATACATTCCATAGTGGAATTGTTGGGATCATATGGTAATTCTTTGTTTAATTTATTGAGGAACCACCAAACTGCTTTCCATAGTGGCTACACCATTTTATATTCCCACCAGCAATGTATGAGGGTTCCAAGCAACACTTCCTCACTAACACTTGTTATTTTCCTTTTTTTTTTATTGTACCCATCTTAGTGGTGTGAAGTAATATCTCATTGTGCTTTTGTCAAACTTCTTTTTAAGGAGGTACTTTTAACATTTCAATAATGATCTACCTTACCTTTCTCTGCATTAGAATAGTTTAACATGGACTAGTCTGTAAATTTTGAGTTTTGTAGTAAAAACAGCAAAAAATTAGTGTAATTGAATAAAAGTGAACTAAACCAATGGAAACCTATGCTTTTAGCTGAACGGACTTCAACAGAAAAAGCCAAAGCCTCATTAAAAAGACAGAACTCAACAGATGTGAAGAATTAAAACATTTATAATTTTAAGCAGATTTCTTTTGTATTTGTGACAAATTATTAATTTCCTCCTTCATTGGTAGGTAAATAAAATCTACGAGGAAAAGTTTACAATTGGTATTTCGCTAGACTATGTACTATCAGTATATAACATATCCATATATCCAGGTTTGCTTGGGACAGTCCCAATTTATGACTCTAAAATCTTAAAAGTGTCTGCCTTGGACAATTAATTCTATGATCAGTCTATTATAAAATTTTTGATGATGACAGAGTTTCTCACTATATCAGCAGATTCTTATGTATGTTGTCTACAGACATAGTCATTTGAAGCTACAGTCAATGTAGACAGAATCCAATAAGCAGGGGGAAAAAAAGAAAAAGGAAATTCTACCTTTTTGTAGAGCCTTCAGAGCAGTAGTTTTTCCACTAAATGTTTTCCCCAATAAGCACCCTTTAATAGCAAATGAAGGTAATTCTGGTATTGTTGCTTTGACTTGAGGAGGATGAGATTTTTCAATTAATCTGTGAATCACATGACCCAATATGTTGTTGTTGGAGGGTGGTAAGTTCTCAACCATTTCTTCTGGTAAGGCCCACTCTCCAACCATGTTCTACAAAATAACAATGAAACGAACAAAAAAGAATATTATTAAAAGTGGAATTCAGCCATACAAAAAAGTTGTATCAAAAATAAGCCCAAATTATAGCAAACAAAAGTATGTAATACTTTAAATAATTATTTTACATAAATGAGCAATAACATAATACATTCATATAGGAGAGCAGAAAAGAACTTCCTACATTAAAGTAAAAAAGAAAAAACTCAAACATCCTTAACAGTTTATGAAAGTAGGCATATTGGGTTAATTGAGACAAACTGCAACCCAGGTTGAGCATAAAAGACGCTTAAATCGATGCTGCCATCAGTAAACAAAAAAAGAATAATAGTTTATCTGCTATCTTATGCAAATACTAAGCTTACTTTAAAATATTTTAAAGAAAGATAAAAGAGAACATTCATGCCCAGTATGAATCTACTACGTTTGACTCCTGGTTTCTTCAGGTTTCCTGCTGAAACGAAAACAAACTACAGACCACATTCTCTACCTCTATGTGATAAAACTAGAAATCAGTTTTTGGAAGATATGAGAAATAGAAGGACTTAAGAATTAAAAGCATTCTTTTAAAATAATTCTTGGGGGGGCGCCTGGATGGCTCAGTCGGTTAAGCGCCCGACTTCAGCTCAGGTCATGATCTCGCGGTCTGTGAGTTCGAGCCCCGCATCGGACTCTGTGCTGACAGCTCAGAGCCTGGAGCCTGTTTCAGATTCTGTGTCTCCCTCTCTCTCTGCCCCTCCCCTATTCACGCTCTGTCTCTCTCTGTCTCAAAAATAAATAAACGTTAAAAAAAATAAAAATAAAAAATAAAATAATTCTTGGCTTAAAGGGGAAATTAAAAGGATAGATGTCAAAAAGAACATTAAAACAATAGATTTATTAAAAATATGTGATGGGATCAAATTGTACTCAGAGGAAAATTCGGTCCCATAAAACGCCTGATCTAAAATAAAAAAGAAGGGAAACAAAGTAAACACTAAAATAGGAAAAAGTAATTTCATATAAAAATGAGGAGGGAACTCATAAAAATGGAAATGGATACAGAGTAAAACCATCAAGATATTTTTATTAATATTTCCAGGACTTGTCCAGACTAATGGTGATAAAGAAATTGCTTCTAGTTCTGAACAAAGATGTAGAAGAGCAAGTATCAGTTTTGTGACATAATAGGAAAGAAACAAGAGATTTTAAACCCATTACTGTATTACATTCATAGGTTAAATTTTTTTTTAAAAAGCATATGATCATTTAAGCAAGAAACTTCTGATAAAATTCATGTCTGATGAGGGGAAAAAAACCCACAAAATTAAAAGGAAATAGAACAAATCTTTTAATGTGTTATGAATTGAAGATGACTTCTCTAACACTTTCAGGGACTGATACATAATAGTGAACCAAAATGAGTGACACATTTTTCCAGTAAAGGCAGGAGTAAGAAAAAGATACTCATCATTAATAGTCACATGATTCTGGAAGTTCTAGCCAGTGCAACTAAGATAAAGAGAGAGGTGGAAGTGCTTCTAGAAGTAAAGGAGGAATTCAAGGAGACTTGAATTCCTAGTGCAGAGGTGATAGCTGTGATCTGAACTACGAGTCCCCATGATGGTGGCAGTGGTGACAGTTTTCTCAACAGATCTTGCTTTGGTGGGTCTGATAATTTTCTTTGGAAGATTACCCTTGAACCTGGTTCTCCAGCCCACCTGCTGATTAACTGAACTACCTAACATATTTGGAATAACTGTTTTCCTGCTTCCTCAGCAAGAGTCAACTTTTTTCTTTTCTGCTTACAATTAAAAACTTTCACAAAATCATTGAATGAACAAAGAAATAGGGAGCCTATATATAGGAAGCCTCAAACTTCACTGAGGGGTATAAGGAAAAATAACTTCATTAAAGGGTAAGTTTAAAAGGTTAAATCTATAGGGGCGCTTGGGTGGCTTAGTTGGTTAAGTGTCTGGCTTCTGCTCAGGTCATGATCTCGCAGTTCATGCGTTCGAGCCCCGCATCAGGCTGACAGCGCAGAGCCTGGAGCCTGCTTCAGATTCTGTGTCTCCCTCTCTCTCTCTCTCTCTGCCCCTCCCTTGCTTGTGCTCTGTCTCTCTCTCTCTCTCTCTCTCTCTCTCTCTCTCTCTCAAAAAAAAAATAAATAAAATAAAACATTTAAAAAAAAGCTTCATGGGGCGCCTGGGTGGCTCAGTCAGTTGAGCATCCAACTTCAGCTCAGGTCATGATCTCGTGGTCTGTAAGTTCGAGCCCCACGTGGGGCTCTGTGCTGACACCTCAGAGCCTGGAGTCTGCTTCAGATTCTATGTCTCCCTCTCTCTCTGCACCTCCCCCATTCATGCTCTGTCTCTCTGTCAAAAATAAACAATAAAAAAAATTTTTTTAAGTTTCAAATCTATAAACTATTTAATTCTTACCAATTAATCTGATTGAATATAATAACAACAAAAGTGCTAGTGTCATATGACCAATGAGTCTAAAACTAAGGCAAAAGAAGAAATACAATGGATAAAAATATTTATTTAAAAAACTTAAGAAAGTAAAAGGGGGTGTACCTTACCATATATTAAGTACTTGTTAATAATACAGTAATGAGGGCCCCTGGATGTCTCAGTCAGCTGAGCATCTGACTCTTGATTTCAGTGTAGGTCATGATCTCACAGTTTGTGAGATTGAGCCCCATATTAGGCTCTGCACTGACAGCGTGGAGCCTGCTTGGGCTTCTCTGTCTCCCTCTCTCTGCCCCTCCCCACTCATGTTTGCTCTCTCTCTCTCTCTCACAAAATAAATAAATAAACATTAAAAAAGAATACACTAATAAAAAAATGAGCTTCAGAAAGAAATGAGTTTTTTCAGTGCACAAAAATATAAATTCTATAAATAGATCTAAGTATATGCAGGAATTCAGTACTTAATAAGATTTATATTTCATAGTAGCAGAGAAGTACATTATTTCATAACAGGTACTGAAATAACTGGCCACATATTTGAAAATAATAAAGTTGGATAGCCTTATATTTTTTCATGAAAATAGATTCTGAAACCAAGAAATCATGAAGGCACCAAAATCTGGATGAACATTTACATGTTCCATGATGGTCTTTCTAAGCATGAAAGCCAGAAAAGAAAAGGCTGATAAATTTGGTTATATAAAAATAAAATATTCTACACATCTGCACTCCATAAACATACTTACACAAAATTAAAAAAATATTTTTTAATTAAAAAAATTTTTTTTAATTAAAAAAAAATTTTTTTTAGTGTTTTATTTATTTTTGAGAGAGGGAGAGACTGAGCATGAACAGGGGAGGGTCAGAGAGAGGGAGACACAGAATCTGAAGCAGGCTCCAGGCTCTGAGCTGTCAGCACAGAGACCGACGTGGGGCTCGAACTCACGGACCGCGAGATCATGACCTGAGCCGATGTCGGCTGCTTACCGACTGAGCCACCCAGTCGCCCCTAAAAAATTTTTAATGCTTATTTATTTTTAAGAGAGAGACAGAGTGTGAGTGGTGGGTGGGCAGAGAGAGAAAGAGAGAGGGAGACACAGAATCCAAAGCAGGCTCCAGGCTCCGAGCTATCAGCACAGAGCCCGAGGCAGGGCTTGAACCCATGAACCATGAGCTCATGACCTGAGCCCGAGCTGGACACTTAACCAACCGAGCCACCCAGGCGCCCCTACTTACACACAATTGAAAAGTAAAAAACAAAAGGAAAGTGATATATATATATATATATATATATATATGTATATATATATATATATATATATATATATTTCACAAAGGCTTAAGAGTCTAGTTTATAAAAAGCTGTATGTAATAAGATAAAAAATATCCCAACAGAAAAAAAAAAGGCACAAAGAATATGAACAGTCAATACTCAAAATAGAATAAAATGGCCGATGAGTTTTTGAAGAAATGTTCAAATTCAAAAAAATAAAGATATCCAAAATAAAACAATGATCGTATTTTGCCTAACATAAAAAGATTAGTCATACTTTTCATTCAGTGCTGGTGGGAGAGTAAATTAGTGCATTGCTTTATTGTATTTTCTAAAGCTGTCCAAAGTCGCTTTACTATCACCACAATAATAAAAATTATTAAGACATAAAAACAGATAAGAATTAGGATTTAGTTTAAATACAAATCACTGAAGAATTAGGTAAGATAGTATTTTTCTGAAGTCACTTGAAGATCTTAAAAAGATCTGTAGTGCATATAAACAAATTTAGGAACATAAGTAGTTAACAATTTCATTATATAAATATTCCATCCACAATCTACCAGAAACAAAGAGTAGAAATATAAGACATAGAAATACATGATATATCTTATTATTTGGAATTAGTACATATAACCTATTTATCTAACTATTCAAACTTCAAAACACTCTGATGTACTGTTTCAGTGGTGCAGAACATTACGAATTCAAGATGTATCAGCTTATCAGCCTTTTTAAAAAAATGATGCAAGTTTTCTCCAAATCTTATTAAAGATGATCAGTTTTATTAGCACTTTTTAAAATATACCACTTGCAGGGGCACCTGGGTGATTCAGTTGTTTAAGGGTCCAACTCTTGATTTCTGCTCAGGTCATGATCTCACTGTTGTGGAATTAAGCCCCTCATCAGGCTCTGTGCTGAGTGTGAAACCTGCTTAGGATTCTCATTCTTTCTCCCCCTCTCCCTCTACCCTTCTCCCTCGCTCTCACACTCACTCTCTCTCTAAAATCAATCAATTAATCACTTGCCCTCAATCAACTTGCCCCAATTAATCTTAACTTAGTCTTCTTAGTCCAAATAATTGGGCTAGAAAAAATGAGCAATATTCACTGGGGGGGGAAAATGAGCTCCTTCAACAGAATATGCTCTCATAAAAACCAGAGAGAGAACAAAAACAAAAGACACTGGGGCTCCTGGGTGACTCAGTTGGTTAATCATCCAACTCTTGATTTCCGCTCAGGTCATGGTTGCACAGTTCATGGAATCGAGCTCCATGTCGGGCTCTGCACTGACAATGCAAAGCCTGCTTAGGATCCTCTCTCTCTCTCTCTCTCTCTTTGCCTCTCTGTCTCTCTCCTTCTCAAAATAAATAAATACACTTAAAAAAATGAAACAGATTTTCATTAAAAAAAAGAAAAAAGAGTTCAATGTGTTTTTTCTTTCACAAAACAGAGCCAATTTTTCAACTTCGGCTAATCTGAATTTTCTTTCTTTTTTTTTTTTTTTTTTTTTTTGAGGAGGAAGGTATATGTGTTTCCTCTGACTACACGTCAGGATATTTATCTTTATATTTGTATACTTACACTAATATATATTTTGTATGACATGGCATAAATATTTATATATGCTAGGTCATATACAAATTTAAACATGCTTTTATATATGCTATCTCATATATTATTAAACACATGCCTTTGTTGTTGCATTTTTTAATCAGTATTCTTTTCATATCTATCCAACATCTGACAAAAAATGCTTGCTCAGAATATAAGCTGACAGATTTCATAAATGCTATACATGGCTTGCTTGGTTTGGGGATAGAATTTCTGTTATGACAACATTCTGAGATAAGGAAATGCTTTTTGAAACAAATAAACAAAAATCCCCCAAAGTATTCACAATAGGTTTTCCTTTAAAAATGGTGGAATTTGGGGCGCCTGGGTGGCGCAGTCGGTTAAGCGTCCAACTTCAGCCAGGTCACGATCTCGCGGTCCGTGAGTTCGAGCCCCGCGTCGGGCTCTGGGCTGATGGCTCAGAGCCTGGAGCCTGTTTCCGATTCTGTGTCTCCCTCTCTCTCTGCCCCTCCCCCGTTCATGCTCTGTCTCTCTCTGTCCCAAAAATAAATAAACGTTGAAAAAAAATTTTTTTTAAATGGTGGAATTTATTACTATCTCAGTACAATCATATCTGTTACTTCTAAACAAACTATCCTTTATTTGTAAAATTTACTTTGTTTTAGTTTTTCTAATAATTCTGTACACAGTAATTATATGCATTATTTAAAATTAGCTAAATACTGAATTGCTTTTCATAATCATTGAATTGGAATTTATTGCTTGCTTCTGCTTTCATTCATTGGAATCACTTATACTTCTAATTAGATGTGATAATTATTTTATGTAATGTGGCCAGTCAGAAGTAAACCAAATTAATAAATAAACCAGAGGGGCGCCTGGGTGGCTAGGTGGGTTGAATGTCCGACTTCAGTTCAGGTCATGATCTCACGGTTCATGAGTTGGAGTCCCGCTCCAGGCTCTTGCTGACAGCTCAGAGACTGGAGCCTGCTTTGGATTCTGTGGCTCCCTCTCTCTCCGTCCATCCCCTGCTCATGCTTTGTCTCTGTCTCTCTCAAAAATAAACATTAACAAAAAAAATTTAAAAAAACAGAAATTACATTACTTTAAGATAAAAAGGCTTTAAGTCCAAGGCCAATTTTAGGTGGAAAGTTTCTAACGTTCTAAGGATTTTGTGCGGTGCATTTAATCTGTCCTAAAGGAACCAGTCTGGGACTGAAATCAGATGACCCGGATCCCCAGAATAGTTCTGCTACTTACTTGTTTTGTACTCTTGACAATTGCCTCATCTTTGTGTGATAATATCTATCTCACACAGTTGCTGTAACGATTGAATGAAATTCTTATGTGAGTAGTCTATGTCACCGTGCAGTTTCAAAACTTAACTAAGAAGTTCTCAGGCTCCGGCTGGAGGCACATAACAGGAAGTTTCTGCCCAATGGGAGAAATTACATGCCGCTTGCACCCCAATCAGAGAGGTGTGCTTCCTCACAAAGGGATCAGAATAAAGCCCTGTTCCATTGCTGAATTAGTTGTAGAATGTGGCCCAACACAATGGGATAGAATGTTCACCATGCAGAGACCTGAATGCTTAGGTTAGGAAAAGGTCTGAAGCTTGACCCATGGAGGTAAGGGGCTCAAGGATTTGGTGGAACTCATTTTGAAGACTAATCTTAAAAATACAGTTGATAGGGGCGCCTGGGTGGCGCAGTCGGTTAAGCGTCCGACTTCAGCCAGGTCACGATCTCGCGGTCCGGGAGTTCGAGCCCCGCGTCGGGCTCTGGGCTGATGGCTCAGAGCCTGGAGCCTGTTTCCGATTCTGTGTCTCCCTCTCTCTCTGCCCCTCCCCCGTTCATGCTCTGTCTCTCTCTGTCCCAAAAATAAATAAACGTTGAAAAAAAAAAATTTAAAAAAAAAAAATAAAAATAAAAAAAAAAATACAGTTGATAAAATTTTTAAGTAAAGACCAAAGATAAAGGGTAAGTCAAAGTAACCATCTCAGGTTAGAACAAGAACATGATGAGTGAAGAGGAGGTCAGAAGAACTGGAAAAAGGGAAACTCAGACCAAAATGAAGATTACTAGTTTAACGACAATGAGCTAAAGAGATTTTCTAGTTCGTTAGTGAAGAGGAACTAGATTTTTTTTTTTTTTACCATATCCCTATTTCATGTGGTTTGTTTTATATAATTATGTTAACTATATAATAAAATTTTATCAGAGAAAAATTATATAATAAAATGTATAATTCTTACTCCTTTGGGTATTATTATGAATAGATATCTGACAATTAGTTTCAAGACTCAGCCCAGCGTGGGCAATGCCAGCTAAGTATCACCTGGTACAAAGTATTGTTTTAAGGAGACACTTTTCCTATGTAGATGTGTTCCATGATTCTAGCACTTGATTAATGGAAACTGTCATATGTATGTACGTGTGTGTGTGTGTGTGTGTGTGTGTGTATCTTATCTTATATATCTTATCATATATATATATATATATATCTTATATATCTTATCTACCTATACACAGAGACCATGAAATTACAACAGAAGTAAATAGCCCCTGCCCTTGGTCGAAAGTCACAACCTATTTACCAGCATTGGTTTCATTAACTGATCAACATTGACCTTTTCAGAGACTGCATTCTGAATCCCTGGGACCACACTATCTACCTATTCTTCCTATCTTCATAAGTGACATGGACCTAACACTGCTTTCCAGCCTGGATCCCCACTCACACTCACATGGTTGTCTGTATCACGTTGTAGGTACCTCATGGTTTCCTAGACTTCTGATTCTGGTTACCTCCAGTCTGTCATATCTTTTTTTTGTTTGTTTCCTATGCCTTGATGTGTCATTATTTTTCATCCCCATTATTAACCATGGCTAAAAGCAACATGAGCATTTACAGACAGCATCTGCTCGGGATCAGTGTGCTTGAATGTAGGCTGAAGTGTACATTTCAAGGGCAAGCTTGAGATCTTCCATGTGTTCCATTCATTAGATTCCCTCCTTGACTGTCACATTGTCCAAATGGTTAAATGATGATGCTGGTGGAGCTGCATGGTTTTCTCAGCAAATTGTTTACTTCTGTGCACATGATCACCCTTGGACTAAAGCAAAAGCACCTCATTCTCATGTCTTGCCACTTCCAAAGATCCAAGTTAGGAATAGAGCTTCCTTATCTATGCTTTTAAAAGGGGGCAGACATGGTTTGCTTTGATCAACTTAGATAACTAGAATCTGGGCCTTGGTAGGTATTCATCAATCCGTAAAATCTGAGTGCCGCTAGCACAACATTCAACAAACAACACTGGATTATGCCAGTGATATTTACTAGTGACATCCAATTGTGGCATTTGTAGAGTGGCGGTCCTAGTCTGAAAGCACACACAATGACCTCCCCAGTGTTTGTTTTCACAGGTTGTTAGAAGTCACCAACATCTGTGTGGCCTGAGGTGCCCCAGATCCTAGTTTAGTAGGCTCTAAGTGTCTTGCAATTCAATTACTGATGCCTTCAAAAAACAAGACAAATGCCTTTTCTCCTAAGAGAGAGAAAGAACTTCTTAGGGAATTCAACACTTACAGTGTTTTTGACACCTGCTAGTGTCCTTGGGTTTTCCTGAAATGCAATCTTTTAATCTATATATAATAAAACACATCAACAGACAGACTATCTTGGTACAGTGGCCAAAGGACTTAAGGTAGAAGCTTCTAATAAACTGACTTCAAGAAACACCACAGGTAGTAACTCCGCAAAATGAGGCTCTGCACCTTTCAGAGTATAGCTGATGCACCACAACATCATCATACAGACATTCGAGCTGCATCTACTATGGCTGGCTTTCTCTTGCACACCACTCTGCAAGAAGTGAGGAAGAGACGACAATCCGTGATACCTGAAATGATTTTACTCATACTGAAACTCACCCCTTCCATTGGGTCCCCAGTAACCTCCTGTGCTTATCTACACTTATTATACTCTGGAATGTTTTCTCTCATCTCCACTGAACTGTGAGCACCAGAGGGGAAGATCTCTATCTTGATCAACTTTACATCCCCAATAGAACAGTGCCTGCACGTAATAAATAGTAATATTTATTGACTGAATTAATGAGTCAATCAATCAGTAGTATAGGCTGAATATATATGAACTGAATAAATGAGTGAATACATGGATATTAAGTTTTAGTAATTCTGACTAAGTACAAAGATGACTTAAACACAACACAACCCAAAATCTAGGAACAAGATCAGAAAGTGTCATCCTCACAGATAGAAGTTAGCAAGAATCCACACACCATGTATGAATTTAGCTAATCCTGGAAGCATTTCTAGAAGTAATGGCTGGCAGTATGATTTTGAGTGAGTCTCTCCATTAAATCATGGCATTCTTTTTTTACACAGCACACAACACTCAAATTTAAATAACTTATAAATTTGGGACTTTGGAAAAAGCTCTATCAGAGATTTATCAGGGCCCTGGAGTAGGTAAAAGCAGCCTGTGTAAATGGGTAGGTAAGAGCTGCTCTATGGCAAACTGCTCGTGACCTGGTTAATTTCATATCACTAACTGGATATTTATCGTGGGTCTGCTAAATTACGTTGACCCAACCATGTACCCCTGCCAGGCAGAAAATAAAAAACGTGTAGGCAACTGCCTACTGCATCCTTACTTTGTTTCCAGGCCTTTAAGCTGAGTCCTGTTCTGTTCCATTTCTGTCTAGCTTCCAGCTTGCCACCCTTGTTTTCACTTTCTAGTCTGGTTTTCACCCAATCTCAGCTTTGATCACTGGCGTATTCAAAGGACTTGGCTTGAGCCTACGCTGCCTCTTCCTGTTTTCAGCTACTTCAGGTAAATTTCTCCTGACCATCTTAGTTCTCGCTCTAAGAATTCAACCTCTGGCACCGGCTCTCCTGGCTAACCTCCTGTCTGGATCTGTCCTATCTCTGACCAAAGAGAATCAGACTTCAGAGAAGCACATTTACTACTATGGCAGCATGGAAAGTCAAGTGGCTATATTCCAGTTACTGTGCTTGGGAAATCTGGCACTCAGCAAAAAAGCCATAATCCACAGGAAAGTACTAAGGCAAAACTTTGTAGCTTTCAAAGGCTCTGTTTTTTGTCTCCCCTTCCTAAGCTTTCTCTCCTCCAACCCACCCCCCAAAAAATCCTGAGGGAATCTAGAGGAACTGCCTAAATTTGTAATTTACATTAAAATATTCCTGACAATGAGCCAGAAGTCTCAGGAGAAACAGAAAGGGTAGTTGGATATCTTGTCTGATGGGGAGTTCTGCTCATGCAACCTGGTAGCACTATAGGGTTTCTTGACTACTGTCTGGTATTTGTTTGATAGCCAGGTTCCAATAGATAGGATTGATTCTGCCTTATACTGCTTTTGACAAGGAGGAAGAGAGGACATAGCAGTTGGCTGATGTGCAGCTGAATTCTGGCTTCTCAACCAGGAGCTGTCATGGAATGGGCTCTAACTAGGGGCCCAGATTAAAGGTCTCAAAACAAGTTGAAAAGATGACCTTAGTGAGCTTGGCAGCTTTCTAAGTCACCTGACTTCCAGTCAGGTCTGAGGATTACTGGCTTCCTGACCATATCTTCTTGTCAAAACATCTGGCCTTCAGATTCCAGAGAAGCCAGGGAAGTGGGGATGTATACCTCACACTGACTTTGGCGGGGTGGATGCACCTCCAGAGAGAAGGTACGCCTCCACCTCGCTCTGTGCTGGAGTGCTCAGCCTGGGCCACACCATTATCTACCACCAGGAAATACAAATATGGCTCATGGTAACAAGGGAACGGAAGAAGTTAACTCTACTTCCCCTGCCATGCTGAGCTAAAGAATGTTCTCACCAGAAGCAGAACTGAGAGTAGTCAATGCCTATCTATCAACCAATCTCACGGTTAATTCCAATTCATCAGGCTATCTGAAGAACTGGTCTTAATCAAATAATGGCTTTCAGTAAGAAATCTGATCATTTCTGTCCCAGCAGTAGCCTTCCCCAATCTGTCCTGATCTGTTATTATGGGAACAGGTGTGTTTAATTCTAGTCTTTCACAAAAGATGACCTGGGCAACAGACCTTGTACTTCTTTTTTTTTTTTTTTAAGTTTATTTATTTTGAGAGAGCGAGAGAGAGTGAGCACAAGTAGGGGAGGGGCACAGAGAGAGGGGGGGAGAGAGAGAGAATCCCAAGCAGGCTCCACACTGCACTGTCAGTGATGACCCCATTGCGGGGCTCAAACTCACAAACTGCGAGGTCATGACCCGAGCCAAAGTCAGATGCTTAACTGACTGAACCACCCAGGCGCCCCAACCTTGTACTTATTTTTAGAGGGAAATTCAAATTGGTCATGGCCAATTACCTAGCATGTGATGAAGGTCACTGTCAAAGCTTATAGGCCCACACTGAAGGGAGCCTGGTACCTCACTATGCAATCCACCCATTCCAGCTGGTAACAATTCTAGAAGTTCGGAATGCTCAGCACTTGCAAACAGTGACAGAGGCTTCTTTTCATAAAACTCTGAACTCCAATTACTTACTTATGTATTAGGCAGCCAGAATCATTGGACTGATACTTTGTCCTGTCGGTTTGATTAGTAGGGGTAACTGAGACTAAGTCATTCTGAGACATCCTCTATTCTAAAAACTTACATTTCAGTGCTGCTGAAAGTGAGTGACAAATCAAATGTAAACAACAGACAGGGGCTTCTACTTAGCATTCTGTTTTCAGACACATTCAAAGTGACTCACTGAGGGCATCAGTGGAAGGGTAGCTAATTTACCACAAAATGGAAGGTTCC
This sequence comes from Lynx canadensis, assembly GCF_007474595.2. Lineage (NCBI taxonomy): Eukaryota > Metazoa > Chordata > Mammalia > Carnivora > Felidae > Lynx > Lynx canadensis. Next base: position 211,573,883 of record NC_044303.2, read on the forward strand.
TACTCCTGGCTCCATTCTCTGCTCTGGCAAGTCACCATGGCCCTTCCGAGGTTTTAAACATGGCACACTGGGAATTACAGTAGCTGTGTGTCTAGCCCAATGTTTTTAAAGCACAATTGCCTGGAGCTAAAATACATGGAGACTCTAAGGCTTGCATTTCACCTGACCTCAAATGCCCTTAAGACAGTATCACACTGGACTTTATATCAGAGAGATCCACTATACCAGGAACATAAAACAATTCTGGTGGTGGTAGCTGTCCTTATAAAAACAGTAAAGTTCATTCCTTAGTTTCTCAAACCATGTTCTGTTCATCAGGGAGGTGGTGGTCTCCCTCAAGATCACTTCTGTACTAATTTCTACGGTCTTGCTGCTCAAGTAACTTTTCCAGAAGCTTATACATTTGAATTCACCTATCTGCTGCCATTGCCCAGCTAGGGACAGTCTGACAGACTGGTTGGAATTTCTCTAATATCACAAAGTGTATAGACACTATGACTTGGCCCACATATCTAGCCATTGAAAAACTCACATAGAAGTTTTCCACACAGAGTGCCCTCTCCCATAGTAATGACTACTGTGTTCTATTTTCTTTGTTTCACTGCTTAGGTTGATGGCTTAAAGAGGTATACGCTACCTAAAAAAAGCTTAGAGGTGACTGCCCAATTTATGAAAGACTACTGTTAGTTCAGTGTGCCCAAAGAATATGACTGACAGGTCCTGGGCACTGGGTAGGAGAGGTGGGGTGGGAGGGTCTTCCAGGTGAGAGGGTTTCTGGTTCTCAGCCCAACACTTCTGCCCTACAGCAAAATTCAGACCTTCTTGGATCCATTTAAGTTTCTTGAGATTAACAACCCCATGTGTTCTTGTTATATCTAGCTAACAAGATATAGTTTTAGAGTTCAGATCTTCAAAGCCTGCTCTAAAATACTAGGTGGGCAGTGTGAGTAACTAATTGAAGATAAGCTGGACTTGACGCATAGAAGTTGTCTCCTGTCGTTGTCAAAGTAGGTAGAGAATGAACCAGAAAATCAGAGGTAGGAAGCCAAGGGAGACCTGACCACCTTTTGTCTTGCCTGATCCCAGATGAGAGGGAGCCTGGAAGAGGACTGGCTTCTCCCTAATCTACACAATCATGAACAAATGAAAATGGGTGGTGGACATTCACTTTACTTTTATTCATGTCAGCCATTCAAAACTCTTCTCCCTTGGCTATATCCTTCTCACCTCTCATTCTATCTGGGTATCAATCATTTGGCTTTGTAAATGATTTCGCAGTTCTAGTCTAATGCCTTGAACTTGATACCTTAATTCAACCACTCCTACCATGGTTCTCTAATGAACTGAGGTTGTCACCAATTCTAGTAATTTGAAGTGAAATACCCTTCCCATGACCCAAGGTCTCCATCCATTCCCTCTCACCCCACAGACAGAAGTCCCAAACCTCTGCCAAACCTACTCCAGCCTCTGAAATCCTTGACCGCAGAAGTTAGAAGACAGCCTTGTTTTTTGGCAACTACAGGCCTCGGGCAACGATGGATCCTTTTTGAAAACCAATACATTGACATTCTACTTTGTAAGCATCACTATGCCTGACTACAGGAATCACTGTTCTAGGGCACATTGGTGACTTCACCAAGACAGAGCCACACAATGAGGTCTAATCTGAAAAAAAATCCAGCCGGGTAGCCTTACTATTACAGGAGAGATTTAGGGGGTTAGAGGCAAAACTTGAAGCAAATGGGGAGAAGAAACTGGAGCTATGAAATGTATGACATAGAACCTAAACTAGAATGATAGAATATTCCTTTCAGTACCAAACTTCTTTCCTATCTCCTGTTTGGATGTTGATCATAATTCTTGTCACTTATCCTGGGAAGTATTTGTATTTTAACAGATATGTCTGAAGTCTTAATCCAAAAGAGTGATAATGTGGGGCATCGGGTAAAATGGCAGGCAGAATTTTTAAAGTAGAATGCCTAACAGAACATCTCAACTGAGACCATGAAAGTAACGGCTTACTATACCTACTTACACGGAAGCTACATTCCTGCATATCTGGAAACAAAATATAAACATATTTTCATAGTCAAAAGACAAAGTATTAAGACTTCTTTCTCAGCAGGGGACAAAAAGCAATAAAACAACTAATTTCATTTGACATTAGGGTTCCTATACTTGACTGGTAAGTCTGCACTTTGAGAAATTTTATAAGTGTCCTGAGTAAACATGTATGTTATGGACTAAATTGTGCCCTTCCACCCACTGTGATGGGTATTTGGAGGTGAGGCTTTGGGGAGGTAATTAGGTTTAGAAAAATTTATGAGGGTGGGGCCCCCATGATGGGATTAGTGTCCTGTTAAGAGGAAGAAGACAGACCAGAGTTCTCCCTCTCTGTTCATGTTAAGGACATAGCAAGGTGGCCATCAGTTAGTCAAGAAGACAGTCCTTACCAAGGAACTGAATCAGCTGGCACCCTGAACTTGAACTTGGCAGAACTGTGAGAAATGAATTGCTGTTGTTTAATCCACCCAGTCTACAGTATTTTCTTATGGCAGCCTGAGCTAATACAACATATATCTTTTAAATAAATAAAGATAATAATATTATTATTATTTGATCTGGGGCACCTGAGTGGCTCAGTCGGCTGAGCATCAGACTCTTGATTTCAGCTCAGGTCATGATCCCAAGGTTCATGGAATTGAGCCCTGTGTCGAGTTCTGTGCTGACAGCACAGAGCCTCCTTGGGATTCTCTCCTCTCCTCTGCCCCTCCCCTGCACACATTCTCTCTCCCTCTCTCTCAATAAATAAATAAACTTAAAAAAATAATGATCTATTCACATTCATCTAAAATTTATCAGTGTACGTGCATCAGTTACCCAGTGATGTTACTTGAGTGATACAGGCTTCAACTTAACATTCTGTCCATAGGGGATCTATTAAATAATGTATTGCGAAGACTGGGTCATTCACTGGGAAGAGAGGGAACAAGGCAAGAGCTAAGGTAGAGACCCTGCTGTCAGAAGTTGAGTCTAGAAAGGCACTGGATCAATCCCAAAGCCTGGAGTTAAAGAGTAAGAACAAGATAGTGTCTGGAGTCTTTGGGTCAAACAAATCAGATAAGACTTATGTAGGAAGACAGACAACCCTGTGGCCATTCATATTCTCCAAGGGAAAAGACCTGGTAACAACAAATACCACTGCATAAACAAATTGGGGGATGGGTATGTACACATCTGCTGTAGTGACATGGCTAGTGTTAAACCATAACGTGTATAAATGCATCTTTAAAGTCTAGTTAGCAGAAAATCATAAGCCCAAAGTGCTGTTGATAAAAATGTGCATTACAACACACTATAGGGTTAACCCAACAGCCACAGAAACCTCAACTGATCATGAATTTAAACAGTTCTCATTACAAACACAAATAGCAGCAATTAAAAAGCATGACCAACTTAAAACAACATTGATGATGTGGTGGACACAAAACGTCCTTCCTCCAAATTGAGAATTCCGACTACAACTTGTTTGTGGGCACACACACCAGATCTCTGCAAATTGCCAAGTGCTTTGTGGCAGAGACTTGGAAAAATCTGTCTTCAGGAAACCATGGCCAAACTCCAGTTTATGAATGCCAAATTTCAATCACTCCTAAATTCATTCAGTAGGTATCTGCTAATAAACAGCTTATGTAAAAATCAAACGCTCTGGGATTCTGAGTAATTTGCCAGTAAGAACCACGAAAAGGACCTGTATTGGGGGAAGGCTGGGCTTTACCGGGAGGAGACCGCTGCATAATTGAGAACCACTAGCTGCTGGGTGGGGGCTGTGCTGGAGCAGCTCTTGGTCTAGGGCACTTGGGTCCGGGCTTAGCCTGCTGCCCATGGTCCACTGGGTTTTCAGGGCTCCTCCCCACTCCCTACTGAACAGCTCATGGTCATCCTGCAACAGTGGATGTCCTGGCTGCTCCCTGACACTGTTCCTGCTTCCTTCTTCAGAGAGAGAAACGATATCCCTGGCCACACCATTCCTGGACTAGCCCTCTCTCACGTATACCTGCTCTACTAATAGAGTGGGATGACTTAAGAAATAATGTTAAACAGTAAGGATCGAATTTTTTGTATCTCTATATGATGTGTTCATGAGCAAAAATTTGTTTTTATGCCTACTTCTAGGTGTAGTATTTAACAGTTTTAAGCATTAGGGCTTATGCTAATAGAGCTTTAAAAGCGTGGGCTCGAAGCCTGGATGTATCAGTTCTTTCAGGATGCCGGGTCTGTGTATCAACAGAGTATGCTAAGAATGTAACCTTTTTGAAAGTTAATTTCTAAGTTATGTATTTACTTGAAGGCTTAAAAGTCCTGAGTAAATTTAGTGATGATGAGTGTGACAACAGTTTCCTTTAGATGAGCTGCCAGTTGCTGTCCCTCTGTCTCTTGTGAAAGGCTATTTAAGCCAGATAATGCAGTTTCCAAGTTGAAGAATCTATTTTTCACTTGTATGGAGGAACATTTCACAAGTTTCTGAAGAGACAAAAGCTCTAATAATGGGGAATGATAATAGGCTAGTTTCCAGTATATCCTAGCACCTTTGTATGATCTATTTTCCATCACATAGTGAAAAGGAACAGAGCACATAAATATATATCAGAACTCCAAGGATAATTGTCATTTCTAGGAAAACAGCAAAGGCCACAAACAAAATAAACTGCATTGCTAGATGTTCACATACTCCTAACACAAGTGTACAATTTCCTGCAAAAGAAACATGCTAGCTGCTTCAGGATGTGGGTAAGACAAGCATGTTCCTGTGGTAATGATTTCCCAAACAAGAAAAAAGTCAGAAAGGCAAATCTTTGCTAAGCTGCAGACTACCAGGTCTCCTGATTTATGAAAGCAGTAAGAATAGAGTAGATAACGCTGTTTAAGAAACAACTCAGAAAACAAATATTCTATAAGTCAGCAAAATTGTCAAAAAAATGACTTTTACTTTACAACAGAAAAAATACCTTCACATATTTTAATATTGTCAAAGCACTCATCGTGTAGCATTATACTTTAGGTTGACACACTAACTCTACTATATTCTACAACCCTACAAAATAAATATGCATGGGTATCCTATAAGGTTCAGTCAATTTTTAAATAAAAACTGTTTTAGTGATACAAATATAGATTCACCCAATTAAAATATGATGTACACTTAATTTCTCCTAACCTCTTTCCTTATCATTTTATCATAAATTTATCTTGTTTCGATATTTTTTCTTTTACATATTAGTGCTATTTTACACTTTGCTCTTTTCATTGTCATTCATTCATTTTATTCATTCATCCTTTCAAAAAACATTTATTGAGTATTTGCTGAATATCAGCAAATGATTAGGTCAAATTATTCTTCTTTCTCGTTTCTTAACGAGTAAGTCGCACTTACTACCATTCTAAAACTTATTCAATAACATAATAATGGGCTTATTTCTCATTCCATTGATGCCAATCTACCCAGAACTTCCATCTGATAGCTATCAATTTCACATCTTTACCTCTAAAGGTGAGATGAAATGCAGTGGAGAGAGCAGGGCGGTAGGGAAAGAAATTAATATGCATTGTTTGCGTCCAATGTGCAGTGCACTTGACTAAGTATTTAATACATATTATCTTAAATAAGTTTCACAACAACTAAATAAAGTAGGTATATTATTATCCCCATTTCATAAATTGGGAAACTGAGTCTCTCACCACCAAAGGGACAGGCTGCCCGAGGTCTCACCTTGGTCTGTCTGACACCAAAGGCTTTTCGGCAGCTCTTCTAAGAAGGAAAACTGGCACTCAATACTTTTTTAAATCTTTGAATAAAATTTTGTTTGAATCTATGCGTTCATAAAACTCAGACTATCTCCTCTTCCATATGCCTCTAAAAACCACATACTGTTTAAATAAATTCCTAAAGAAATACCTTTATGCCAGGGTTTTTGTAGCAAAGGTAAACAGTTCATACAAAGAAAATGCTAATGAATAAATTAAAATATTTAAAAAATTCTGAAATCTATCAGCCCTGACAATATATTATGTTTTATTATTTTCCAGACCAGTCTTCTACTATTACCGGGAGTAACAGATGATAGATGACGAATAGGTCAGAGATTTAAAACTTAGTACATAAACACAAATTAAACCAAGGGAAAATGCAAACATAAAATGCCCATTTTTATTAACAGAGATGAAATGACATAATATCACAGAAGCAATGTTAAAGAAACATCGTGTATTATGTTGTATTGTAATTATTCCATATTAGTAAGTACCTTATATTCTTCGTAATCATTGCTATCTAGCAAGTCACTTTTCTCCAGTTCTGTAAGTTGTTCTGCAGAGGGCTTAGCTGGTAGATGCTTAATAGAGGCTTGCTGATATATGGGCTTTCCATTAAAAAACAGTTCCTTCCAATCATGCATCACCTTGTATGGAATCAAACTATAGCAGAAAAGATTTTTAAAAAGGTAGAGATGAATCAATGGTCAATATATAGTCAATCAATAGTCAAATATACACCTTAAAGCTTAGTCTCTCTATTATCATATTCATTCCCCAGGATCTGCTATTTGATGCTAGGGATTCCATTTACTATTACTGGATATGGCTAATGGCTAGTAGAAAGAACATCTGGAACTCAGCAGGTTTGCATGAATGAACATTACTTAAAGCCACTGGTCCTTCCAACTCATATTGACTGTGCACTAACAGAACATTATATCTTAAAATGGTGAGCACTGTCACAAAACTTAGGTTCTTTACTTCCTAGCTATGATTTTAAATGGCTGTGCAACCTCAGAAAATCATTTAAATGCTCTAATATATAAGTGTCCTCCTGTGCAAAAATGAGCAGACTGAGTATTTTCCAAAGCCCCTTTAAGATGTCAGTCGGTTTACATATTTGCAAGTAATTTATAATAGAAAGATCGAATGCATGGTGGTTTTTATTATTGTTACATATTTGATAACCTTTAAAATTATTTTTCAGTAACTATTTCTATTTAAATATGATGAATGACTAAGATGTAATCAGGGAAATGGGAAAACAGTTTCAAGAAGAACAAAATGCAAAGAAAGGAAAGGGTCTAACATTCATATGCATTTCTCTAAAACTGGTTGGACTGGAGTTTGAAATTACAACAAAAAAGTTAGTATTTCATTAATTTCATTCTGATACATACTACATGGATGAAACTGGAGGACATTATGTTAAATGAAATAAGCCAGACACTAAAATAACAAATAATGTATGGTTTCACTTCTATAAGATACCCAATTTAGACAAATGCCCTGAGACCAAATGTAGCACAGAGGTTACCAGGGGCTGGAGAGTTATTTAATGGGTACAGTGCTTCAGTTTGGAATGATAGAAAAGTTCTGGAGATGGATGGTCATGATGGTTGCACAGCAGTGTGAATGCACTTATGTCACTGAAGTGTACATCTAAAATGATTAAAAGAGTCAGTTTTATGTTATGTATGTTTTGCCACAATAAAATGTTGTACTTTAATTAAATGTACAACTTCAAATATAATCACATTATGTTTTCCATTAATAAAACATTTACAGTCGCTAAGGGTTACTTTGTCAAAATATGGAAGTTTAGAAATTAATAAGCTCAGGTATAGAAATACTGTAACATCAGAATTATTGAAATGGCATTATTGACTTCTATGGTAAAGTAAGTAATTAACAACTTATATACTGTCCAAAAGTTAACCTTACAGTTACTGAATTAATATCCTATTATCTGAATATCAATAATTTTAAGGAACAGTCTAAAAAGTTATTTCGAGTAGGCTGATACCAAAAATATACCTGTGCTTTAGAAAAAAATATATACTGATGACATCTTGTTTAATGAAGTAACATGAGTTTATCTTGACTGATAGTAGTGTAGATAATAAAATATTAATATATATGCGTAATTGTTGTGTTTAGTTGGAACTAAAAGACACATATCTTACACCATACACAAAAAAACTAACTCAAAATAGATTAAAGACTTGAGTGCAAGACCTGAAACCATAGAACTTCTAAAAGAAAACATAGGCAGTAAGCCCTTTGACGTTGGTCTCAGATTTGATACCAAAAGCAAAGGCAACAAAAGCAAAAATAAACAGTTGGGACTACATCCAACTTAAAAGATTCTGCAAGGCAAAAGAAACAATCAACAAAATGAAAAGGCAACCTACTGAATGGGAGAAAATATTTGCAAATCACATATCTGATAAGGGTTAATATCCAAAATATATAAAGAACTCCTACAACTCAATAGCAAAAAAGTGAACAATCCAATTAAAAAATGGGCACAGGATCTGAATGGACATTTTCCCAAAGCAGACATACAGATGGCCAACAAGTACATGAACAGATGCTCAATCATCAGGGAAATGCAAATCAGGGAAATGCAATCATCAGGGAAATGCAAATCAAAACCACAATGTAATATCACCTCACACTTGTCAGAATGGCTGGGATCAAAAAGATAAATAAAAAACGAGGATGTGGAGAAGAGGGAACCCTCTTGTGCACTGTTGGTGGGAATGCAAACTGGTGCAGCCACTATAGAAAACAGTGGGTTCTCAAGAAGATCTTAGTTTGGGTAATTTGAGAGGTGTACATATTTAACTGGGTTGCCTTATCCTTGTCCTTGCGGAATTACTTTCACTGAGATACACTGTGATATCATTCTCCTGTAACTTTCAGCAAAGAATATCATAAGAAATAGGTCTATGAGGCCAGATGATACATTTGTTTAAAAGATCTTGCTGAGAACATTCTCCTCTAGATATACTACACTATTCAGTGTACCTTAGATGAGTGTGCCACGTGAGAGAGCTATTGTTCTAAATTTAGTGCCAAGGAAAGTTTTGTATTTTGTAATGAACTAGAATGGGAAATGGAAAACACATGGCAGATTGTATTTCCCTTTTTCCTTTGGCTACCAGGAAGCTCAGATAAAATTTGCAGCTCAGTTGCAGCCACTGGCAAATCTGCTGCCAATATAATTGTGTTCTAATTTATCTTTTGTTCTTAACTTTCTACTTTAATTTGGATTTTCCTTTGTTCTTATTTGGCATATTTTTAATATGTTTTGTATTATTGAATATTTCCTTATAAATACATTAATTCCTTTTAGAAACAAGGTACAATGAAAATAAATAGATTTAATGACTAGTAATTTTTAAATAATTCCAGTATTTCAGAAAGTTCCAAGTGTGTCAAATAAATTATTATAGTTGTCTTTGTAAATTACTGTAAATTTAGACACAAAGTTTAAATGTTAAAAGACATATAAATGCACCTTAAATAAGGCTATTGAGTGGGTGAATTGAGTCAGTAATCCAGGTATCCTGGACCCCACTTCTTAGTACTTTTTTCACGGAAAAAATTTGTCTTTTCTTATCAACTGGGTGTCTACATACACAATCACCATTTTCTGTGATGTCTGTACTGTAATGATTGTAAAAAGTAACACTTACTTATCTGTCAACATTCGGTAGTCTGCCACTTTAGTGGACAAATCAAGTATTTGATCCAAAATATCTGCACATATTGTATAATGCTTTTTGTAACGAGCTTGAGCTCTTTCCACAGCAATCTGTTCATGAATTTCCTTCTCTCTGAGGGCTTGCTCCTCAAAATCAATCTTGGCTTGTTTTGCCAAAGCCTAAGAAGACAGAGACATGTTTGAGTCAATGTAGTTATGCGATGATTCAAACGAAAATAATGTTATAATTTCAATGGGCAAAAAAAAATCTCTAAATAGAATGAAACCTCCTTTTACATCAAGAAGAACTTAATCATGAAGGAGAACTTTTTTTCCTTATTAAGTTCTGAGTATGCTGGCAATGACAATATTGGAAATATTCCACTTTTAGCTTATCTTATCAGCAAAACATATTACAGAGAAAAGTGGTCCAACTGTGGAAAGCCCAACATAGATTAACAATAAATTGGATCTTCAGTGTGTAAAAAGAAGCCTTGAGTTCATGGCTTGCAAATCGTCAGAGCCAGGGATCACAGAGAAACGGGCAAGCCTATGCCACCCTAGCATCGTAGCCCCTTCGAACCCATCTTAGGAGCCTTAACTGGGCACATCTGCTCCATTCAGCCAATGTCCTCTGTCTAGGAGTGAGAGAGTTCTAGGACACTGATTTATACTTAGAAAATGTTTTGGAAATTCCCTGATATTACTGGCTTGAGCCTATCACACACGCGCCAACAAATGTTAAATGCGTTTAGACAACCAAAAAACCCTTCTGCTGTTACAGCCTTTATAAATCAGTAAAATTCACTCAGAGAACATTTATTTCTGCAGAAAGTAATGAAATACTTAGAGTTTATCATGACCCTCTGCTTGGTTTGCACTATTATATTGTTCAGAGAAACACTTTCTTCACATCAAGTACAAAGGTCAAACTCAGCATGACTAAATGTTGCTTTCAAATAGCTAAACCAGCTCCTTGAGAAATTCTATCCTGTGCTAACATGCTCCAGAAACAATACTTGCCTCCTGTAACTTAACCCGCTGAGTGTAAAATGAAGGTGAACTTGGGCCTTGGAGGAGCTGCCATCAAAGTCAAGCTCCAGCTTGTGTACAGAAGGCAAGTCCTAGGCTCCCACTCAGAGCGCCCCCTCAGCCTCCATGTCCTATAAGTGGGGGTATTAATAAGACTAGGCATGCACAGAAAAACTCACCAAACCATCCTGTCAGGGAAAATATTTCCTATGATACTACTCACACATGACTCAAATGCCTGACAATGCATTGCTTTCGTCCACTGAACCAAATGGAAGTTTCCTTTGCTTTTGTCGTTGTTTTATTTTGTTTGTTTTTATGGGGAAAGGGGTTGGACTGGGTGACCTCTGAGGTCAGTTCTGTACGTTTGGCAAGTTCGGGAATCACACCAGAATTTGTCCCTGCTGTATTGTTCTGCAAGCCCCGTTTTTCTGGGGCAAGCATATAATGCAAGTACAAAGCTTTAGGGCAGGCTTCATGACCTGCAAAGAGGTCAGAGGAAAGAGGAATTCAAAAGAAAAGCCGTAACTAGATGAGAATTTACAGTGACAGTGACAGTAAAATGAGCTTGGGAGGCCGCTTTACTGCAGAGTGCCCATAAGGCCTGTGGAAATGTTTACGGAGTGACAGGCCTGGAGCCTTGAAGAGAAGGGCAGAATGTCCCCAGCAGGAAGAGAGCAGCCTTCACCTCTGAGCTGTCTCCCTCCCTCCTTCCAACCCTTTCCTTCTTTTTAGCTATCAGTCTTCTACCTTTACCCCACCTCACCTCCCTGTGCTAAACCCACCACAATTTCCTGTCCCATTACAGCAAAGTGTGCTGAAGCCCTAAAAAAAAAAAAAAAGAAAGAAAGAAGGGAAAGGAAAAAGGAAGTCTGTGGGAGGTAGTAAATCTCAGCGGTTACGAACCCAGACTCTCAAGTCTGACAGAGCCAGCTGTGCTCCTGTCTACACCACTGACAGGCTGTGCGACCGTGAGGTTTCTAAGTCTCATTTTCCTTCTGCATAAAACGTAGATAAGGAGAGCGTCCACTTCAAAAGTCTGCTGCGAGAATTCTATGTGCATGTAATGAACATAGTTCAATGCTTGACTCACGGTAAATACTCATAAAAGGTTAAATATTATTATAATTAAGTCCTGCTAGTAATAGCAGGTGGAGCAGAAATCTGAAATCAAAAATTCTTAATATAGAATAGATGCCCAATTACCTTAAAGAAGAGACAAACAGATTTAATCTAAAATCAAAACCAAACCAGACAAAAACTGATGATGGAAAACATGAAGTTCTCTCTCTCTCTCTCTCTCTCTCTCTCTCTCTCTCCCTCCCTCCCTCACTCACTCGTGCTCTCTCTCTCCCTTTCTGCACCAGCACCCTCTATGCTTTCTTTAAATGTACTGGACATTGGCCTAAGCCCTGGGGAAACAGTAGTGAGCAGAAGCAAACATGCTCCCTTCCTCAGGAGCTTACATCCAGTGGGGGGTGGGGGGACAGTGAAAAAGCCACACAATGACTGTATTCTTGCACAGTACAAGTGTCACCAGGGAAGGACTATGGGGTATGGTGCATAACAGGGGGCCTGAACTAGACAAGAAGTGGCAGGTGCACAGAGCTCTGAAAGATGAGGATTCGCTGGGGAAAGGCATTTGGGAAGAAGGAGAAAGGCAGAAGAAATGACTTGTTCAGGATCTGAGAGCAGACCAGTGTGGCCAGGGCCTGGGAAACAGAGGGGAACAAGGTATGAGCAGGATCTGGTCAAAGGGAAGCCGTGGGTGGGTTTTTGAGTGTGAGGGCAGTGGTCAAATCTGAGAGGCAAGAAGGTTCCTCTGGCAGCAGAATGGAGAATGATCTGGAGGAGATGGAAGTAGGGCAGGTCATTTGTAGAAGTTATCTCTAGCTTCCCCTTCATTTTTAACAGGCAGGCAGATGTCTTTTTGACTCCTGCTTTAGGGAATTTCTGCAAGACAAAAAAGCAGAAGCTGCACGAAACTCCTCTTCACTTTAAAAGGCCATCTTCAAAGGTGAATTAATCTAGGTCACTCAAAGAGAGAGCAGAGAAGGGAAGCTTTTGAGAGCAAAGAGAAAGAGGAAGAGAAAGTGCTCCCTGGCACTTCCTGGGGAGCAGCAGAGCCTCAGGGGGAACACATGAGGGACCAACAGAGACTGGAATCGCCTCCGTGAAGACATGTGCCTCATGTGTGGGCTGGTAGCTGAGGCCTCAGAGGCAACAAGCTGGACCTGGGCCTGATGACTGCAGAGCTTCCCTGATGACGTGGCCTGTGACCTGGGGCACCGTTCGTCTCTGTGGGCAGAGATGGGCTGCTGGAGTTTGAGCTCAGGTTGATTTAAAGAATATAGAAAATGGTAGGTTCTTGCACACCCCAATTGTAGTTGCTAATTCATAGCCTCTCAAAATGGATGAAGGAGGCCATTGCAGTGGTAGTAGTAGAGACTGGGGTATGGTGTAGACATGGAGAAAAATGGGCAAATTAAAGAGATAGTACATGAAATCGACAGGACTTAGTGATGTTCTGGATATGGAAGAGAGGGTGAGGCAGGGTTCAAGTGGACCCTGAGATTTTACACTTGTGTAACTGAATAAAGGGTGTCGTCATTTATTGGGATATAGAAACTTGAAAAAGGCCAGTTTAGTAACAAGGGTCATAAATTTGGCTTCAACATGTTGAATTTGAGGTGTCTCTGAGACATCTGAGTAGAGATGTCAGGAAAGCAGTTGAACACATGGGTCTTTACCGCAGAAGGCAGAGATATAAATGCAGGAGTCATCTGTCTACTGCAGTGATTACACCCCCATGGTTGTGGATTAGGAGGTCCTCTGAGGAAATAACATAGAGGAGAAAAAGAAGAGGCCTGGGACTAAGCTTTAAGGAATCCCGACATTATCATTTTGGTATTTGAGGAGAATGAGCTGGCAAAGAAGGGGAAGCCAATGAAGTAGGAAGAAAAGCAGGAGAGCATTTCTACAATGGACCTCAGCAGAAAGGGACCACGTGAGAGCAAAACAATAATTAACATTATATCATTAACAGTCCGTATCATTAGCACACTTAAAATCTTTAATACATTTAAAAGTACTTGGAGAATTTTCCCCCTTCTTCCACCACAAACAATAACAAAAACTACAAAAACAGAAACAAGTTATAAAAACGATTTTAAAAACTCTCTTCTTCACAAAAGTTGAATGATTTTCTGTGGGTAACAAAATGGATTTTGTTTATTTAGTGCATGATGCTGGGAAGAAAAGGTCTGTTCCTTTAGCAAACTCAATTCAACATTTATTTCTTTGGCTCCTACTTATACACCAGCCACTGTTGATGTAGGAGGTGATAGATTCAATGTTTGTGGAGGTAACCTGTGAAATCAAGCCGTCTCACAGACAGGAGTGCTAGAGAAGCAGATCCTCAGCTTTAGGGAAAGGTAATCATTGTTAGAGGAAGGGATATAATTTTTTTCAGATGCCTCAGAACCTCACAGTTCTGGTCTCTGAGGCTCTAGCAGGCCTGAGCATTCCAATCCTCTGAAGTTGATTCAAGGCCAGTTAAAGAAACAAGGAGGGAATCCTTCTCATCACAGTGGGATCAGTCCTACTAGAAAGGCTTTACTATTCTGCACTTAATTATCTGGGCTTGAAGCAAACATATTTTTCAACAGGCACTTAGGAAGATTAGTGAAACGCTATTTCTAATGCAAGCAAATGCCATTCAATCCATTCAAGTTTACTCTTATAAAAAAAAAAAAAAAAAGAGGGATGAAACCGTTATCCAGATAATTCAGCTCTTTAAGAGGACACTCGAGATCAGTGTCCCTGCGGCTCATATTCATGGAGGTATATGGTTCTTCACCCCTACCCCTAACATTTCAGCTATGTCTGTTCTACAAAGGCAAAAGCACCATTTCCCTGACTCTCCAAACAATATTTCTAAAAATCGCATAATTTTGGCAAAAGCTGTATTTCATTTTTGTGGAATATCATCGTGGAAACCATGAGGCTGATAAATAAAGCATTCCCTTCCTATTTTTTGTAAGGTTTTCTCTGCTGTTCAGCCTAGTTTTGTGAATATTTTATGGCAGTAAAGACAGGCTATTGAAAATGCCACTGACATGAGTTTTGAATTTCTCCAGTCAAATCTAGACCAACAGACTGAATAAATTTGGAATATCTCCAATAGAAAATAGGCAAGAATTAATCTATACAATCCATTGATAGAACAGATCGATTTTGATTATTAGAGCCATTATATATACATAAAGATAAGGAAAAATATTAATGTTAAATAATTGAAAGATTAGATATTTTGATGTCCGGAGCTATAAAAGGACCTAGACACAATATCATAGTAACCAAGAGCACACCTATCATCTGGATCTTGGTATCTGTGTACTATTCTCAAATACAATCAACCAGAGTACCCTGCACAAATGGTTTGTTTTGGAGGAAGGAATAATACAATATGGACTTGATATAATCTTGTTTTTTCAGAAAGAAAGGAATCATTTATTAAAGACTTATGGTGTCTTATTAAAAGGAGGCAGCTTAAAAGTGCTCTCACTGACTGAGAATATTCACCTAGAATAAGAAACACCGGGGCGCCTGGGTGGCGCAGTCGGTTAAGCGTCCGACTTCAGCCAGGTCACGATCTCGTGGTCCGGGAGTTCGAGCCCCGCGTCAGGCTCTGGGCTGATGGCTCAGAGCCTGGAGCCTGTTTCCGATTCTGTGTCTCCCTCTTTCTCTGCCCCTCCCCCGTTCATGCTCTGTCTCTCTCTGTCCCAAAAATAAATAAACGTTGAAAAAAAAAATTAAAAAAAAAAAAAAAAGAAACACCAATACCATTCTAGTAAACTTAGCAGACTGTAAAGAAGAATGAATTCTGTATGCACCCAGAAAAAGAGAGTAATGACACAATTGAAAATTAGATTATCATTAATCTTTTTGATGGTAACACTTTTACCAAAAGAAAATGGAATAATGTGTTTAATAAATTCAAGGAAAGAAAATGTGAACTAAGGATTTTATATACAGCAAAACTGACAATCAGGATAAAAGACATCTACTGTTATCAGTATACCATACATAATACCCAATACAAAATATAGGGAATATTGTTCCCTGACCCCTTCTTGAGAAATGTACTAGAGAATGAGTTTCAAGCAAGCAAAACAACCAGAGAGATGTGAACATAAAAATGGGTGGTGAACATCAAATATTTGTGAAATCAAGACTAAAGGGAGAGTGTAATATGTAGAAGCTCTATGTGCTGTCAATGTAGTTACAAAAAAATAAAAATGGGGAAATAAGAGAGAGAGATCGTATAAAAAATTGACTCTAAATACAGCTTTGTTTACCTTGACTTGGTGGAAAAAATCAAAAGTAACTTGAGAAATATTTTTAAGGGAGCTATTGTTTACCGCTTCTCGATCAAGAGCATCCTGGAAATCTTTAAGTCGTCTCTCCTCATACTGTTTTTCTCTGAAAATTCTGTTTTGCCATAAAACTTCCTTTTCATGCCGAACATGCATGAGCTGCACAGCGATCCTGCGTTCCTGCTGGGACTGCCGCATCAGCCGGTTAATCAGCTGCTCTTCCCGAAACGCCTCCTGAAAACACCATTGGAGGAGCCAATTATTTGCCAAGGCCATGTCCAAATTTCCCATTGGGCTAAGAAGCCTATGCATAAATAATATCTAAAAGGCATAGTATTCATCAGCACCAATTTCTGCCATTTGATTTAAATTTGAACATGGCAAAAATCAAGTTATAAAAATGAAAATTTCCATTAAATATCGTATGTACAATTTTGGTATCTGGAAGCATCATGATCTTGCAAGTCATAATTACTTTAAATGAATTCTTACTTTGTTTAAAATCCAATGAAAAATAAATTTAGTGACTGTTTTCAAGATTTTATAAACAAGGGATAGGATTCATAATTTATAAGCAAGTTTTCAGATGTGAAATATTAGTTGTAAAAACAAATACAGGCTTTGGCTGAAGATGGCAGATCTGGTTAGTTGCCAGTGTGGACATCTCAATGCATGAGTGAGGAAAAGCCACAATCTGATGGAATGGGAAGGCTGGAGGACAATCTAAGGGAAAATGACCTGCTTATCTTATAAAATCTCACTGGTTGTAATCTGAAAGAGAAGCTAGATGTATTCTCTTGGCTCTCGTGTCTATTTCAAGAGAACAGAAGGCGAGTCAGTAAGTGAACAGTGGTAAAAAACATTAAACCGGGAATCAGAAGCCGTTGCCACCCCAGTCGTGCTATTAACTGGTGGTGTGGTCTTGGACAAGTAACTTGGATTTTCAGGGCCTATTTTTGACAGGTGAAATGCGGGATTTTGGTGGAAGATGATCTCCAAAGCCCCTTTGTGGGGTATAAGCTTAGGAAACCCCTGGGCTTACACCAATGAGTTAACAAGGCATACAGAAATACAAAGTCATAAAATGTTCACACCTGAGTTTGGGTAAACCAGATTGGCACCCCAAGAATAGGGGGATGCAAAGGCACCTCGAGAAGAGGGAGTTGCAAAGGTGCCAGGAATAGGGAGGTGCAAAGGCACCCCTAAATAGAGAGGGGGTGCAGGGCCCTCAGAATAGAGAGGGAGAGGCAAAGGCCTAAAATTGGAATGGCACAAACATGCCCAATACATAGGTATATGAAATAAACAATATTAGACGTTCAGGATGGAAGCACCCCCAGTTTAGTACTATAGTGGAAAAGCTGCTTTCACAGGAGGATAGGCCAGGTTAGGTAAATTGGTGGACTATAGACAGCTGCGCTGCAGGCAAAGCAGCCCAGAGCAGAGATGGTTAACAAAAGAAAAGGTACCTTGTCAACCCTGAGGTTATTCCCCCTACCTGCCTCATCCCCAGGCTGGCAAAGATGAACAGAGGTGCTGCCTCATGTCTACTGTAAACAACCTTCCTCCCACTGCCTGGTACCCGGATTTTGTTTTATATTGACCCAAACTCCAAACACTGTATATCTTCAAAACCCCCCTTTTCCCACAAGTCCCCAAGTTAATGTTCACAATTTCTTTGTCTCTTTGTACACACCCATCATGCTTATAAGCCTTCTGATCTGAATAAATATGGGACAAAGGCCCTTATTCTGGGTTCTTGTCTTTTCCTGGACATTAGCCATTTCTCACTTTCAATCCTGCATCCTGCTCTTTTGCTAGACAAGAGAGAACTTTAGACCCAGAGTCTACAACACCCCTTCATGCTCTCATTCTGCCTAAATAGAGACATCATGTGGAAGGAGGAGTTCCCAAGGGGGAAGATGTAAAAGAATACCTAAATATTGGAGTTGCCCACTTTTCTTAAATATGAAATTTATTGTCAAATTGGTTTCCATACAACACCCAGTGCTCCTCCCAACAGGTGCCCTCCTCAATGCCCATCACCCACCCTCCCCTCCTTCCTACTCCCCATCAACCCTCAGTTTATTCTCAGTTTTTAAGAGTCTCTAATGGTTTGGCGCTCTCTCTCTCTCTCTCTCTCTCTCTCTCTCTCTTTTTTTCCTTCCCCTCCCCCATGGTCTTCTGTTAAGTTTCTCAAGATCCACATAAGAGTGAAAATATATGGTATCTGTCTTTCTCTGTATGACTTATTTCACTTTGCATAACACTCTCCATTTAACACTGAACAATCCAATTATTTAAGAAGAAAATCTGGCATCATTAATGACATTGTTTCAAATGATCTCTGCCACTATGAAATGGGAGAAATACTGTATATGTTTTCAGAATCTAGATGCAAATAATAATAATGTTCTGTGGTAAATTCCAAAACTTGAACCTGGGAATTATATAAAAATGTAGATGAAATAAAATTTCAACCGAAAATAAGTATGAAATTTTTTGTTAGTGCCACATAGAAGATAAAAAATTAAATTGTGAACAACTTTGAAACATATCTAATCTAATTATAAAATTCTAGAAACTTTAATGTTAATCATTTGTTTCCTTTTGAGATCCAATAGTGGAGCTGAGGCAGCATGTAAAAATGGCCCCAAATTCTTCAGTTTTCTTCCTCCACATCCTTGCAATGGTATCCTGCAGATATTCTTATCAAAAAGAAGAATCTATTTCTCCACTCCTTAAATATGAGGTATGGGGTACCCATTGAACTTGAATCGACCAATGGGACATTAGCAAAACAAAACAAACAAAAACTTGGGGTCTGATTTTCTTAATTGTCTTGTGACCCCACGACTGTCATCACATTTTCTGGTCTGTTAGAAAATGAGAGACCATATAGAGAGAGGCACCAGTCTTCCCTGCTGGACCTGATGAAGCTCCAGCCAACCCACCAGCTGATGAAAGACAGGTAGGAGATGCCAGCTGAGACCACCAAAAGGACAGCATAGCTGAGCCCAGCCCAAACAGCCTACTACATTTTGGGGTGGTTTGGGATACATAAGGCATAGTCACAGCCGTATTTTTAAAAAAATGACCTTGATTTATTATTCCAAGTAAGTTCTATAGTTAATATAGAGTATATTCTATATTTGGTTGTTTATATGGCAAGGCAATTTAGTTGTATAAATGAGATCTGGTCATTCTGACACTTGTAAAGAAGAAACTGGATTGGTCAGAACTGTTTTGATTACTGCTTGGGTGATAACACATTATGGTTAGAAAGGGAAAAAGAAAAGGAAATTATTGTTGAATTCTGAGTCACTATTATGGATATGAAGCTTTAGTATGAAGAATCATCAAGCGTATTAAGACCTGCACTCAAAAGTTGAATGGAAAAGATTTATTTTTTGTTCCATTGTACAAGTAGTTCATATTTTAGAAATAGACTTTTCCAAGAATTTCACTGGAATGTGGAACACATTAGGTGCTCAGTGCAGCCTACAGATGTCCATTTATCCTGTAACACAGATGAAATATCTTATATCTGCAATGGATAAAATAAAAAATAATAGAAGTCACATTTCTCTCTTTTTTAAATATTTCTTAATGTTTACTTATTTTTGAGAGAGAGAGGGATACAGAGTGTGAGCTGGGAAGGGGTGGAAAGAGATAAAGTACAGAATCCAAAGCAGGCTGTAGGCTCCAGGCTCCGAGCTGTCAGCACAGAGCCCAAAGCAGGGCTCAAACTCATGAACCATGAGGTCATGACCTAAGCCAAAGTCCGATGCTTAACTGAATGAGCCACTCAGGCACCCCCACCTTTCTCTTTTAATTATACTTGTGGAAGATTTAGACAGAATTACAATCTGAAATACCCTCAATTTAATTACCAGGCCCTCTGCCTCCCCCAGGAGCTGGAGCTACAAGCTTACCCTGGTCCATGCCATGGTTCAGTTATCCAAAGGTGCCCAAGCAGCTCTTGTGGAGGAATGGGATATTGTCAGAAAGACCTTGAAGCTAAATATTCAAGCATATTTGGGTTAAGAAGTGGGGGAAGAATCTGATATTCAAATGCCAGTTTCAAGTAAACAATACAGAAAAGGTTTGGGGAAGGTAGACACAGTTGAGTTGGAGTGAATCCCAAGAACCAATCAAGATGCTAGCCAGAAGACCACAGAACCAGTTGGGAGACAAACTGGGTTCATAGTCTCCACTTAAATGCCTATACTAAACTCATCACCTTTCCTTCAGTCCTGGTGCTCCCCCAGTATTTCCCCATCTCTGTTGATAACCGAATAAAACTATGACTCTGTGACCTAAAATGCTAGGACCATCCTAAGTTCAATCTGCTCTTATCATTCCTAATCTCCAATTTTCAATGAAGTGGTCTATTTTAACTCCTATGTATGTTTTTATATCAGCCCTACTCCATTCTATACCTATTGGCACTGCCCCGACCTTAAACAATGTCAGCCCTTCCTTTACCATGCCTTCTCCCCCCAATCCTTCTCCAAAACTCATCCTCCAAAATACTCAAAGTGATATTTCTAACCCTAAATCTCATCATTTCTCATTCATATAATCACATTTGTTTATACATCACTAGGCAAGATAACAACTTGAGCACAGATCTCTGGCTCTCCCTTCACAAGCCCAACTAAAACAGAGTATACAAACCCCAGGGGGACACTGCCACAACTGGGAAGCTAGAGAAGATATTCAGAGGCATTTCTGGTAGATGAAGTACAAATGGAGCCAGAATAAAAGCATCCAGGGCTGACATAAGATTCATGACATGCTCCCCAAAAGCAGTAGGTACTTGAGGGAAGCAGAGGAAATTCTAGCCCTGACAAATGCCATTTTCTCTTTGGAAGACAGAAGGATGGATAAAAAAAACATGCCACGTTGCACATGGGAATTTCACATTCCACCACTGTGAAACAGTGACCCTAGTGTCCACTGTGCAGGGAGGTTGGGACATGACACTTCACTAAAGGAGGAGGTAGGAATGGAGGCTCCTTGCTGCATACCCCAGCCTGGCTGTAGGAATAGCATCTTTCCCCAACACTGAGAAGAAACAGTTCCCTTGATGGAAATATCCAGAGCACTAACTTCCTTTAATGTCTTTTAGGTGGCTGGATCCCTGAACAAATCTCTGTCTGTTTGCATATGATATGATCTTATATACAGAAAACTCTAGGGGCACCTGAGTGGCTCAGTCAGTAGAGCCTCTGACTCCTCATTTCAGCTCAGTTCATGATCTCATGGTTGTGGGATCAAGCCTTGCATCACACTCCGTGCTTAGTGTCAAGTTTTCTTGGGATTCTCTCTCTCTCTCATTCTCTCTCTCTGTCTCTCTCCCTCTGCCTCTCCACCCCCCCACCTCTCTCTCAAGTATATTTAAAAAAAAAAAAAGAAAACTCTAAAGACTCCAACAACAGCAACAAAAAATATCTGTCAGAACTAAAAAACATATTCACTAAAGTTTTAGGATACAAAATCAACATATGAATATCTGTTGTGTTCCTATATACAATGGATAATCTGAAAAAGAGATGAGGAAAATAATCCCATTCATCATAGCATCAAAAATAATTATTTATGAATAAATTCAACCAAGGAAGTAAAAGGTCTGTGCGCTAAAAACTACAAAACATTGGTGAAATACACAATTGGTGAAATACACATTGGTGGAATTGAAGAATACACAAATAGATGGAAAGATATCTCGGGGCGCCTGGGTGGCGCAGTCGGTTAAGCGTCCGACTTCAGCCAGGTCACGATCTCGCGGTCCACGAGTTCGAGCCCCGCGTCGGGCTCTGGGCTGATGGCTCAGAGCCTGGAGCCTGTTTCCGATTCTGTGTCTCCCTCTCTCTCTGCCCCTCCCCCGTTCATGCTCTGTCTCTCTCTGTCCCAAAAATAAATAAACGTTGAAAAAAAAAAATTTTTAAAAATAAAAAAAAAAAAAAAAAAAAAGAAAGATATCTCATGTTCATGAGATTGGAAGAATCAGTAATGCTAACATGTCCATAATATTTAAAGTCATCTACAGATTCAATAAAATCCCTATCAAATTTCCAATAGCATTTTTCACAGAAATTTAAAAAAAAGCACTACTAAAATTCATATGGAACCACAGAAAACATTGAATAGGCAAAACATTCTTGAGCAGGAAGAACAGAACTATAGGCATCACACTGCCTATTTCAAAATATATTACAAAGTTATAGTATTCAAAACAGTATGGTACTGTCATAAAAGCAGACATATAGACCAATGGAATAGAATTGAGTCCAGAAATAACTCCATACTTCTACAGTCAGCTGATCTTCAACAAAAGTGCCAAGGCTACCTAATGGGTAAAGACAGCATCTTCAACAAATGGTGCTGGAAAAACTGGATGTCCACATGCAGAAGAATGAAAATGTACCCTTATCTAACACTGTATACAAGAATCAACTCAAAATGGATTAAAGACGTACACATAAGACCTGAAATTATAAAACTACTAGAAGAAACTATAGAGGAAAAATCTTGACATTGGTCTAGACAATATTTTTTGTTTATTTGTTTGATTTTTGTTTTTTTTTTTGTTTTTTTTTAATATGACCCCAAAAACACAGGCAACAAAAGCAAACATATATAAGTGGAAATACATCTAATTTCATGAAAAGTTTCTACATAGTAAAGGAGACCATCAGCAGAGTGAAGATGTAACCTACAGAATGGGAAAAAGTATTTGCAAATGTACCTTTAGCTAATATCCAAAATATATAAGGAACTCAAACAACTTAATAGCAAAACCCCAAATTAACCAATTTAAAAATGGGCAAAGGACCTGAACAGACATTTCTCAAAAGAAGGCAAACAAATGGCCAATAGGTATACAAGAAGGTGCTCAACATCACTAATTACCAGGGAAATGCAAATTAAAACTATAACGAGATATCACTTTACATCTGTTGGAGTGGCTATTACATTAAAAAATAAACACACACACACACAAGAGATAACAAGTGCTGGCAAGTCTGTGGAGAAAAGGGAACCCTTGGAAACTGATGCTGAGAATGTAAATTGGTGTAGCCTTTATGGAATATAATATGGTTTGTTCCTCAAAAAATTATGAATAGAACTACCATTCGACCCAGCAATCCCACTTCTGGGCATATATCCAAAGGAAATTAAATCACTGTCTCAAAGAGATGTCTGCATCCCCATGTTCGTTGTAGCACTATTCCCAATAGCCAAGATATGGAAAAACCTAAGATTCCACTGATGGATAAACGGATAAAGAAAAATTAGTATATACACACAATGGACACATTATTAAGCCTTAAAAAAGAAGGAAACTCTGCCATTTGTGACAACATGGATGAACCTGGAAGGCATTATGCTAAGTGAAATAAGTCAAGCATAGAAAGATAAATACTGCATAATCCCACTTATATGTCAATCTAAAAAAGTTGAATTTATAAATGTAGATCTTAAGTGTTCTCACCAAACACACAAAAAATTATGTGAGGTGATGGATATGCCAATTAGTTTCATTATGGCAATAATTTCACAAGGTATACATATATCAAATCATCACATTGTACACATGAAGTATATACAATATTTATTTGTCAATTATACCTCAAAAGAACTGGGAAAAAGCTCCCTCTTACCTCCAAAAGTAGCAATAGATACACGTCGTTGACGTAGATTTTAGATTTCTTTTTTGTCAGTATTTTTTAAATGTGGGAAAATATACATAAAAATTACCATCTAAAATATTTTTAAGGGTACAATTCAGTGGTAAAAAGCACATTCACGATATTGTATAACCATCACCAGAGTTTAGATTCTTCAGTGATTGTTTTGCACAGATTTTTTTTCCCGAGTGTATTTGCTGTGATGATGTGAAGTTTTTCTGTTGACATTTGATTCAGAGTAACAGATACTAAATAAATAAGATACACAAATGTATGCATAAAAGACTACATTTTTGCAAAGTTTCTATCACTATTATTCAAGGAATATCTAAATATCTTACCTCTTGTGCTTCGTGGGCTATTAACTGGTCCATTAACAGCCTCCGCCGTCTTTTCTCCCTTTGCTCTCGTGCAAAAGCATCCTCCTCAAGGCGCTTTTGGATTTTTTTAATGTAGTCATCATCCGAATACGTGTTTAATAAATCAGTTGTTGTCTGGCCTGCTGTATCTGAAGAAGGCTTGGAGGCACTAAGGACAACAGTTTTTATTGGGATTTAGAAAAACAGTGTAACCACATGCTGCTACTTGCGACTATGGAGGAAGACCTCGAGGGAAAGGCTCCCTTCAGTGCTCGGTTAACTTATTAATACAAGCATTAAAGCAAATCTTAGAACTTCATTGTGACACCTATGGCTTATCGTTAGATTCCATTCGCTGTATTTCTGGACTCTATGTTGGG
This sequence comes from Lynx canadensis, assembly GCF_007474595.2. Taxonomy (NCBI): domain Eukaryota; kingdom Metazoa; phylum Chordata; class Mammalia; order Carnivora; family Felidae; genus Lynx; species Lynx canadensis. The sequence continues at coordinate 211,598,255 of NC_044303.2, forward strand.
AGGTCTTCAGCATAGCCTTAGCATAGCCTTCTTTCTAGGCCTATCGCCTATTTGTTCTTTCACTTATCATGATCTTCACTGAGCCCAGAGATTGGATTTTCTTTCCCTCTTCTGCCTGCTGGCTCTAGGCCTCTTGCCTCCCCTGTTTTGAGTTAAGAGTAAGTACCATATTGATAGCCAAAGTGTCAGGGAAGGCATACCTCTTTAAAAGTCAGCCAGATCTTCCAATGTCAGGACACTGAGAGTCCTTCCATGGATAGCTGAAAATTGACTTGCTCATCATGCCACACTTGCACCCACAAGACTGACCTAGCCTCTTGCCCAAGTTCTGGAGACCCAAGTAAGAAGACCTACTTCGCTTCTTGTCCCACCTCATGTCCACACCTAAAGGATCAGGAAGAGCCTACAGGAAGAGCCTAGTGGTCTTACTAACAGAAAGCAAACACATTCAGTTTAGCGGGACAATGGTGGCTTAGTACAGAATTTATAGATTCATTCAAAAGTTATCTTTAAAAGTAAAAGATACAGGGTTGCCTGGGTGACTCAGTCAGTTAAGCGTCTGACTTTGGCTCAGGTCAGGATCTCCCAGTTCATGAGTTTGAGGCTTGCATCAGGCTCTGTGCTCGCATCAGGCTCAGAGCCTAAAGCCTGCTTCGGATTCTGTCTCCCTCTGTCTCTGGCCCTCCCCCGCTCACATTCTCTCTCTCTCTCTCTCTCTCTCTCTCTCTCTCTCCCTCCCTCCCTCCCTCCCTCTCTCTCTCTCTCAAAAATAAACATTAAAATAAATAAATAAAAGTCTGTTTTAAAAAAAGTAAAAGACACATTTTTATGTATATAAGAATCAAATAATTCTCATCTGCATGTCTCTTTACAAAATAAACGGAATACAACAGTAGAATGGAACAAGATATATCTTGTTACCTGCCAATAAATAACAAGTTTTAATATTATCAATAATTATTTTAAATATTATAAGTTTAAATAGAACTTACTGTCTTATTCAAAAGGCAAGGACACATTATTGTATGTAGCAACTAAATAGTCATCAATTCTTATACAGACAGAAGCATTCAAGAGGTATAAAAGCACAGTTAATTCATGTTTAATGAAGTAATAATTGCACGTGTGTAGTGTAGATCATATTGTATTATAGTTCATTTTTTGTACATTTGCTGCTCCCAGATGAACTCTGAGCTCGTGAATATCCTATTATACTCCTCTCTGTCCATGTGCTCATCATCCTGACATGTAGTTGATATCTGCTGAATTTCAAATGATATGCTAAGAAGCACTATACAGAGTAATTTTTTTTTTAAATTACACACTGAAATCCTGGTGATTTTATCAGCAGAGGCTTAACCTTCAGTTGTGTTCTGTCACTAAGAGGCACTGAGCAGAAATTGTATAGCCAGCAAAGCCTTAGGAGGATCAAAGACGAAGTTTAACCCTATTTATTAAGATTTAGTACAATTAAGAACTTATGAAAATTATGTGGCACAACTTTTTAGATCCTTCGTTAAAATTCTTATATTTTTACTCAAATGTGTTCTTAGAAAGAGTTTGCTTTGGATTGTATATGGGTTAATAGACTTAACATTTTGCTTGTCCTTTATTTATCAATCAGTCTGCCCTGTAACCATCCATCTGCTGTCTCATTCCAATTAAAGGCTGAAGAAAGCTACATGATATTTACTTGAATAAATATTCATTTTCCTAGATGTGGGTTTCTTGAGGGCAATGATTATGATTTCTCTATATCTGCTTGTCAGGCCTCCACAGAGTTAATAATTGGGTGTGTAATTACATGACTAGTAATTGGAACCTTGGCCAAATTTGTGTGTATTTAAAAAGTAATTGCTAGGAACAGCCGAAAGTAAATCTATGAATCCAAATGTCAAATCACAGCAGCCAACAATCTCAGCTAAAAAAAAAAAAAAAGTAGCAGATAGCATTTATTGT